>NW_024344241.1:7078955-7320947 GCF_902729225.1 Pteropus medius | reverse complement strand
CTTCCTTCCTTCCTTCCTTCCTTCCTTCTTCCCTCCCTCTCTCCCTTTCTTTCTGGTGTTCTTGCTTTTATCTGTCTGTCTATCTATCTATCTATCTATCTATCTATCTATCTATCTATCTATCTATCTACCATCTATCTACCTATCATCTATCATCTATCATCTATCTATCTAATCTATCTAGCATCTAAACTATCACTTCCATCCTTCCAATAAGCCCCAACTATGAAGGGGATAGCTCTACTTGGGAACCATATAGATGTCTACAACTAAATGTGATCACAATAGAATTCTTTATTTCATCCTCCCAACCTGTTTCTTTCTCATCTCAGTAAATGACATCAACATTCTAGCCCAAAGTTAAAGTCATCTTTTGCACTCTTTCTTCTTATATTCCATATCCAATCCACCAACACCAGTGGGCTGGATATTCAAAATACATCTAGAATTGAGGCATGGCTCATCACCTCCACAGTCTTCCCCTTGACTAGGCCATCATCATATGAGCAAGAATATTGGATACCTAGTATTAATCAGTTTTAATAGACTTCAAGAACATACATTTCCAGATTTATTTACTTCATGATCTTTATTGCGATGCCATCAGTTTATAGGAAGGTCTTTACAAGAAAGAATCCTATAAACTTGAGGCTGTCTGTGGTAAAGATATTGTTATATCACATGGCCCATTCTCCTTGAAGAATCTAAGGAAACATTTCTGTTCAATCTAGTAGAAAGAATAATTTGTATATTGGTTGGGACTCTGGCCGTAAGTAAATAATCATAAAATTTGTCATCTAAAACTAAGATGCTTTAGAGAGTAAAAGAGAACCCTCTCAATCTTCATGCTAGGACTTCTCGAGAAAACCAGGGCATGCAATCATCTCAGTTATAGTCAAAGAAACAAACTCTGTCTAGATTAAATGAAAAGAGGGGCTTTGATGTAAGGACCATGGTATCACATAGACATCAAGAGCAAGAATGCAGCCATGACTCAGCAAAAATCTGGTACCAAAAAGGTGCTCTTACTACCCTCTTCTCCTTTAGAGTAAGCTTGCTTCTTTCTCCACTGACCAGCTTTTCCTTTTCCTTGGTCTACATGGTAGATGATAGTCATGGCTTGGCTCCCTTTAAGAGACTAGATCAGGCTAAACTAAAATACCAGATTTTTTTTCATTTTATTTGCATTTTGTTATTTTAAAAGTTCTCATTTGTAACATTTATTAATTATATTAAGAAAAACTATGTTTTGATGACACACATCAAAAATTTGAAATTAGAGATTGTAGTTATAAACCCCAGCATGCAATTTTGCTTTTGATTGCACAGAATTAAAAAAAATTCTGATTCGCATAGAAAGTACTAAATATCTTAATCATTGATCATGATCTTCATCATAAACTAAGACGATCTACACCTAAAAACTATCTATGGTATGACATTATCACATGTCGCACTACACTCACGTCTGCTACCGCACAATCTGATATCTTAACGAGATTGTCTAGTTGGCATATGCACTCAAGCCTTGCCTGTCATATTGGAGTGCTGCACACATGTAGTGAGAGACCCTTTTATTCATTTTTATGTTATAAAAAATGCAAGTGTGAATTTAAATACCAGTGTATAACTTCGTCTTTCCTAGTCAATGAGAAATTTAGGCAATGTCAGGTAAGCACAGAAATGACAAGGGTTTATGTTGAGGTGTTGAGGAATGCACAAAATAAATTACTTGGCAGCACAAAGTAGGAAGGCTGTTAAGATCTTTCACTGGAGCATTTCAAATTCCTCAGAGAGAATTCCTGGTCCAGCCAAAGGACTCATGGCCAAAGGGCTAGAGTTACATAGAACTTCCATGGATATTTGGGAGAGGAAAAGTGGTCAACAGAGAAAAATGTCAATTATTCAAAGAAGTAAGGACCAAGAGAATAGCAAGAAGAAAATCAGGGAGAAAATCAATAATACTGAATGACTCAGGTAGGTCAGGTAGAATCATTTATCTACCAATTTAAAAAAAAATTGCTTGATCACTTACTCAATTTATTATCCTAGGCTCTGTCCTAAAATGAGAGGTACTGTCCTAAAACATTATTAAATATTTCTGCCCCCAGGGAGTTTACTTTCTAGTAAAGGAAACTGACAATGAATAAATAAACATGTATAATAAAATATATAATAAGTGCAATATATACTGTGATATAATTTTTAATATATATCACATAATTTTAGGTACATATAAGGGCTAGAGT
Source organism: Pteropus medius (assembly GCF_902729225.1). Lineage (NCBI taxonomy): Eukaryota > Metazoa > Chordata > Mammalia > Chiroptera > Pteropodidae > Pteropus > Pteropus medius. The sequence continues at coordinate 7,318,698 of NW_024344241.1, read as the reverse complement.
AAGGGATGTGGACTGAGGAAGCTTCCTTGAGGAGCTGATGTTTGAATAAAGTCCTGAATGAAGTGAAAGAGTGGACCATGGGAAGATCCAGAGGTAGAATGTTCTAGGTGGGGGAAATAATGTGAAAAGCCCTCAAGACAGAAATGGATATGGCTATTTGAAGAATAGCATGAAGACCGATGTGGCTGCAGTGGAATGAGGAAGGGGAAAAGTGGAAAAAGGTGAATCTGGAGAGGTGTAGGAGCCAGATTACGGGAGTTTATAAGCCATGGTAAGAACTTTGAGATTTATTCCTGTTTTTTTTTTTTTTTAGTTTTATTTTTTAAAATTAAATTTATTTGGGGTGACATTGGTCAATAAAATTATATAGATTTCAAATACAATTCAATAATACACCATCTGTGTTTTGCATTGTGTGTTCATCATCCAAGTCAAACCTCTGTCTGTCACCATATATTTGATTTGTTTTACTTTTATCTACCACCCGTTTCCCCGCTTTCAATCTGGTAACCACTAAACTGTTGTCTGTGTCTATGAGGTTTTATTTATTTGTCTTGTACATTTGCTGCTTTCAGTTTTATATCCCACATATGAGTGAAATCATAGTTCTCAAATTTTTGTCTGATTTATTTCACTTAGCATGATAATCTCGAGATCCTTCCATGTTGTCACAAATGACAGTATTTCATTTTTTTATGGCTAATTAATATTTCCTTGCATATATGTACCACATCTTCTTTATCCAATCAGCTATTGATGGACACTTCAGTTGTTTCAATGTCTTGGCCACTGTGAATAATGCTGCAATGAACATTGGGGTGCATCTTTGTGGATAAATGTTTTCAAGTTTTTTGGATAGATACCCAGAAGAAAGATTGCTGGGTCATATAGTAATTTTATTCTTAATTTTTTGAGGGACCTCTGTACTGTTTTCCATAGTGGCTGTACCAATTTACATCCTCATCGACAGTGTATGAAGGTTCCTTTTTCCCCACAATCTCTCCAACACTTGTCTTTACTTGTTGATAATAGCCATTCTTACGAGTGTTGGGTAGTATCTTAATGTAATGTACTCAGAGTTTGAGCATGGGAGTGCTGTGATCTGATATATTAGTTTTCCGTGCTTTATGTCAACTTACCACAAACATTTACTATCTCACAGTTTCTGTGGGTAGGAACCTGGGCATGGCTTTGCTGGGTCCCCTGGTCAGGGTTTCAGATGACTGTAATCAAGGTGTTGGCTGGGCTGGGTTCTCATCTTGGGGCTCAATTGAGGAAGAACCTACTTTTATGCTCCCTCAGGTTGTTGGCAGAGTTCATTTTCTTGGGCCTGTAGGACTCATAATGACTTGTTTCTTCAAAGTTAGAAAGAAGAACAAGACTATAGCGTGAGTCTACTAGCAAAAAAGTCTTTTTAACATAATGTAATCATATTCTCTTTGTTATAAGGTTAACTTAAAAATAAGACCTTTTAAAGTGATAGGCAACAAACATTTATTTGAAATCAATAAGAAAATCTATTTGGGGTATACTGATTCAAGCAGAAGCCCAAATAGTGTTCTGATTCTAAGACAAAAGCAAAGGGTATTTTTGAGAAAGGGAAGGGGAACAATTACATCAATAGAAAGAAGGCATTTCTATTAGTGTAGAAAACATAACATAGGGATGTTAATTATAAATGATATTTTTAATTTTCAGTCCAGTAGTCATAATAACTGCTTCCTTGTTATCTTTGCAAACAGTTCTTGGGACACAAATTTGCTTTAGGCTCAAAGGTTATTTTGCCCTGTCCTAACATTCCAAAGATTTGAGGCATAAGGTGTGCAAGGCTGTTCCTATGGGATGGCAGCTCTGGCTCTATTTTAAAGTGGCTTTGTTTATATTATTTTGACAGAAGCAAGTCACAGATTTCATGAACATGAATATCAGGGGGTGGGGTTCATAGAGGCAATCTTAAAGTCTGTTCACCATCTTAGATACATGTTTTTAAAAGACTTCTTAAGCTGATTTGTGAAGAATAAAGTCTAGGGTGGCAGGGAGAGACTAGTTCTATAGCCTATAAGGCCTAGTGACAAAAGGCAGTTTTATTGGGAAATTAGGAACTCACTGGGGATTTTTTTAAAACAAATATTTATTGAATCCAGTATGTGAGAGGTGCTGGACTGGGTTGGTGATTAAATGAGAAAGTAAGATTTCTCATTTTTGAGAAAGCATTTTCTTGAAAAAGCAAGGGACAAAAACTAGATTATATTGGCTAAGGAGTAAATGTGAGATGGGAATGTAGTGATAGCTATTTAAATGTTTAAATGAAGTTTGGAGGTGTCTACAAGAAGAGAGATGAAACAATAAGTAGCTTGAGGGAGCAGCGTCAAGAGGGTGCTTTATGTATATATTTTCTTTTTGCATTTTTTTTTTCAGGCTGAAGAGTAAAAATAGTGGAAAGAAAGAGGTAGAAGTTACAATAGAGGAACATTTCAGAGGAGAAGGGAGGAGATGGATTAAGGGGCATGGGAACAAATTATCTTAAAAGGAAATATAGACATCTTTTCTGAAAGAGCAAATATAAAGACTTTAATAAGGTCAGTAAAAGAGCAGAGAGAAATTGAGGGAGGGAATGACAGATAGTCTTTGTTTTCTCTGTTAGCTCAGAAGGGAATATTATCTATTAAGAAGTGCAAAAGAGTTGTCATTTCGAAGAGTGTAGGCAAAGTTGCATATGGCCTTCATAAAAGGGAAGGAAATGTTAACTGACCCAAGATGAGTAAGTGGATTACTGTGCAAGACTGTGGTTCCAGTTGAGATCGAAAAACATGAGTTTGCAATGGAGCCAGTCAACATGAGTACATAATTTTCTTTAGCAGTATTTGGAAAATTGAGGAAGAGGAATGGAAATAAGAGATTGTCAGGATGATCCAGGGCTGGAATTAGCACAGGCCAGTGAAGAAGAGAGTCCATGTGGCAATATTTAGAGGTGGCTGTAGAGAATATAGCCAGAATGATGAAAAGGCAGTGGCCTCAGAAAAGAGGGAAGGAGAGACTTAAGTCCTAGGTTGAATGGAAGAGAGAAGGGGAGCTGCAGAAGGAGGAAAATTTGTGTTCACAGAGGGGAATTCTTATACCAGAGATCTTTGTATACTTTATGAAGCCTTCGGAAGGCCAACCCTGTCCCTTCAAAGGCCACTGCAAGGAGAGAGGGTTTCCAAGGACCCTCCTCTGCTTAAATCAGAGTTCTTTGGGTTTGTCTGTTTGATCTATTAGGAGCTTATAGGCTGATATTTGAGGAAAGAGTTGAAAACCTTAAAATTTGAAAACTACTATCTTAAAGTCTAAAAATTTAGAGTGTGATCCTCATGGATATGTGGCATGGATATGAATTACCTGGAGAGCTCCTTAAAAGTGCAGATTCTCTATCCTCACTCCCAGGAGTGTCTAATTCCTTAGTTCTGGTGAGCCTCAGCAACCTATAGAACTATTTAAATGTATATATGTATACATTTAAATATACATATATTTATTTATTTAAAGACTATATTTTTAGAGAAGTTTTAGGTTCATAGCAAAATCAAGAGGAAGGTACAGAGATTTGCCAAGTGACTCCTGTCTCCACACATGCACAACCTTCTCATTATTGACAACCACTACCAGTGTGGTACATTTGTTAAAACCGATGATTCTATAATAATCACACTAAGTTCATAGTGTACATTATGGCCTACTCTTAGTGTTGTACATTCTATAGTTTTGGACAAATGTATAATGGCATATATCTACCATTATAGTAGCATAGAGAGTAGTTTCACTAAGCTAAAAATCCTCTGTGCTCCCCAGGCAACCCTTGGCAACCAATAATCTTTTAAAATCTCCATAGTTTTGTCTTTCTCAGAATGTCAAATAGATGAAAAATACAGTGTGTAGCCTTTTCATATTGGCTTCTTTCACTTAGTAATATGCACTTAAATTTCTACAATATCTTTTATTACTTGACAGATCATTTCTTTTTACCATTAAATAGTATCCTATTGTCTGGCTATAACACAGCTTATTTATCCATTCACCTACTAAGGATATCTTCATTGCCTCCAAATTTTGGCAATTATGAAGAAAGCTGCTATAAACTTCCTTGTACAGGTTTTTGTGTGGATATAAATTCTCAGCTCCTTTGGGTAAATACCAAGGGGCATGATTGATGGATGATATTAGAGTATGAAGTAAATGAGGTAGAATTAATTTTCCTGAGAGTTGGACATAATCAAGATTGTGGTTTTTGTTTGTTTGTTTTTTTGTTTGTTTGTTTTTAAGGAAACATGACCAAACTAGAAAGAAGCAAAAGAGTTGAGAATATGTGTGGAGATGTGATTCACTACTTAATTTAAACTGAAGAAATTTAAAGGGCCTCACCTGATTGTGGACTATGAAGAGGCTGTATGAATAGATTGGATGTATCAGTGAGGTGAAAGCATTGTTACAGTTCAGGATTAGTGGGGTTGAGCAAAAATAAAGAATATTATAGAGATAAAAAGTTTTTAATGTTATTAGAAACTATATTTCTCTTAACACTAAGTTAATTCTTCAGGTGGTATGTAACTGAGGATAATAAAAGGAAAGCGGGGGGCGCTGTCAAGTTAAATAAAAATTGTTTGTTGATTATCTATTTTATACCCTGTTTTATGCATGCCATTTAAGGAACTTCTCATTTGGTTAACATTTTCTAAGAATTTTTAGTCAAGAACTAAACCATAGTGTAGTAACCATTAGAACCCCCAGCGTACAGTGACGGGACAATGGTGTTGGCAAGAGCGATGTTTTAGTTGTGATTATTCTATGGTGATGCTTCTTGGACATGGGGTTGTTTCTCATAGCTTTTGTAGCCACCTGGCTCCCATCGCCTCCATCTGGTATGCTCACATTGTGTGTGTGTGTGTGTGTGTGTGTGTGTGTGTTTACTTGTAACATAGGACTTGTGACCCTGATATTTGTGAGTAAATTTACCAGGATAATGAAATATCCAATTTAAAATTCAACATTGTCTTGGATATTTCAGGACATGTGGCCAATGTTCAATACAGAAATACAATCCCAGTTACAATATTGATTCCTGTTCTGTTCCCTAGGAACACACCCAATACATAAATGGTATCCCTGGAGTTGTGAACAAAGTTGCCCTGTGCCTCCCTGGAAATACCTGCTAAAATTTCTGAACTGTTCACGAGCAGGCATCACAGGAAGCTGGCATTCTCAACATGGGTGAGTAAATTCCTAACTCTTCTTGTCTGTCCCAATATTGCCTATTCCAGAAAGCCCTGTGCCACAGGTGAAAACAATGTCATTGTTTCTAATCAAGTTTTTTTCAGGCTGTTTTCTACTCAAACTCTCTATAGTATTAATGTGTGAAACCACAGAGCAAATAAATATATAAATATATTGTTGTGGTTAACCTGACAACTGAACGAGAGGAGTTAGATGTCAAGAGGAGATACATTTGTTTGTTCCCTATGGAGCAGACCCAGCCTGAAAAGATTGATCTTCAATTTGCGTTCATTCTTTTTTCAACTTGTACCATATTTCTTATCAGCGTTTGCCAGCCATAGGGGATTAATGGCTTTGAATCACGCTCATCGTCTCCCTCTGCCTAAATTATTTACTTAATCATTTTGTATTGATAGTTTAACCTAGATAGGCAGGGGGTCATTTTTTCCCTCTCTAGGAAAGATTTCCAAGAGGATGGGAGGAGTCCTAGAAAAACACCAATAAATTCTATTGACTTCATGTTTGAACTTGATTCATGCCTTAGGGCAAACGGTTGGGCAGGGGGCTGGGAGAATGGAGTGAGATGAAAAGAAGACAAAGACTTGGAACCAAATCAGAAGTCACATTACTTTTCAGTTCCTTTTATCCTGTCTTTCAGGTAAGACTTCACTCCTTTTCATGCAAACTCAGGTCAAACTTGTGATCAGATTCTGTGCATCAGGAAACTAGGAAAAGAAAGGGGTGGCAGGCAGTCTCCAATACTGGCATAGTCCAGGCACCATTCTCCATGTGATGATAGCCCATTTCTCACACCTTCTTGACTTTCCCTGGTATTAACTTCTTCTAACTGGTAAAAACTGAAGCAAGCACTCACAAGGAAAACACATATTTGGTACCTTGATTGATGAGATTCTTTTCTTTTCATGTTATTGCTGGGGCATTTGTAGAGGCAACTGCTTAAAGCCTTGCTCAGGCTCAAACATATTTCTTGTGCAAAAAATTGTTGCATTGCTCAAGATCTCCTTTTAACCTAGAGTAAAACATGTGTCTTATTCCCTCCTTTGACAAAACTTCAGATCTCTTTCCTTAATCCTCCTTGAAATGAATTCTTCATACCCTGTCTTATTCATTTCAGAGACTGTTTATCTTATTTATTGAAATTGTGTAGTTAAAAAAACCCTGAATTTCAGCTTGTATTATGAGTTCTTTAAGGAGAGGACCTTAATATCTTCCACTAATTCAACTTTTGGCCAGCTCTTTAGATTTTGATATGCTTACTTGGAAATTGATTTTAAAAATTTGTTGGTAAAACCACCAAGGCCTTAGTAAATGGCATTAAATTTAACTTTTTACAAGTGATTGGTTGAAAAATTGTTTATTATTTCAAGGGCAATTTGTACTTACTAGTGTCTATTGGCCTGATATATAGGATGAAGTGACAAGTACTGAGAATAAAAGATCAAAGGACAGGCTTAGGACTTCCAATCCTGGGCAGAAACCTCCAAAAATGAGTAATATGTTCATCAAAAGATATGTCCATAGCAGCATATTTCTTAACCACGATCTGGAAATAATTCAAATGTCCAGTGACAGAAGAGTGGTTACATACATTCAATATACAGCAATGTGAAAGAACAGATTATGACTATATGTAACAACTGAGGTGACAAAATGTTGAGTGAAAGTAGACACCTCCAAAGAATACATATTCTATAATTCCATTTATATTAAGTTCAAAACAGGCAGAACTGATCAATAGTGATAAAGGTCAGAATAGTGCCTGTCTTTGGGGTGTTGACTCGGAAGGGGCACAGGGTAGATGTTTAGGTCCTAGAAATGTGTTTATCTTGATTTGGCTGGAGATTATACAAGTGGAGGCATATATAAAAATTAGTTGAGCTGTATACGTAAGATGTGTGCATTTTGCTTTATGTAAATTATGCCTCAATTAAATAGCTTAAAAGAAAAAGGTGAACAATAGAGAATCCCTGGTCTCAAGGAGCTAGTAGACAGGTAAAAGAGAAAAATGTGAAAAAAAATAATTTCCTTGCATTAGTGCTGACATAGAGGTATATATGAAGAGAAGTGACAAAAATATATACTTGGAGGCACCAGGAAGGAAGAGGGGAGAGAGAGACACACACACACGGGTTCTCTTGGAAATAGACAGAGGGGTGTTTCAGGAGAGAGACAGCACAAGTATGTCTGGCATGCTTCATGTCACTATCACACTGTGAAACTGCTCCCGAGATCACCAAATCCAGGGAACTGATCTGAGCTTTTCTATTTTGTGACCTCTCTGTGGCATTTGGTTTTCCCAATTGCTTTCATTTTTAGAAATGCTCTCTTGCTTAGCTTCAGTGACATTTCCCACTGATTGCCCTTCTTCATCTTGGCTACTTTTTTTTCTTTTTCTTTCTGGTTCCTTTTCCTGGGTCTTGCCTGCATGTCGCTATCCTGCACAGTCTGTCCATGGTCATCTTTCTCTTCTCATCCTCATCTCTAGACTATCTCATCTTTCTGTGTCCACAGTTTTAGGTACTCTTCTCCTTTATGCTGTTGGCTCCAAGTTGGTGTTTCCAACCTACATTTCCATCCTTATTTTAAGAGCTATATATGTACATGTTAACTAGACACCATCATTCAGATGTCTTGCACACAGCTTAAAACTTAATGTTACTAAAACTGAGTTCTTCCTCTCCTTCTGCTCTTCAACATGCTTCTCATTTTATTTTTCCTCATCCAGCAAATGGCATTTGAGTGCAGTCTTGTCTTTCATCTCAAGCTCAGTTAGATTATCTCTCTCTGCACTTTCATTGTACCTTGCATATATCTCCATCATAGCACAGTTCACTCTCAAGTCAAAGCAGCCAACAACATGGCAGCCACTGCTGTTGTGTATTTTTACCTCCAAGAAGCACACAGGGGCTAATGTTTAGTGGAACATGATCAGGCCTAACATTCTTTTCTTGTTTGACAGGACTTGCAGTTGCTTTACAGTATTCCTGTCCTTGCCCAGAGTTCTGTGTGAACACTGGTGTTATGAATCCTGTTGTAAAAAAGAGAATGTATTGAGAAGTATTGCACTTCACCTTGGGCGTAATTGAATCCAGGGGCTCTGATGGTGTCATTTAGATTTGGTCTCTTCCCTTCTCTCTTTTCTCTGGCTTTCTGGCTCTCAGATCTGCTTTCATACCTGTTGGCTTTGCTCTCAGGGGGGTCACTAAAACCACGGGTGTTAAATTACCTTATGGTTGGCAATTTTAGCAGAAAGAGAATGCTTCTTTCCAACAAACTTCCCCAGATAGAATCTCTTTGGCCTGACTTGGCTCATGTACTCACCCCTGAGCCAATCACCGAGGCCAGAAAAGTGGAATGCTCTGATGGTACAGGCCTGTGTTCTCTGCCCATCTCAGGAGTTTGAAGGTTGAGCCAACCATTAAAAGGTCTGAGCTTGGGGTAGGGTGGGCCCCCATAGGAACAGAGAAGTACTGTTATCAGAACAGGAAATGAGTGCTGGCCAGGCAAAAATAATATTTGTCTATTGTAAGTCCTATGTGAGGAGGAGTTGGTGACTCCACAGGTTTGAGGCAATGCTCTAAGTTGGCAACAACACCATGAGGCTCTGGGCCAGCCTTCCTTTCTTGATTGTGGTTTAGCCTCTGATTCACTTCATTTGTCAGTTTGCCTCTCCTGTCAGCCACACACTTCCTAGGACGGGTCATTGTCAAGGGAATGGGCATCAAAGAGAGGGAAACTTTTAACCTGTATTTTCAATTTGCCATCTGTCTTTACCTGCCATGCCTTGTCCTGTGTCATGGGAATGAGGAAGGAGCATGCAAACAACCAGTTCTAACGAGTCCGTGTGAATCATCTGTAAGTCATACAGAACGATGCTATTGAGGGGTCAGATTTCCAAGAACTGCATCTCATACATTTTTCTTATTCCACATAATACCTGGCATAGGACTCTGGCTCCCATCCTTCTGCCCTTCACCCTTCAATACTGCTCAGACTACAAATTTGTTGGGTAGTTAGTCAGACATGAGTGACAGGAGAGCAAAGAAACAGAGGCCCAGCCCAGAGACCGCCCAAAGAACACACCAATCACCCCAACGGTAACAGATTGCAGGGATGTTCAGAGAAAAGAAAGAGCTACTGCCCTAAACCCAAAGGCAAGATCTATTGCAGACATTGGTCAGAGTACTAGAGTGGCTAGGTGGCAGGAGTGTTTAATCAGTAATTATTATAGGGTAATTTACTTCCAGGAAGATTGAGCCAGAGGGGAAGAGATGACCTAGCGACTCTGTGCAGATTATTCTCTGCTAAAGACTCCTGTTGATGCCGTTTTTATAATGTAACTCAGGTACTAATGATTTACAGGACAAAGGAACAAAGAATGCAGTAGCTCCAGGGGCCATACCTCTTGATGGTCAGTACTATCATCAGTTTGATATTTATCTCAATTGTTATAATACCATTCCGAATGTTACTAACAGAAATATTCATGGCTACATTTTAAGGAACACAGATAACCATCAATTAGAAAGCTTTGATATGCTTGCTAAAAACAGTGAGGTTGGTCAAAAGTCACAGCATGAAAGGTCACAAAAATGGAGATAGTTTTTGTTCACATCTGCATCTATACAGTATAGAAGGCCACGGTTTCTCTCTCTTCTACTGATTCAATATGTGCTGTTCCCCAAAATAAAAATCAACTTCACACAAAGCTGCTGAAAGTTTTATATAGTCTTAGCACACACCACACCTAAACTCAGCAGGACATTGTTTCCTTGTTAGAAGACACATAGCAGAGAGTTCCAAATAATAGCTCAGTTGTCCAATGTATACTTAATGGATTAGCAAAGTTAACAAATGATATCTTATTCCTGGCTTCTTCTGCTGAAATGTAATACTTCCAAAGGCGAATAAACTGTTCCCACTTGGTGACCTTCCTCCTTTCAGGGACTGAACATATTTGCTTCTCTCAACCTAGGCCTTTTCCCCTCCCCACAGAATAAACCAAAACATCTGGAGATACTGTGGGGTCCCTTTCGAGAAGATTACATGTTCTTTTCGGCTTTTACTTTTCTGGGAGATGAATCTTGACAACTTGAAATTAGAAGCTGGTGTTATGGCTGCATGTGAGACTGGTCTAACTGTCCTAAGGGAAGTTATCTTGTCCTTTTTTCCATTGTCTTTCTTTTTTCCCTTCATTCTCTCTTTTCTTCTAATTTCTTTTCTTGCAACGTTTCACTGCATCTTGAGAATATGAAACACAAAAAAAGCTTTCCCCTCATCCTCTCCCATTTCCAGCCCAGAAAGGAGTCACCTAGAATTAGAATTCAGCATTGCTGACACCCAGTACCTTTCCTCTGGGCTTAGCCTGGAGCCTGGGATGCTATTAATGGGGTGGGTTTGACTTCACCACTAGGCATCCCTGAAGGCCATTGAACTCTTACCTCTGAGTAGGTCTCTAAGTTACAACTTAAAGACCTTGAAGCCAGGTGGAACTGGCTCGCCTATCCCTTTCTTAATAAAGGGCTTTGCAAATACTGGTGTGTGTCATCTCTAATCATTTACTTATTTCTCTTCCAAACTGATTTCCCTCTAGATCTGGTTGAGTGTACTATGTGACAGGCAGGAGGGCTCTTTGCCAGCCAAAGCTCTAGGACCGTTTTCAAGCTGAGACAAAAGGAAAGAGGCTGCTGTGGAACACCCACAGAAAGAAGGTGGGTTACTTCTCAGAGTTCTTTGCTCTTCAGTTCCCAATTGAAAGCTGTTAGCTAGATTCTTAAAGTTCAACATTCACTGATATTTGGTTAGAGAGGAAAAAAATGAATAAAACCCTCACTTGAGTGCCGATGGGTAACAAGCATTCCAATTGCCATGTAGAGTGGGGACCGCTGGGTGGAGAAGTCAGTGAGTCATAGGACATTGCGAGGATGAAATATTTTGGGAAAAGACATATTTTTCCCTTGGGATATGACAATAGTGTGTAAGTGTGGTGTGTGTGTGTGTGGTATTATACGTCACCTTGCGCCTTTCTGGTAGATAGAAAAACAGAGTGATGGGGGAATAAAGAGAGTGGTGGGAAGACACTAATACAGTAATTGAGGTGGAGAAAGGTCTAAAGAGCCCCCTTGTCTGCTTTGGCTGATTTTGTTACAGGTGGAATGTGAAATATGAACTGTTTACACAGCTCATATTTCCATGTACTAAGAAAAACAGAGAAAGCTGGGCACAGAGCTATAACTGAGCTCCCTTCTTCTTAGCTCCAAACCACTTCTTTAAAATGGACCGTTAGATCTCAGAGGAAGCTGTTTTCCACTAGACCTAGTGGTGCTGGAGCAGAGCATATGCCACCAGCTGAGAAAACAAACGGGAGAAAGAGAAAGTATACTCAGGTTAACAGGCCCTAGGCAAGAAAGTCTCCTTTCCCTCCCCTTCCTGGTTGCCCTGTCTCCTGGGGCTGAAATGGTGGGCTTTGGCAGTAGAGGTCCTGAGGTAGGGGATGCGGACTGGCTGCCCTGGAGTAGAGTAGAACAGAAAGAGATTTACAGTCTTCTACTCCCGGCTTTTATTTAATAGAAACCAGAGATATAAAAATGAGGCGGCAAATAACACTATAACAAGAAATAAAAGGGGAAAAGGGGAGGAAAAGGCTGCACTTTGAATAAAGTGCACATTTGCGACACAGGTATTCATAATTACAATTTTTATCAGCCACACTCCATGAAGGTGATATGACGGTGGATGAATGCTATTGAGTGAGCAGAACTGTCAACACAGAGTCGCTGGCCCTAGGAAGCCCTGAGAAAGATTTAACCTTGGTGAAACCCAGAGTGGACCTTGTCAAAATTTCTCCTCTTTGCTTGGAAAACTTGTTTTATTCTAAGACACATTATATACGTTTGTTTTTGGTTTATACTTCTCTGGAACTAGTTGGGTTAAAAACTGCTTGATGCATGAAAATCTGTTTAGGAGTGTGTGTGTGTAAATGTGTTCCTCTGTGTTTGAAACATTCATACTTTTTCTTTCAAGCAGCTAGCAATTTGAGCTAAATCTAACATTTTGAACCCTTATCTGTAGTTTTCGAGTAGGTATTTCTTCCTGGCAATCTGTGATCCTTCCCAACAACAGAACTCTCATTTGAAAGGACAATTCCTGTACTGAAGAGTAAGTCTTGTTTTTAGAGCCGTGAGAATTTTTCTCCTTTTTCTACACTCATACCTTTACTCATTAGCTAAATTCAAGTGGAAGAAATCAGACGCTTATAAAAATATTCTAAAAGGTCATGCTTAACCTTTAAGGCGAAAGGTCTAGATGTTTCATTAAACATTTATCACTTTTTTTTTGGTGGTGGTGGTGGGGGGAAGAATGTTATTTTCTTCTCTTGGGGAATTACCCAGAAGCAATAAAATGCCCTTTTATAACTGAATAGCACAGTTTACATCTCGTGGAATGAATCAAAATAAATATAAACTTTAAAAAATATGGTCACGGCTCATATATTTTAAAAAGTGTTGTCACCACGGACCAATGCAGCTCAAACTTGTTTCTTTCATGTTTAACCATATGGGGCGGATAGGTCCCTCCTCTCCAACATCAGTTTTGTTTTTCTATTAAATGATTTTTGCTGTAGTGTATGATTAGGAAAAAAATGGTTATAGAATCTTATATCTTATTTACAAAGTAAAACATTATCAAAACCTGAGAATAATTCTTAGGAATGAATTCCTTTTCCCCCTTCCCTACTTGGCTCTTCACATTTTTCTTCAGTGGCTTTACTTTTGTTTTCAAGTTTTACTTTCTCTTGGAGTTTATATGCAGGTTCTTTCTGCAGAATTTATCCTGGTTTAAATGTCTTCTCCCTACATAGTGAAAAATTATGAAGGAAATGGTATGAGGTATGGGATTTGCTTCAAAATAAGCCAGTGGGTTGAGGTGATGATGGGGATATGGATGAGGCTATAGGTGAAAGCAGCTTGGTCCTGAGCTAATTATGATTAAAGCTGCATGTTGGGTACATAGAGGTTTATGGCATTATTCTGTTCTAGAATATGTTTGAAATTTTCCATAAAAAATGTTTTCCTCAGTTCTCTCCAGGATTCACTTTCCTCTTTTACTGGATTCTGGTTTGTTGGTCCATATATTTTTCTTCTAGACCCTAAATGTTTATTCTGGAAAAGATACCATTTTGCTCAGTTAACTATCTCTGATAATGGGATTTTGGAGCTCTTTCCAAAGATAATTCAACTTGCAGACAATATTTATTATGATGTGTGTCTGTGTGCTCTTAGTCTAGCTGTTGTCAAGGCTAGTGTAAAAGATCAGGCCCCACCAAGAGCACAAGCTAAAGTGAACAGTGGTGGGCTCTGTTAGACTAACAAGCTTCCTCCCTTCTGGGTCTAGTTTTGCCTCCTTTTCCCTCCTTTTTCCTTATTTTTATTGCCTTTAACTATTTCTTCTTCCTCTCTTTTTTCTTTCTTTTTTTTTCTTTTAGTACCAGTTCAACTCTCTTTCCTATATTGTGTGCAGAAAAACTGTCCTGTTATTTTTAAAATTCAAACTCCTCTAGAGTAAATGGGCCAAAGCACTTAGCCACTGTAGGGTATCCCTCTGCTCTGGTAGGTCTGCTAAACACTTAATATAGTGAAACAGTTATCTAGACAGAGCTCCTGTTTGCCATGGGGAAAAGGGACTCCAAGTGAGAGAATTCGAACTCTTCTACAGATGGGATTAGATATGTTCAGAAAAAGCTAATGAGATATGTTGGGGGAAGGGCATTATTAACCGAAGTCAGAACGCAGAGGTAGACTTGTCTTTCTATTCTACCAGGACCCTCAGAACATAATAAAACTAATTTCTATTCTCTCTGTATAAGGCTAGAATGGATTAGAATTCCAAAATACTTCAATAGGCAAGAATGATGAACTAGAACCAATGGGTACATATAATATTAACAGTTCTAAACTCCTCTATTTGTTGTGAAAAGGACCAATGGCAGCAGTATAGTAAAGAACTGATGTTATGCATATGCAAAGGCCTGGGATTTCCAAAAATTTAGTCTGCCCCAATAAGAAATGCAGTTACTGAAAAAGCTAACAACCTTTAAACTGCATAAATACATTACAGCATCCAGATCAAGGGAAGTAATAGTTCCATATTATGGGCACTACACTTTAAGAAAGATATTAACAAATGTGGGAAAATACAGAGGCAAGTGAGTTAGATGAAAAGGAGTTTGGAAATGATAAATTGTAAGGAATCATGAGAGAAAACAGGGACATTTCTCCTGAACAGAAATAGGGAATCAATGGAGGCTTCTCTCAGAGGGCAAAATGCAGGTGGATTGGCAGAAGTGCAGGGAGGTTCCTGATAGACTGGAGGATGCTCACTTCTTGCTGTTCCTCCCAACCAAATGTATTTACAGAACCTGGACAGAGTGTTTGGAGCAGCTACTCCAGGGCCCTGAAGAGTAGGTAGTGAAAGATGGATTGGAGAAAAAGACCAGAATTCAAAGTACCACTGAACTGACAGCAAGATTACCACCTTTTCCCCGCAGTTCTTTCACTGGTTGATCCAGGATGTGGTATAGCTGTGGAGTGGCTCAGGAGAGTGGGTAAAAAAAGTCCCAGCTTTCTAGATGGAGGTAAAAAAAGTGGGCTCCAGGAAACTGAGAAGTACTACAAGATCACAAAAAGAAGAGTTTAGGAAAGCAACCTTGTAAAATTCTTTGTGAAATCCTGCGCTCACCCCCGAGCCACCCAGGAATGATTCTGATTCTAATCAGAATGTAAAGGACTTTGATAACTGAATTAACACATAGACCACCATATAGATCTCAGACTAGATACTGCATAGCAGATATGAGGGGCAGATCCAAATAACACTGCAAAGACTTAGAAAATTGAACCAACCTTAAAATTATAGACTAAAGATGGTGTGTTAATTTGCAGCTTGAACTCACCCAAGTTGATTAAACAAAAATATCAACATTTCCCTTATATTTAAGACCCAAAAATGTCTAGGATGCAACCCACAATTACTTGGCATAGAAAGAATTAGAAACGTTTCAACTCTCATGAAAAAGGCAAACAACAAACACTAATAAGATAGCATCCAGATATTAGAATTACATGGCAAAGATATGAGAAAAATTATTATTAAAGTGTTCCAAAAAGCAAATATGAACAGACTTGAAACAAATGGAAATAAAAAAATAAAAAACATAATAACCAAAATAAAAAATTCATAGGATGTGCTTTTTACTTTTGATTTTAATATAATATATTTAACTGTAAGTATATATAATATATTTTTTACCAATTAGCTCGTTTTAAAAACTATTTAAAAATTTCTGAAAATTTAAGAATCAGCTCTTGTAAGCTGGTACAAGCCAGCTCACAACCTGACTGATGTTTACCAATGAACAGTCTATTTCAATGAAATGTAAAATAGCCCTCATTGTAGGACTTCTTAGAGAATTTAATATAGAACTGGACATTGTAAAAGAGCAAGTTAGAGATGAATACACATTTCTAAACATAGTTCACTTGTGGTGCAGGGAATATACTTTGGAAAATGCTGGTCTAAAGAAATAATTTACCCCCAAATGTCTGATTCTTCTGACTACATTTTAATATCTCTTGCTGTATAGCTACCTATACTTTTACATTCGCTCTAGTTCTAGGCCTTTAATCTTTTGTTATCTTTGTCTTATTTCTATACTCCTCCCTTGTAACTCATCTCTTCGCATAAAGCAAGCCCTCATTATTTTTTTTTTTCATAGACAGTAGCAAAGTTCAAAATATGGACTCACAAGTAAAAATTTTAAAAAGGTCATACTTTCCTTCTTAGTTAGCTAAAAGAGCCTTCTTCCATTGCTTTTTGCCAAACTTACAATACTTATGTTACACCCTCTAAATTCTCTCTCACAATATCCATACTCTTTGCAGCTATTAAATCACAGAAAAAAAATGGAGATTATATTGTAAGCTTGGCAAGGCAAACCTCTGGGATAATGTTGGACATCAGTTCTTTTTTTGGTGGCCATATGATTTGTCGTCACATCTCATCTGTGTTGACCTTCCTCCCATCGTTTGATTGTTAGAGTCCATACCCTCATTAACAGGAGTGGGAGGAGCCAAATAGTTAGAGATGATGTGACTTCCCACTTTATTCTCAGATGGATAATAGATCACAGATATACTATCATCAGTGTCCTTGAATCTCATTTGGGAAACACTATTTTTTATTACTTTAGAATATGTTTATGTCAATAAATATCATCTCCAAATTATAAAAATTCGACTCAATAGCTAATTTCTCTTAATTTGCACACAGCTATTCTGTCTGTGTTGACAATTTTCCTGAAGAAAAATGTTGCTCCTTGTGGAGTTAGAGCCTCTTTCCAATTTGCCAGCGTTTCCGAAATAAATGGTGTGCTAGTGCAAAGTTGCTTTTCAGTGAACTGTATGCTTGCCAAAGCTGAGAGGACTCCCACTACATCATAGATATTAAACTGAACTCTTAAAGCAAGTGGTGTCTGAGGTTTAAGGCTGGCTGGAGAGAAAAATGAATGGAAGAGGTGACTGGTTTGAAAAACTAAAAACATGCCTATTGCTTTTTGGAACCAATATTTAACTTAAAATGGTTGAAATAATTAAATTCAAAGCAGAAGCTGACTGCCACAAGACACCATCTCTTCATTTCTTCATAGGCTTTGTGAAGTTATAATTTAAACTTTGGCAAATTGGTTTTAAGGAGGGTTTATTAATATACTTATGAATTGCCAAATTAGGCTATTTGTTTTCTTACTGCATGCTTAATCAAAAAATTGGAATTGTCTATACACACGATGTAATTGGTCTATGATTCACAATTGTTGTCACTCAGTATTATGTCTGTTTTCTATAAATAATAATATAATTTCTTCTTTAGATACTCTAAGTATTTTGGAATTTGTAAAGCTGTTTACTTTTTTTTCACTACTTCTAAAATTTGTGGTCTCATCAGTGATGAGTAAATTCAAGTTGAGTGTTAGTCATCTTTGCATCTTTAACTCCTAAAGTAGAGAGTGTTGGGTAAACAGGTCAATAAATGAACTAATGAATACTAATGAACAAATGAGTGAAGTGGATTTATGATCATATATAGGGCTGTGTACCAAGGTCAACAGTTTTTTCGGTCAGTAATAGATTCATTGTTATTAGATAAAAACTAATATTTTCAAAGAAAAAATTAGCTTAGGATAGATTTCTTCCCCCATTCAAGCTCAGAAAATGATTTTGGACTTAATGTAATTTAAGCACATTCTTTGAGCTCCGATTCAAGAAAAGTAGAACAAGCTTCTTTCAAAGTGAGAATGTGGGGGCGGCTATATTTCTCTACATTTTAAAATCAAAATCAGCAGGGGTAATATTACCTCCAAATTAGTAAAAATTTGTTCTTGAGGAGGGAGTGTACAAAAAAACTTCCTCTTTTTATGTATCTGTCACAGATATACACACATGGTCCATAAACACTATCTATGGTATTAAACTTTCATGGGGGATTAAGAAAAATGTCCTTAGAGAGATGATAATGAAAAATAGGTTGAGAAACACTATTTTAAGTGGTCATATTTTTGATAATTTGCTATTAATTATAGTTTCAAAGTCTGTGACTCCATTTACTCATAAAGAGATCCTATAGCCTGGATGGGTAGAAATAATAGGTGCAGTAGTCACTCCTTATCTTCTGGGGATACATTCCAAGATCCCCAGTGGATGCCTGAAACTGCGGATAGTACCAAACCCTATATATACTAGTTTTTTCCTATACACACATACTTATTATAAAGTTAAATTTATAAATTAGGTATTGTAAGAGATTAACAACATAGCTAATAATAAAATAGAACAATATAACAATATACTGTAATAAAAGTTATGTGAATGTTTCCCTCTCTTTCTCTCTCTACCTATCTCTCTCTGATAGGTGATCTGATAACCTTGACAACTATTAAGTGATTAATGACCAAGTGATGTCTACAGCAAGGATATGCTGGACAAAGGAATAATGTATGTTTTGAGGCAGGGTGGAGCAGGGTGGTATGAGATTTCATCATGCTACTCAGAATGGCGTGCAATTTAAAATTGATAAATTGTTTATTTCTGGAAGTTTCCATTTAATATTATCAGACTGTAGATGATCATGGGTAACTCAAACCTTAGATAAGGGAGTACAACTGTATATCAACTGTTTGCCAATCTTAATGGGCAAAAATATAACTATTTTTATTTCAATTAGCTTTGATGTTGCTAATAGTTTACCAATATATGTCACACCTATGTTCATATTGATATATTAGCTATGTAAATTAAGTTTATTCCCACTAAAATGAATAAAATCAATGTAATCTTTAAAAAAAAGAATGGCAAATCCTAGCCTATTTATTCTAGGTACTATTTTGTCTAATAGATTTATAATTTGTAATCAGTTAAAAATGAAGTTGTCATCTTTATTATAAAAACATCATGCTGAAGAATATTATTAAAGTTTCTTGATTTTATTGCTGCTGTTATGGTTAAGAGCTAAGGAAAACCTTCCCTTTTATGTTTATAGAATTATATCCCCTTTTAATTCTGTGGTATCAGCATTTGTCCCAAAGCAGTTCTGTTTTTGAGAGAGGATTGTCTAGGAGAGGTATAAGGAAAACAGAAAATTCTATTAAAAAGAAAACATGAGTCTGAGCTGTATATTTAAAACAAAGAAACTAGCACTTTCCAAGGTAAATGAAAAAGAGTTTATCTTATTTTTCTCAGAAAGAGAAGATTTGGAAGCTAACTCATTTATGATTTCAAAGTCATGAACAGATTGGCAGAATAGTGACAGATCCAATGTATATTTTATAGTAGCATGAAATTTAAAAAAAATAGGAACTCCTACAATATTATTTTATCCAAAGCATAATAAATATAGAGAGCAAGGTCACTAGAGTTGATGACTTAAACAAATACTGTAGTTCAAGAGACATCTAACATTGTGAGGAAAAGATTGAAAAATAACATTATTCTGTTCAGTGTTTTAAACACACTCCTCCCTCACGATTAACAAGAAGATAAACCAAGTAAGGCCAGCTTTGCATTTTTCTTTTGGGTCAAAGGAAGTTGCTGAGATATAATGTCATGTCCTACTTTGAAAATCTGGGACTTAGTGTTAACATGATTTTGGCCATGTTTTTAAGGGATTATACTGGGAAAGAAAAGCTGCTACAGCACTTGGCCCATTTATTCCTTAGGAAAGTAACGTGATCATTTCTCATGCCTCATGTGAAGTCCATGCTGGAGAGAAAAAATATTCTGAGCACGGAGCTAAGCCTCAGGTGCTGGGTTTTAAGGCATTAATGGCATTCATCTTACAGGTAGGTAGAGTAGACACTGAGTTAGCTTGTTAGAAGAACAGATGAGAATGTGAACTTCTCTCCAGAGGAGACTGTGATTTCAACTTAAGAGGCATCAGAGAAGAAGAATCCTAGATAGAGGTCAGTGGAAACCAACTTCGCCTTTTAAATAATATCTAAGAAATCATTCCCAATGGCTGCAGACTTTGGCAAAACCTTTAAACTTGCCTCAGTTTCTGTGTATGTGAGATAAGCATTGCTTTGCTATCTTTTTCTTTCAGGTAATGATTGATCCAGAAAGATTTTGCGAATTAATATCTTTTTTACTTGTTTCCTTCTCAATATATGGGGATACCAACAACTACCTTCATATACAAAAACATATAGAAACTACTTGGCATAGAGTAGGTGTTCATTAAGTAATAATTCTATATCAGGGCTCAATTGAAACTGAAGGTTGCTGTGTGAAGATAGAACTGAGATGGCTGATGTCAACATTATATGGTTATTTGTACCAGGGAAACTTATCCAGGAAAGGTAAAGCTGTAAAGAAAAAATAACTTCACTGTTTACCTCAAGAAATTATTACAATCAATTTATCAGAGAGAATAGTCTGCTTACCTGGATAAACAGCATGCTTATTAAAGCAATAGTTTACTTATCAAGACTCCCTTCAAGACACTCACTTCACTTTGTCCACCAATCCTAAACTAGTCTGTCACAAATTTGCCCAATCCCTATTAGCTTCAATTTCTTGCCTTAAAGGACTGGAGTCTAGGGTCCAAAGCCCTATAAGACTTCTCGTCTGAGACACCGCTAAGTCTCTGTCAAGGAGCTATTCTTTCTAACCACAGTAAGCTCAAATAAACTTAATTTTGCTTAGTTAACAATTAATTGACTGGTGATTGTTGGTTCAGGGAATTCAATAATCATCATTACAGAATGGGCTTGAGCTCTTCAATTTACGCTTCACTGTGCTGCTGAGTAATTGCAGCCACTGGTTTTACTCAGCTTAGTCCTTCAATTACTTATTCTCTGGTATTAAGTGGATTTCTAAGGGAATATTGATAGCCAGCAGCTTAGGGAGTTGTAGTGCATTTTAGACTGCCTTTTGTTTGCTCTCCATTGTCCGAAAGACTTATGGAACATCCCTAAATGCCTAACCAATTTGGCTGCTGGAGAAAGCCTGGTTCATTATCCCTTTCCAATGTAGGTACTCCTATTTGCTAAACATTTGAAAACACCTGCTTAGTTTTGTTCCTGGAAAAAAAACAAAAACAAAAACAGGAAATAGCTCAAGCTAGATATTCTATTCAGGTGACCAAGATGGAAGCAAAGTTAATGAGTAACAGAAGCCAAGTCAAGGATTACACTGGATGGGCTGACCCTCAGGTTTGTACCTGGGTTTTGCAGAAGAACAGTTAAGTCTTTGATTCTCGTTTGGTGGGTCTTGGGCTGAATGCTGTTGTCAACTGTCAGCCTGGCTTCACAAAACATTATTCCATAAGCTGAGTTCCATCAAACAGAATAGCAAATCAGCCAAATTAACTCCATCTGGCTTTTGGCAAGAGACTAGGTTAGGAGAGAAAAGAAAACCTGTCTCATATCTTCTCCAAAAGCTGTAGAGCTGGTAAGTTTTTAAATGTTTGTAAATTTGTAGACTTTCTTTACATTTTCATGTAACATTGACAAAAAGGAATTTAAAATTGAAGCTCCATGGAGACCATATAGTATAGTTGTTCTCAGTTTAGGAGCCCTGGTATCTAGAGGTATCAAACTCATAGAAAGAACAGTTAAATTTGAGTTTCAGATAAACAACAAATAATTTTTTAGTATAAGTATATCCCAAATATTGTACAGGCATACTTATAAACTTATAAAAAAGTTGTTTGTTATTTATGTGAAATTCAAATTTCCTGTGTGTTCTGTATTTTATCTGGCAAACCTAGGGGTTTATGAAAATGTGCTTGAACTAAAAGCCCAGTTTCCTTGCTTGTAGTTCTAGAGTCTTTTGAGCTTGCTATAAACATGCTTATGCTTCTTAAATTGATGTATTAAGTTGCTTACATGACATGGAGCAGTATCTGATTAATGAGAAACTACACAAAAGTTATTGTCATGCAGAAGCAGAAGTTTACTGTGGGAAAGAAAAAGGCAAGTATGAAATTAGGTCTTTGGAGTTTAGGCATCAGGGAGGGGAATGCAGAAGTGCCTAGCACAGATCATAAGTGTAGTGGTTGAAAATAATATTCAGCTGTCACAAGACAGCTTAAAAGTGCATCTTGCTATCATTCTTGCCAGGCTCATGCCCTGTGAAACTTAGTCGGGGAGTATATTCTATGACACCAGGTTGATTGTGGCCAAACATTAGTATTGTTGTTTGCTATATTTTAATTTTATTGTTTTTACATTATCTTTATAGTGCTGAACGATGAAATGCAATGAAACTCCTAACACGCAGTAGTCAAAATTGTCAAATTACAAGATCTGGGAAGCCCATGTTCATCTTGAAAATATTTTTCCATTTTTTACTAAAGTCTACTTATTTTTGTATCTTATAAGTGAGAGCCTCACATTCACACTGAAAAAAACCCCAACTTCTGGGGAAAATATGTTGACATAGTTATTACTTTCATTATCATACATCATGTTTATATTACTATGGGAAAGAGGCCATTTCCCTTAGATAGAAAAAATTTCCTGAGAACTAGTTATGTAGAAACACATCAAATACAACAGCACCCTCCACTGTTCATTAAGGCGAAATATGTGCTTTCATGATGTCGACAGGAAAACCAGACCCGTTAAAGCAGGTCATTTCAATTTAAGGCAGATTCCCTTGCTGTTTGCAGCACAGGCACTAGAATATCAGAACATAAATGATTGGAATTGAGCTTTTTTTTTTTTTTGAAAAATAGCAAAAAATAAAAATAAATAGTGTCTGCTGACTAAATGGTAAACAAAAACAGAACTCTAAATCACTTTAAGTATTTCATTATGATGTCATTGCAAAATATGTAAGCCTCTTTACCATGATTATATTTCCTCCATGTTTGCATTGGAATAGATTCTGACAGACAAAGGAAAAAATCAAAATCAGATGCCGTTTTCAAAAGACTAAAGAGGAAGCTGGATTCATGTGCTGATTCTGTAACCACAGGCTTTGTGAACTTCAGTTTGATTTAGAGTTGAGAGATGGACCTTAGTGTCAAGTGCTTCCTGTTCCAGCCCACCTGAAATGGTGAAGTGTCTGTTTAATATACAGTGAAAGCACCCTGCTAGCAATGCCTTTATCTAAAGTGACCACCTCTTTGGCCCATCTCTCATCTCTGCCTGGAATTCTCATCTCGTCTTAGACATTTCAGTATCTGAAGTGTGAGGACCTTCCGAGATCATCTAGTTCAACCTCTTAGTTTTACATTTTTTAAGCTTGAGGGGACTTGCCTAAAGTCATTGGTCATCTATAAATATTTTATTTCAACTTTATTGGCAATAGCTTATTCTGTTTTTAAACTTCTCAGTTTTGGTGGCAAAATTCATTTTCAAAGAAATGTTAAATAAAGAACCACTTGTTGTAGAGGAACTTGGGAGGTGGGTACTCCGGTACCCGGCTAAAGCTACTGAGACACTTGGTTTTATTGCTTTTAGAGTCTGTTTTATTCATGGAACTGTATTAAGTCACACCTCAAACAAATGAATAGTTAGTTTTGGTCTGTTGGTGAGTTATTCTTCCATAACACTGTTATGTGAAATGGAGGATAAACCATTATACTCAAAGCAGGTCTAGAACAAGTTTAGAATTCTTTACTGGTTCATGTAGATACTATTGAATCATGGGCAAATTAATCTGCTTAACAAAATGGAATGACATTTTAGTATAATTAAATAATAACAGAGATAAGCTAGTAGTATCTCAGGTACTTTATTTTTCTTTTATAGAGCAAAGAATTCTACTAAATCTCTAATTCTTATGAGTCTTGGGTTTATAAAGTTGAAGAACCTAAAAAAAAAAAATCCCCCCAAACAAGAAACAAACTTGAAATGATTCTTCTAAAAGGTAAAGGTCCTGAAAGCATCTTCATAATTTGGGCCATACAGCCAAACATTTTAATAAATTATGATAAATAAAGCTAAAGAAACTAATTTTGTGTGTAGGGTAATCTCTCAGCAATCTAGTCTGGAAATTTAGTTAGAAATTAATTGCAAAATCACCCTCCTTCATCCACACTGTTGGATTTATTTTGTCACTACAGTCAGTGTGAAAGGTAGCCATGGGGCAATTTAGCCTCTAATTTTCTAAAAGGTACCACATAGGCTTCTTCTGCGACCAATTTCCATAAAGTTCATTTAGCAGTTGAAACTTTATTAAGACTCTTGACAAAAACAGCTGCTAGAATTGCAAAGGAATGTAATAAAAAACATAGGGTCAGAAATAACCAGAGTCTATAAAAGCAATATTCACAGTGGCCAAGCCCCCTTGGGGTGCAAACCGATCACAGTCCCTGCCCCTAGTATGGAGACCCCCAAATGGGCAGACAGCAGGACACCCAGACTCAGCAAAAGCTCTGAGGCTTGGGGCTGCTGCCATCACCAGGCTGATAATCTAGTTAAGGTCTGGGCAGGATGCCAACAAAAAACTATCACGAACAGGGGGACGCATGGTAATTTTAAAGAGTGAAGAAACACTGGAGCAAATTCATTTTATGTTGGTTTTATTATGTAGTAAAAAAATCTCCAACACATACTCATTTACTAAAAAGAAAACAATAAATGTTCAGTTCATTGTAATTTCCATATTAGCACGAAGAGACATAAACTGGAGTTAGCCAAAGATTCTTAGACACATTTGGAATTCTTAGGGAAAAATTCAGGTTTAAATAGAAATATGCAGTAGGAATTGGTGTTGACAAGCTACCGTTGTTAAGCTTCTTTGATTTGGAGGGGGGCAACCTTTGATATAAAGTTTATATTATACTATGAAAATGATATATAGATATTTTAGGGAAAAAATGAGACCATAGCAACTGATATATATGGCTTTCCACATAAAAATGTGATATCCAGAATATTGGAACATTTCGTTTATTTCTGTGGTTTTGACCGAAATCACAAATTAGGCAATGCAAAGAGGCTGGTATGATAATGGAGGAAAGGAAATCAAAAGTTCTCTCCCTTGGCACTGCTGCCCATTCCCACTCCAGCCGCCCAGTACACACACAGAGTGGGGGAGGGAATCCTTTTCCATATTCCTGGAGTACAGAATCTGGAATGTAACGTCTGAAGTAGGATGTGAGAACTGGCATGATCAAGGCTGACAAGTGGTTACTTATGAACCATCCTTTTGGGGGTCTTGGACAAATAACTTACTCCATCTGAATATTGGGGGAGAACACACCCTTATACTGTCTTGAGAGGGTTGTGAGCCTACTTGAGGAAATGCATAGTCTGCAGGAATATAGATGGTAGTTATTCAAGCTCTCCCAGTTCCAGGACCCACTTACATCATAGTCTATGGGAAGTAAATCCCCCTTCCCCTCTTCACTGTGAGTGTTGTCCCTGGATTATTCAATGCAGTGGCCATGCCATTCATGCATTCATTCATTCATTTATTCAATATGTGAAAGCATACTTACATGTGCCAGCCACTGTGCCAGTCAAGAAAGATACAGAGATAAACATGTAGGCCTGTCCTCATGTACTTCATGGTTCAAAAAGAGATAGACTAGGACAATACAAGTCCTTTGTTACAGGTGGGAGCACAGAGGAAGGCTGACTAACTCAGACTTGGAGGGTCTTGAAAGGGATCAAAGATGAGGCAACGGTGGACTGAGATCCAGACACAAAGTAGGCATTAGCCAGGGGAGAAGGAGCCAGAGCATGAATCCAGGTGGAAGAACTCCTGAACAGTCCTGAGGTGTAGGAAGCACAGTGTCAATTCAGGGAAGAACAGCCAGGGTGGTGTGGCTGAACCATGGATGGGAAGAGAGAGAGAGAGTAGGGAAGGCAGCAGCTGGAGTTTGAGACTTGCCATGACTATGCTTCATTCAGGGAAAGGATGGCAGTCTCTTTCACAGGTCGGCTTCTGGCTTGTCTTCCACTCAGCCTGCCTTGCCTAAGGAGGACCTGGGCCTCTCTCTTCTTCAAAATCACTTTTTGGTGGAGGTGTCTGTTCTCCCCAGTTGTTGAATCTTGTTTAAAGACAAATGAATGGCTTAGTCGTCCACTGAGAAGTTCACAAACTGGGTTCCTACAACCTTGGCTGAGAGGCTGAGTAGAAGCTGGTAGAGCCCTTTACCCTCACGTCTACGCCTGTAATGAAGGTCTGCCAGAGGGTGGGAGACAAGTCAACTCTGGTTGGCATAGGTGGTGGGGAGGTATCTGTGCAACTCTGGGGCGACTGGGGACAGCACCCTTGGGGCTGAGATCATGTTATTTAACACTGGGCACTGGTGGCTTTGCCTTCTCCTATGGCCACATCCTTGGTGGGCATCAGCATGAGTGAGGAGTCACAACTTTTTTTAGTGTATGTGCCTTATTTATTTTTTGTAGTTTCATTGAGACATAGTTCATATACCATACAATTCACCCATTTAAAGTGTACAGTTCAATGGTTTTTGGTATATTACATTATTAGTTTTAAAAAAAATTGTGATAAAATTTGCCATTTAAACAATTTTAAGTATATAATTAACTACATCACCATCTCTATTTCTATTTCCAAATCTCTATTTCCAAAACTTTTTCATCACCTCAAACAGAAACTGCTTAAAAATGGAAACTTTGGCTGAAGTTATTAAGCAATAACTTCACATTCCCCCTTTGCCTGGCCCTTGGTAATGACTAATACACTGTCAGTATCAATGAATTTGCCTATTTTAGATATTTCATTTAAACAGAATAATACAATACTTGTCCTTTTGTGTTTGGCTTATTTCACTTAGCATAATGTTTTCAAGATTCGTCCCTTAGTGTGTCAGAATTTCCTTCCTTTTTATTGCTGAATAATATTCCATTGTACATATACACCTCCATCTGTTAATAAACAGAATTGTTTCTACCTTTTGGCTATTGTGAGTAATGCTGCTATGAACACTGATGTATAAGTATCTGTTTGAGTCCCTGCTTTTAATTCTTTTGGGTATATTCCTAAGAGTGAAATTGCTGGGCTGTATGGTAATTTAAGTTTAGCTTTTTGAGGATCTACCAAATTGTTTTCCATTGCCACCTGCAATGTAAGGGAGTTCTAATTTCTCCACATGTTAGGGCTGCTAATATGCATCTTCTGTTTTTTAAAAACTTTTTTTATCGAAACCATCCTAATGGGTGTGAAGTGGTATCTAATTGTGGTTTTGATTTGCATTTTCCTGATGACTAATGATATCAAACATCTTTTCATGTGCTTGTTGGCCATTTGTATATCTTCTCCGGAGAAATATCTATTTAAGTCCTTTGTCCATTTTTCAAGTTGAATTGTCTTTTTTTTATTAAGTTGTAAGAGTTCTTTATATATTCTGGATATTAAACCCTTATGAGATATGTGATTTCAAAATATTTTCTCTCACTCCGTAGGTTGTCTTTTTACTTTCTTGATAATATCTTTTAATGATTACTACTTTTTCAAAGAGGTAAAGGGATTTTATTCCTTCTTCCATATTCTTTTTTTTGCTGCCTCTTTGCTCTATGAATGTACACAGTCAAGTGAGTGTGGAAGAGGAAGGGACCAACAGAGACCTTCTCAATCTGGTTTTCTCAAAGAGGCCCTTTTTGTCCTGAGGGTATTACCCTGTAGAGTATAAAATTCCTCATGATGAATTAATCATTTCCCATTTACTGAGGCTACTTTTCAAAGTAAATATTCCAATCATCTCCTCACTCCTGGGCAAAGTCCTAAGCCCTGCTTAGTTGCATCTGCTTTCAGCATCACGTGTCAGGCGGCCCACATTCCAGGCAAAAACACCCCCCTCCATGCAATCGCAGAGAAATGTTGCTTTTAAAATCCTCATCTCTCTACTTCTTAATAATGGAGAAGAGATGTGCGTGAATGTTTTGAATTAAGTCAGGGTGTGGGAACCTAGTCCTTCAATAAAATGACAGGAACCTCAAAGCTGGGGTCATTGTGAAGGAGGTTGTTCATGTTTTTTCTCTGAGCCCAAGACATAACTTGGCATTCTGCAGAGACTAGTCAAGTTTCATTATGAGGGTCAGGGCTCTACCTCCCTGAGACTTTTCTCAGCTTGGTTTGTGCCCACACCTGCCACCAGCCCTCTCCATCAGCTGCACCCAGCTCAATAGGTCCGGAGGATGGCAAGAAAAGATTTGTTTCCTCAGGACTGTGCCAGTGAAACTTGGCCAAAATTTTGTGCTCCCCCTTCCACCCCTAACTTTTATTATGGAAAATTCTAAGCACATGCAAAAGAAAACCTCCAGATACCCATTACCCAACTTTAATAATATCAACACATGACCAATCTTCTTTCAATTCTACTGCCACACACTCTCCCCTGTCCTATATTACCATTTTGAACAAATCTCAGGCCTCGCATAATTTCCTTCATAAAGGTTTCAGATTAGATATCTAAAAGATAAGAACTCATAAATATAAAGATATAAATCTATTATCACATGTCAACAATATTAACTGTGATTTCTTATTTTCATCCAATATCCAGTCATTGCTTGCATTTCTAATTGTCTCATCGATGTCTTTTAATTATTCTATCGGTTTGTTTGGATGATGATCCAAAGAAGGGTCACACATTACATTTTGTCAATATGTTTCTTTTAATCTATTAGGTTTTCTCACCTCTGTCTCTCTTTCCTTTTTCATCTACAAATGTTTTTGTTGAAGAAACTGGGTCGTTTGTTCTATAATTTGTCCTACAACCTTAATTTTATTATAATTGCATTATAATGGTTAATATATTTCTCTGTTAAATTGGTGGTCAAACCAGCCAATGCTTTTGGTAAGTATTAAGATATCTGGAAGTTCACACCCTGAGATATAGCTACACTGAGTTTTAAATAAACCAAGTCTGGTCCCTCGGAGAGGGGTGGCATGTAGAGTGATCTGGAGAAGGGGGACCACTTTGCAGCAGAGAGCCCTGGTGTATGTCTTCAGGAAGTGTTTGAGAGTGGTGGTTCTCAGAGAGGAATGTTGAGATTAGGGATGTGGGGAAAGTTCAAGTGGCACATTCATTTTGTAGCATTTCAAATTTTTATAATAAAAATATATTAAACATTTGTGAAATACAAATGTAAGCTAAAAATAAAAAGAGAAAAATTGAAGACTATATAAGACAGCTTGGCAAGTACTAGATAAGTTAGTTAGAGACAGGGATGTGGGCATAAGACACAATAAGGAAAACCAAGAGGCCCTAAGCAGAGAAAAGGACCACAGGCTCTTTCTATTATCTTCCATTTCTTCCTCAAGCTAAAGGGACAGCAGAGAAGAGACCTGGATGTTCTTTGGTCCTTGAGCATGAACTCCCATTTGCCAGACCTGTGGGCATATCATTCCCTGAACATGTATTTTTTTCCCTCTTTCTCACTCTGTTGTATTTTTTTAGGATACATTCCCTCCATGTTTCACTGGAGATTGGATGTAATTATAAGGTAAGACACAGGAGTCAGACAGAGATGAAAAGTCATCAGCTCTGTTGGAAAGTGCAGCTTGGACCAGTAGCCACAGGACTTTTTAAATAAATAAGTCTTGAAATGGCCAAATTTTCTCACCAGCATCAAGCACAGCTCTAGACCTACCCCTGGATGGAGAAAATAGAGCAGAACAGCACAAACCTGATCTGAAGATGGAGAACCCAGAACAGGTAGAGTTTGGTATGCCAATATTTCCTTCTCCCAGATGAACCAGTTATATAAATATCTCCATAATATTCCCATTCTTTGGGGAGAAGAGAGGGATACAGAGAGACTGGGAGAGCTTTCCCATGTTTTTCCCTTGAGAGGAGTGTGTGGAAATTCCATTTTCTCTAGGAAAACCTAAGGAGTTAAGAATAAATGTTTTTCTCTAAAGTAAGCTCTATACTTCTTGGCCAAGCTCTATACTTGGCCATTCGACCAAATGGAAATGTCCTCCCTTTTCCTAGGACTCCAAGGAGAAACAAAGTCTTCTAAATGCTTCATCCCAACCACCACACCACACCACACCACAACATAACATGATTACTTAAGAATAACTAAGACATGCATGGGCTTTTTCATGTTCAGACCCTGTCCTAGGGAAGAGACCTGGTGGGGAGAAATAGCAACGACTGCAAGGTAAATGACTAAGTGTAAATGATAGCTTGTGTGTGCATCAGTAATGATGTACTAAAGAAGTAAACAGGAAGCTAGTGGAAAGCCCCACATTTAGATGTTCTGATCCAGTTCAAATGCCTTATTTCTAAGGCAAGTCATCTTCAAATGGAAGGCCTAATACTGTTCTCCTATGTGTAGGCAAAGAGATCCTAAATCTACAGCTGTGTAGACATGGATCTTGTTGCACACAGGTCAGTAACCATGCAAGGTGTGGCTCCTCTGCCTACTGTAGGGTGTGGAGAATGAGAACTGCCAAGCCTGAGAATTTAGGGCCACCCAGAGGACCTGCTGGTGTATTATGTAACCTTACTAGGATACCAGGTGCTTGATTTTTAAATGAAGAAAATCCAGTCTTGTAACATGGTTGTAGCTGAGGATCATTCCAAGTCTTTCTTTAAATCAAGTATGAGTGGTGCTTAGTCAGGAATTAGAAATGAAGAATTCCATACCATATGATTTTAACATTTTTTCAAAGTACTAAAACTATACTTCATAAAATTTCAAATATAATTTAAAGCAAAAACAAAATATACCTACATATATATATATATATATATATATATACATATATACATATATATATGTGTGTGTGTGTGTGTGTGTGTATGTATGTATGTATGTATGTATGTGTATATATATATATATATATATCTGTTAATTCATACCCATGTCTACAAATCTAGAATCCATTATAGACTTGAAGGTGGATTAAACTGAATCTCATTATTTTTCTTCAGTTTCTTATTTCTTTATCACCCAGAAGACCTTTATAAGATCTAGTTGCCTATTGAGCTCCACTCTTCTTTTTATCTTTTAAATTAAGAGAACACTTTAATTTACTTAATTAGTTGGTTTTTCAGGTCCTTGAGTTTTAACTTCTCTTTCCAGCCTCTGGCATCTTTCATGTCTTCTAGACCACTGGGCTCTTGAATTTCCAGACCCTTTGGACCCTTGAGAATTTCAGGATCTAAGGATCTGTTGTCCCTTACTTAGCCTGCAAATGTACCCTCTTTCATTGTCTCATTGACTGCTGTTGTCAGTTAATTTATTCATGTAAATGAATAAATCACAAAAGAAAACATACCAACTAAATCAGAGTAGAGCAGAGAAATAAAGAAGGAGTTTATGGTAATGCTATGGTAATGTCATTTTGATTGTTTAAAGAACATTGTTTTCCCCAAGGCTATGAACAAAGGTTGTTGATTTGTATAGATGGGCAGAACTCTGTTGAAATATCATTATTTATTTTAATTTTATGATTGCAACTTCTTAAGTTAAGTCATCTCAAGGCACAAGTACAGAGGAATAACAATTAGTTAATTGAAATACGTGACTGCTATAAAATTTCCAGTTTAAAAATCAGTAAAACATATGAAGATCTTTCTTATTTGTACAAATTAGGACTGAAAGGTTATGTTGTCTTGGCCAAGGACCCAATTGCAAAAGTAGAGGGTAATTCAACCTCATGTAATTCCTCAGTTCAAGCTGTGATGATGGATGTCCACTGTACTTATTTTATTTTGACATAGAGTGGTTAACCTAAGCACAACTGTTTAATAATAGCAGTGTATGTAGCAGGCCTATTAATATGAGGCTTGTTCACTATCTCGGAATCAACTTTTGCAGTGGTAAAAGCCAGAGAAGGAGGGAGAAAAGAAAGAAAAACAAGGAGAAAGAGGAGAAGAAAAGGAAAAATCCTTGGCATAAATTGTTCATGGGCAGGCAATTTTTATGAAAACAGAGCTTGGATCAACTCTGGAAAGCTTGATTAAATCCCTGCTAAGGTGTCCAGATGTTTTAATGAACTTTCTTGGGGGTTTTGTCATTTCAAGTTTATGTGTTTTGCCCGAGGGCCAAAGATTGGGACGTTCCCAGCATCTGCTATTGATTCTTCAAAGAAGCCCCTTTCTCACCTCTGGACATTGTGTGCCCGCTGGAGAGGCTGAAAATTGAATCAGCCTGATAGAAACTGTAGTCAAGCCTGGAAACAATATTTCTGCTCACTTTTCCAGGAATTACATGCCAGGAAAGAAGGGATTCTTGGGAACTTTCCACCTCCTAGCAGTGATGGGTATGTGCACAGATAGAGTGCAGGCTACCCTCTAAAACCCCTATACATTTTTAAGTCTGCTTCTTGGAGTCTTGAGCCATGAGAATATTCAGTCAAAACCACTTATCTATAATTGGCTGGTTGATGTCCCAGACTTTTGGGATTTAGAGAGTAATAGAGCAGGATCTCTGTCCTCGAGGAGCTTATAGGAATTAAACTGACAAAGACTGTGTGACATGCAAGAAACATTTCCTAAGTTTTGGAGATCCTCAGCTTGAATCTCCTATCACTAGGTTTGATAGTTTCTGACACCTAGGATTTCATTCTCCTTTCTTATATGCACACAGGATACTAGATCTACTTAATTCATTTTGCTGAAGATAGATTTGTCATTAGTTATTTATCTTTATCTGATTGCTCTAAATTTTGTAAAATGCACAATTGGAAAGAAGAAAATGACTTAGATAATATAATTGGATATCAATTGTCTGAGCTATGAAATGATTTTTTAAAAAACTAGTTCTTATTTGGGAAGGGGTTCAAAGTATACCGAAGAAATTTTGTTGTCATACCCAAAGAGGATCAAATTTCATCATTGAATTTGGAGCTATTTTACTTCAAGTAAAGGTATACACTGGTTTAAAAAAAATAAATCATCTTTTATTTAATGTTAACTACAAAAAGATGGATTTGTATCAGAATCAGTTGGTCCATCCACTGTTCTTAATGCTATATTGCCATTACATTCATTTAATGCAGTAATAGCCTGTTAGATCTGGAAGAAAAGTTAGTCCCAGGATGGCAAATAATTTTTTATTTCAAAAATGAACACCATTTGGTTGGTAGTGGTCACGTAGAGCCCTGGATTGAGAAGGATTCTAAGTTCATGTTGGAGCTCAGTGTCATGGTTGATTAATGATGTCTGCCATGAACCTGGAAATGGGGGGGAGTAGCAATGCCTCATATTTGCCAACTTCCTTTTATTATGGATAAGAAAACCTACACTCACAATCACTGACTTACGAAAAGTCCCAGTGTGAGCTAGTTGCAGAGCTTAGAGTAAAACTCTGTTTTCACCTAGAAATAAGAGCCAGACAGAGGAACCAGCAGTCAGCATGGATGTACACACCAGTCAGCTCTGGCTTTATAATGGCACATCATAGACTTGAAGAGCAGTGTTATAGCTTGAGTTGAATTTCCTACCCACTGGAGACATTTTCTCATAGGTGGAAGGAGTAAGGGAGAGCAGGACTCAACCTGAAATTTAGAGAATGCAGGGGAGGGATGTTCTCTGGCATATGGGAAGGTGAAAGGATTCCTTGTATGAGTGGCTGGTGATTAGTCACACTTGGTTCCAACCTGGTTCCAAACCTGGCTTATCTTTAACACCTAGTCTACCTCCAGACAAACAATATAAAGAAGAGGAAAACATTCTGGAGGTCATTTGGAAATACTTACATCGCAGGTTGATATACAAAGGTGGCCAATAGAGCAATACAGTAAGGAGAGGGAGCTGGGTGCTAGGCTGCCTCAGCTAAGACCTCTAGCTCCTCTCTCCCTGGTGCAAAAGTACTCTTGTTAGACATTCCTTGTCAGGTTGAGAAACTCATGTTTTTTTTCCCCAGAAGTTCTTTATCCTGTAATATCTCCAGACTAGGTAGTGTGCCTCAAAATGTCAAGAAATATTCAGAATTCCAACATCTAAATTAAGCTGAAAAGAATAGCATATTTGGGAAGAATAAAGAATTCCATTGTGGGGATTTCTATGCTAAGTAGCAAAATCTGAGCTGTAGAACAATGAAAAGCCAAAAAATTATGTTGGATTCTAATGGAACGAAAAACCAAACTATCAGAAAAGCAAAGCAAACACTAACAAGCCCTTACTAAATCTAAATTGCCAGTAGTATAATCTACCTGATCGAAATAATATTTCTGAGTTCCATTCTGAGATTTAAAAAAATTGAATAAATTTGATAAGTAACATTGTGTAAGTTTAAGGTTCACAGCGTGTTACTTTGATACATTTAGATATTATAATATGATTGCCAATGTAGTGATATTTATCATATTACAGAATTATTGTTACACTATTATTGTTTATATTCATTATGCTGTGCATTATATCTCCATGGTTTATTTACTAGAACTCGTTATGAGTTTATACCTTTAAACACTATCAATCTCATCTCCCATCCCCTGGTAACTACCATTTTACTCTCCGTTTTAAAATAAATTTTTAAGAGGAAATGGTTCCCAACATTTTGATGAATTCCATTCCAACTTTGAGATATTTCAGCTGTTGACAGCCGCATGTGTTCTGATAAGATGCATGCTCCAACTTTCTTGTCTGTTCTCTGTGACTTAGTTCCAATTTACATCTTAGTTGTCCTTATCCACCAGCCTATATGCCCAAACCTTTTCCTATCCCTTCAGCCCCTGATCAAATTCTATCTCTTTTATGAAGACTTGACTAATAATGTCACTTGCTAAAGCTCTCTTTCCATGTCGAACAGCTATTCCATTTGCCCTGCACCTGTTTTTAATGCCACCTGTCACTTGTATAATATAGTTATTTTGGCTATAGATCTGTGATACAGTGAGCAGATTTGTCTGACACTGCTCCTTGGGCCTGACTTTGTGTTGCCTGATTGATAAGCTCTCTGGTACCAGGGGACCTCTGCTTTTCCAGCAGGAGGAGCTGTCCTGAGCTTTGCTTTCTTTGGGATTGGGGATTTCTTCCCTTGCAGAGGATACTTCAATTTCCCATAGACTCCTACAGTTTCCATGTTTGGGGTGGCTGACATTCTTCAACAGGTGTTTAATGAAGAGCTGATGTCCCAAACCCAGACTATCTGGCTCAGAGCAGCCTCTTTATTCCCCCATTGACAGGTATGCTTTGCTGTGATAGATCCATTAAAAGGGAGACCCACAAAAAGGGAGACACATATTGTGGAGTACCCCTTTACTGAATCCATACTGCAGACCAAGCTATGTCCTGGTTTGGGCACATATCTCTGTGAGATGCCAGGAAGTTTAGGAGGACCCATGCCTTCTCTTCTCTTACCGGCCTTTGGCCAAATAATGTTTTCTAGCAAAGCCTATCCATTAGCTTGTATTGTGTAACTTCTGGAATTTCTTCTGAACCTTGGTGCCTGATCAATGGAGACCCGGATAGGGTGTTGCTGAACATGATGAGACCCACCTTGCATGACAATATATCATCTTCTCTAGCAGGATCAAAAACTTTTGAGCTTGATGGAGCCTTAGTAGCACCTCTTACATGGTGAGAAATCTGAGGAAAAGAGATGTGAGGAGACCCAGGAAGATCATAGAGTTGCTGTGAAAATAACAGCAATGAATAGATAAAGGGTAAGGGGAGGGATAAGGAATGCTTGGACAGTAGATTCACAAAATGAGCCCCAGACCTGAGAATAATGCTATCCCTGTGCACACTTAAACAAAGACACTCAAAGTTTCCAAGTCTCATTGATATCATGGAAATATAGTAGACCTTCCTTAGTCATGGTTTTACTTTCTAGTTTCAGTTACTCATGGTCAATTTTGGTCCAAAAATATTAATTTGAAAATTCCAGCAATAAGCAATCATAGGTTTTAAATTGCACAATGTTCTGCATAGTGTGATGAAGTCCTGAGCAGTACTGTTTTGTCTCACCTGGGATATGAATCATCCTTTTGTCCAGCACATCCACGTTGTAGACGTTCTCCACTCTGTAGCCATTTCCATTATTGGATCAACTGTTGTAGTATCACAGTGCTTATGTTCAAGTAACCCTTATTTTACTTAAAAATGGCCCCACAGTGTAAGAGCAGCGATGCTGGCAATTCAAATATGCCAAGGAGAAGCCATAGAATGTTTGTATATATAGGAAAAAACATAGTATATATAGGATTCAGTACTATATAGACTATGGGGCATTTCAGGCATCTACTGTGGGGCTTGGAACATAACCCTCACAGATAAAGGGAACTACTGTGCAGTGTTTTTCCTGCCTGACTCAAAGTTGTTAGGTCTTCTCCATCTGTCTGCCAAGTTGATCCTTTTCCCCTCAACACTCTCTTCCTCTTTAGCTTTCATAAATATACCCTACTTTAATTTTGCCCACACTCTTCTTTTGACCTCTTTTCCTCTCAGTCTGTCACCTGTCCCTAGGTGGCCTTATGTACCTCACTGTCCTGAGCTGGACTTGCTCCAAGACAGCTGCTGCATTTTATCCTCTTGGGACTGTGCCCAGCTCTCAGATGATATTTGCTGAAATTAATTGATAAGAAACAAGGAGATGTATTGAAAGATATGAAGCACCATGGTAAAGAAATATTAAAATCTTGCATTATCTATGGGTACTCTAGTGACATAGGAGGACCTACTTAACAAACGTGTGAACACTTGCACAATGACAAGTTTCCCTCAGTGTAGGTGTGGTGGCCCTGAGAACATGTCTCACAGGCTTTTGACTCCAGAAGCGGAAGAGTCCAGGGACCAACTACTGGGCTATGAAATCTATCACTGTGCGATGGACCTTTCCTCTGAACCCATCTTCTATAGGCTGCTATCAGCCAATGACTAAGCAGTAGGGATACTGAGGCAGACTAGTTCCTGGGAGACCCGAGACTCTTCTGATGGGCAACATTGGCTGGAGAACTCCCTGATGGCCTTTTGGAAATGTCCTTAGATTGTAGAGTGGTCCAGGACCCTGCCACCAGTCTCTGCTCCCTCTTTCCTCAGGTCAGCCTTACATCACAGTCAGACAGCGCTCCCAGCCTCACCTAGCTCTCCCCATTCTTAATGGTGCTTCTCAGAGACCGGGACTAACAAT
Source organism: Pteropus medius (assembly GCF_902729225.1). Lineage (NCBI taxonomy): Eukaryota > Metazoa > Chordata > Mammalia > Chiroptera > Pteropodidae > Pteropus > Pteropus medius. Next base: position 7,281,863 of record NW_024344241.1, on the reverse strand, counting down.
TGGCCTTGCTTTTGGGGTAAGTGTCAGTAGATGCAGTGAAGAAACCTCCTGTGCCAACCCCAAGAGTCTGAAAATTTGAATTCCATGACAAGTCAACATTATCAATTGTTTTCCACCCCTAGGCAGCAATTTAAAAGAATGCTTGAAGAGCTAAAAAATGAATCAGATTTGCAAGAAAATTAAAAATTCCTTAAATGTGCACAAGAAAGATGTGATAGAAAATAAATTAAGACACATGAAAAGCATGTCACAAAATTTTCTTTTGGCTACTTCAAATGATTCTACTTTAAAAAAGCGTTGCAGGCATAGTTCCTAGGAAATCCATGTGATCAGATGAAGACTGTAGAGAACTCTGTGCAGGTGCTCATGCTCGACATCTACTAGGTGCTCTTGTAACTGATGTTGATTGAAATAACAATTCTAAGTTATATGGAGAAAATGTTGAGAAGCAGGATTGGACTGCTCCAATGATGCGAACCATTGGTTCAGTGGGATGTGGAATGGTTCATAGAAAGCTGGATACCTCATAGGTGTGATTTTCACAGCATCTCTATGAAGCATTTGTTATTATCCCCATTTTGCAGATTTGGAAAGTGAAATTCAAGATAGTTAACTTAGCCAGTCACTGGAATTTGACTTTGTGGCTGTTTTGCCTAGACTTCACTGCATTCACATATCCAGGGGCCTTTGTAATCACTCCTCTGAGCTGGTGTCTGGAGGTTTGCCTGGTGGTTTTGGGATGAGCGGCTCACTAGACGAGAAGAAGGTAAACTACCCTGCCTTGGACAGACAGAGTCAGTGTCCTATTCACTTTCTGTTTTCCGCATACAGGTCTGCTTGCTACAAATGAAATCCTCCCTAATGTTGCTAAGTTGAAGTGAATTCAGTGGTAATTTAATGCAGGACAATCTCTTCAGTGTTTAGAAACAATGTTTGCTTATTTTTTTCTTCGTTTGTTTTTCTTTGGCTTGGTTTTCTTTTAAGCCTTGAGCTTGTAGGCGTCTGATGTTTTCGAAGTCTAGACTAGTTCAGCAACTACCCGATTGTCATACTTGGGAATGGTCTTACTTCCAAAAAGCAGGCACATTTGCCAAACTATATTCCCTGTTCTTTGGCCTAGAAGAGACAGTCACTCTGCAAATCAAGTTGTCAGTCCTTATGGTCTGAATTATTCCCAACTGGCCCAAAGGAATCCTGATAGTGCTAAAAATGGGACAATTTATTCTGTTGGATGAGATTTGTCAATACCTCTTTTGAGTTGACCTTTCTGTCCATACCTTAAGAAAGATTATTTTAAAAATATTAAAATAGCATGTTTTTTTCTTAATACAAAAGAGATATGTTCATCATAGAAACATTAGATATACAAATAAGCAAAACAATGAGGATTTAAAAGCATTCATGATTTCATCATCCAGAGATTACCATTATTTACAACTTGAGTATACTGTTCCAGTCCTTTGATATGTTGGTCGTTACTGCTCCAATGACCTTTCTGTGGGTACCATGGAAATGACATTTCTCTCCATAACACATAAGGATTGAAGGTGTGTGATTTGTGATTGCAAGACATTCAGAGCAAGTATTTGTTAGTATCTGATTTTCTAAAGGTCAGACCATATGGTGATAAATTCTTCATATCTTTAATTGGGGTACTCTATATTTATAATTATTTAAAAACATTTTATTTGTTTATACAAACTGCCGTGTAATATCTTTATTCTTTTACTTAAAATCATGTTGTGAACATTCTTCTATGTTAATACATACTAGCTACACTATTATTTTAAATGGCAGAATGGCAACCCACGTTCTGTGTGTACTTATTTAACTTGTTTGTTACTGGATATTTAGTTACTGGACATCCTCCTACATGTTGCAATTTTACTAAAAATCATTTAACTAAATCTTTAATTTTTTTTCCCTTTAGAATATATTCCTTAAAGTAGAATTTCTGAGTTAAAGGGTGTGCACATTTCTAAGACTTTAAATACTTCTGCCAAATAGCCTTACAGAAAAGTTCTTAATAATAGTCCCGCAACAATCTATGAGAGTGCCCATTTTCCTATAGCACACTCTTGCAAATATACATATTTTAATTGACAATGCAATAGAAAATATTTTATTTTTAAAAATTAGGAATGCTTTTGTTCCTTGTTACTTTTCAAAAGTTTTGATTTTCTAAAAAACGAACCTCTTCTTCTCAAGAAGGAATTCCTGGGCCTTTGATGCCTCTGGCTGTAAATGCCTGTTTTTAAATATAGGTTTTATTTTTATTCAAGTGTGGTGAGGCCAACAGATCAGGAGACAATTGCTGTTAAGAAGATAGTTTGTTGGTTGCTGGTGGGCAAAATGACATAGATGTGATAGAGGCTTTGTACATCTCCTCTTGAGACAACACCAAAGTTGTGACAGAAACATGGAGCAAACATCAAGCAGAGTCACCTGGGGTCCAGATGAACAAAAGTCTTACAACTAGGGAGAGAAATAAGAAATCACCCTGCAACGGGAGGAAGTAGGAGAGGGTGAAGACATGAGGCTGCCTGGTCCTGGTGACTGAGACAGAGGCTACAACAGCTGCTACTGGCAGGTGCAGATGTTCCTCTTAAAGGGGCCATGTCCACCATCAGGCTTTCACTGTGACGAACTCACTCACTCAAAGCATCAGTGCTGGGTCAGTTGCACGGGGAGCACTAGGGTCTTACAGGAGGACACTGAGTTGCTAGAGCAAGGGCCAAAGGTGACGCTTTCTCCCAGGCAAAAGTGCTATTGGTATCCATTGTTCCTCTGTTGAGCCCTCCCCCATCCCAGTGTACAGACTCAGCACCACCATAGCTGAGAAATCATCAAGCTGGATAAGAGAGGTCGCACTGCCCAGAGGATTCTCTGACACTGCCTTCACCAACTTTCAGCCTTACCCACATCCAGTTGTGTCCTCGGCGTGCCCTATGCCCCTTGCTGAGCAGCTCTAAGCCCTACACTGTTAGCACCTGGCTTCAATGGCTGCTGTGGCCTCTTGAGACAACTATAAGCATAGCATCTGTGGATTGCTTGATAAATCTTACCAGGTGGCCTCAGAAGGGCAAAGCCTAGGATTAAACTTGGCCTGCAACTGAACACCTTTCCAGATTGCGCCACTGGACATCTACTACACAAAGCCACACTAACAAGACCAAGAGACTTAGGAACTTTGCTTAACACATAGAAATAGACACAGAAAGGCAACCAAAATGGGAAGACAAAGAAGCAGGAATCATACGAGAGAACAGACCAGAGATCCAGGAATAATGGAGTCAAGCAATTTAACAGGTGTAGAATTCAAAACACTGGTTATAAGGATGCCTAATGAATTTAGGGGAAATGTAGATGAACTCAGTGAGAACTTTAACGAAGAGATAAAAAACATAAAAATGGAAATCGAAATTATAAAAAGGAACCAGCCAGAAATAAAGATAATGAAGAGTATATTAGAGGGAATCAACAAAGTGGATGAAGCAGATGATTGAGTCACTGATATAGAGGATGGAGTAGCAGAAGACATCCAATTAGAATGGTGACAAGAAAAAGAATCCAAAAATATGAAATACTTTAAAGAGCCTGTGGAACACAATTAAATGTAAAATTATCTGTGTCATAAGAGTACCTGAAGGGAAACAAGACATTGAAGAGCTATTTGAAGAAATAATAATGGAAAACTTCCCTCATCCCAAGAAGCTCAGAGTCCCAAGAAAGAGGAGCGCAAAGAGGCCTACACCAAGACACATCATAATTCAAATGCCAGAGGTTAAATACAAAGAGAAAATCTTAAAAGCGGCAAGAGAAAAGCAGTTAGCTACCTACAAGGGAGCAAGCATGAGACTGGCAGCTGATTTCTCAAAAGAAACTATGTAGGACAGAAGAGTTTGGCACAAAATATTCAAGGTGATGAACACTCAAGATCTACAACCAAGATTACTTTATCCAACAAGGCTATCATTTAGAGTCGAAGGACAGATCAAGAACTTCTCAGACAAGAAGAAGCTAAAGGAGTGCATCACCACCAAGCCAGGATTACAGGAAATGTTGAAGGGAACTTCTTTAAGAAGAAGAAAAAACATGTATCAGACATAAGAATGAAGCATGGTAATAACTACATTCCTATCAACAAGTACCTCAAATGGAAAGGAATTAAGTGCTTCAACCAAAAGATAGAGTGGCTGAATGGACAAGAAAGCAAGACCCCTACATATGCTGCCCACAAGAGACTCATTTCAGATTCAAAGACACACAGACTAAAAGGAAGGAGATGGAAAAAGATATTGCCTTGATGGACCTAGAGGGTATTGCGCTGAGCGAAGTAAGTCAGATAGGGAAAGATAATACCATATGATTTCACTTACATGTGAAATCTAAAGAATAAAATAAACAACAGCAACAAAAACAAAAATGGAAACAAACTAATAGATATGGAGCATGATGGGAGAGGGGTTGGGGGGATGGGGAAAAAGGGCAAAGGGATGAAGAAGTACAAATAGTTAGATACAAAGTAGTGTTGGATATATAAAAAGTAGCATAAGGAAAATAGTCAACAATATTTTAAAAAATATGTAAGGGAGAAGAGGGGTACTTGATTTAGTGGAGCGACCACTTTATGAGTTATATAGATCTCTAATCACTACGCTATACAACTGAACTAATATATTATTCTATACTAATAGAAAAAGAACTTATTGAATTGTACATTGTAAATATGAGCAACTAATTGTCTATTATACTTCAATAAAGCTGTACAAAAAAGAAGGTAGTTTGTTAATCACAGATCTCAAGAGGAGGGGTCACACCATGCATGCCATGTAGGGCCACACAGGGAAGCACCGAGGTCTGTCAGGAAGCAGAGGGGGAAGTTGTGGCAAGAGCCTTTATTGAGATTTCTGGGGAAAGGAATAGGTGAGCCAGGGTAAGCAGGCAGAAATGACCAGGCTGAAAAATTTCGTGGGCTCTGGGACATTGGGTTGTCCCTGGTTGTCTGGTACCTGGCTCAGGCATGATTAGTCAGAGGGATAGTGGCCCAGAGTGTGGGAGTGCATAGACTCTGGATCAGTTGGTTAGCATATTCAAGGTTCACTTGCTGATGAGCCCTTTACTATCTCTAGGAACTAACTAACCTTGGGTTGGGCAGTCCCTCCAGGGTCAGCAAGGACTCAAGATGTCAAAATATCAGAATACAGACAATAAAAGGCATGGTTCATATAGCCTATTACTGGTTTATAATAGATGATATGTGTTGAGAGACTGCATGAATTTGTAAAGCAATCTAGAGTGAAGAGGGGGGACCTATGGTTTTAACCCCCTATTTTACTGAATAGGGAGAATGAGGTCTGTTGTCATCATAACTGCAGGCCCTGGTTGGAGGATAAATGACAATTCATTGTAAGGATTCCCTGTGCACTGCTATATACCTGAGTGGAACCAAGGGCATGCCCTACCTTCTATCACAGGGATCATTGGTGATAATAATCAGAATACGCTTCTTAAAATGTGGGCAAAGTTATCAAACATCTGCCTACTATTTAATATATGAGTTCCCAAAATCTCTTAAAACAGAAGGGTAAATCTTATTATTTAGAATCCACTTTTTCCTCAGTACATGTTCCATTTTTGAGACATTTCTTATACATTTTATTTAGCCAAGGCTCTTTGCCAAGGAGTGTCCATTCACCCTGCTGCTTTTTGAAGCCAGACTTGCTGTGAACTTAGTTTTTCAATTTCCCTTCTGCCTTTACCCACTCCCATAGTTAATTGATGGTGAATTGGGCCACAGAAGTCTATGTTTGAAAGAGATGGACTACAGAAGGATTTACAGGCCAGATTTTTTCCTTATTTCAAGAATTACAAGGTATCCCCAAATTATAGAAAGAATTCTTAAGATTTGATAATTAAAAGCAAAAGGCAGTCCCCTTGAAAAAAACCACTGTGATCTGGAAGATATCATTTGAATTGAAGCAGACTGTGTAACTCCCAAATATTATGGATACAAATTAGCTATATTTGATCACTGGATCTTATTTATCCTAATTATCTTCATTTCTGGTGGTTTCCTCATACATTTTGTCAAGAACGCACTTAGCTTAGTAGCTCAGTGTTAGAGTCTGCAGTTGTGGCGAGAGCAGGCTTCAGATTGAGGAGGGGGAGAGAGGAAGAGAGAGAGGTCTTTGTCACAGATATGTTTTTCTTCAAAGACTTGGAAGTTTTATAAATTCAGACCAAAGATATATTAAAAACCAACAAATTTTGTTATGTGAAATGTTTTGCTTGTCTCTTGGAATGATCGATGTGAACCTGAGAAGAATTTGAAATTTGAGCAAACAAGCAACCAGGAATTAGGACTTTATCTAAAACTGAGACAAAAACTCCAGACCACTATAGTTGAGAAATCGGTTAGAAATCTCTTGAGAAATGGCTTTCCCACAAGATTTCTGATGCTTCTTAGTTCTGAATGGATGAGAAATATGGCAAGAATGTTCTATTGCTTTCAGTGTCTTTTGTCTCTTTCTCTGCCTTTCCGTAAAAATAGGAAACCAAGGGATACAAACAAATAGACAAGTGTCCCTCAAGGGGACCATGTTGGAGTTTCAGAACCATGCTGGTTTGGATTGCGGAGAATGTTGAAGTCTTGTTCTCTTCTCTAAGCCTTTTGTTGTTGTTGTTGTTGTTGTTGTTGTTGTTGTTGTTCCTGGAACTTCTGCCTGCAGTGGATGTGACACTTATTATTACAGTGGATGGTTTGGCAAGGTGCCCCTCTGGAGACCTGAATTCAAATTCTGGCTTGATTCAGAAGGAAAAGAATGGCTGGTTGTCTTGACCCAGGCTCTTGTGGGCATCTGTCCACATAACCCTTACACACACACACACACCAGTCTGTGGAGTTGGCGGACATCCTTAGGAAAGTCCCAGAGCAGAAGTGGAAGATGTGTGGTGTGGGAAATGCTGGCAGTAGCCTTGTTCCTTTTAGCCAGAAATTAGTCCTCTGTGTTTGATGAGCACTTTGCTTCAGCTTCCCCTGCACCATACCTCAACACTAAGTACATTGGCAGGAATAAATATTGAGAGATGTGTGAATTGCATATACAATGCCACATCCATACACTGGAAAGGAAGCAATGTGTGTGTATGTGAGTGTGTGTGGGAGAGCTTGTGTGCATGAGTATGTGGGTATGAATGGGTGTGTGTATAAATGTGTGTGTATGTGGCACATGTGATAAGATTATGGTGATCTTTTGACTTTGCGATGGATCACGAATAGCTGGTTGTGTATCTTTGACAAGCTGAGAGTCCTTATGTCAATATTTCTATGACAAATCAGATTTGCTCCTACATGTTCTATTGCTGGGGAAAATAAAATGCATTTTATTTTCTTGTTCTTAGACAAATGATAAACACAGCCCTTCACGCATCCACCTTCAAGGGAGGCTACTGATTGAGAACCCAGACCTGACTCCTGTTCTGGCTGTGCTGGGTGTGGATGGATCAGTCTTCAAATGAGACAGTTTCTTTTTCTGCAGTGGTCTGCCCCAGAAAGTGCATGAAAGAGGGAAACCTGGCTTACTCCATTTATTTCCCTAGGACACAAAGCTCATTTTTTCCCTCTCTCTCCAGAACAAAACTTTAACATTATAGATTCAAGGAAGAGTTTTTAATTATTTGGGTTTTTTTTTCCTCCTATGCATATAGGTCAGTTGAATCTTATAAGCTTTTCTGACTAGATTTTGAGACAAATTTTGTCAGTTCTGAGATTTATGTTGTTGTCTGTTCCAGGACAAAAAGAGATGAGGGGCGAGTTTGGCTGGAAAAAAGGAAATAAGGATTGCTAAAACTGGATAAGAAAATGTTCGCTCAAACATTTGGTTCCCCCATGACAACGTTGGGGCAGAGAATTATACAAAGATCATGAAACTTACCAAAGCTTTTCAGCTGTTTCTGTGAGAAATTTGTTTAAATCATTCATAATTTAATGATATTTTGTTTTAGGATGGCAATATTTTAAAATAAATGACTGTAGTTATCACTATGCTTTCTATTCTTTTAATTTTAATTATTTGCCAGAAAAATTTACTGAACTTCATCCATTGATCTTAATTTATTATTAATTATTTGGCGTATGAAAATATTCTTTGTTAAAAATAAATTATATTTGGGTTAATTTTAGTGCCCAGTATTCAGTAACAAAAATCAATATCTACACTTCTCTGTCTCCCCAACACTTGATTAGTTCCATTATTTTAGGCCAATGGCAGTTATTTAGTTCCTGCTCATCTCCAACTTATAATAACATAATCTTTCATAAAACATATCTTTAAAAGTTTATAGTTTATAGCTTGTGTTTAGAGCCTCACAAAACCAATTATTTAAGTTCATTAGTTTTAATTCTAGGTGTGTTTCTTCCACCAAGAAGCTTATTAAACCAATAACTATAATTGGATCAGTTCATTGGTTTTGATAAAACCTATAGATGCCGCATACAAGTCTAGGTAGTATATATATTTTCTGCATCACCACTCAGAAGTAAATGTCTTCTTGAAATAGAGTTGTATCAAAATTACATTTCACTTCTATGAATTCAGCTTTATGAGTTTAGCAAAAAGAAAAAAAGTATTAAACACTGATCAGTTATACCCACTTGTCAATATAGCCCAGGAAGAACCAAGGTGGGTAGTTCTGGATGCATCATGACATCAGTTGGGTAAGACCACATGTGTCTCTCATGGTATAAACATCCCATAAATCGACTGTGACTCTAGAGCTTAAAGAGAACTGGCCTCTAACTTTATTTGGCATTCAACCACAGAAACAGCCAGTGCTTCCAACAATGAGGGGAATTGTGGAAGATATGTCCAATGTAGGGCTTTCTGAGGATTGCTCAGGAGATACCCTGTTTCTCTCTTAAGTACTGATTTTTGAAGCTAATCATGGGGCAGATGCAAATCCACTACAAAATTGAGACATATGGACGGTACTTTCAGCAGAATTTGAAGTTCCCGGTGCGTTTCTCTCTCACCTCTACTTCCAAGATGTTACTGTAATCTTTTACTGAACTTCAGCCTGCACTCAGCCCATACCTTTCACTAGCCGAGAAATTAAGGTGAAGAGATGAGTGTATTCGAAAGTCAGAACAAAAGTCAGCAGTGTTTATCAGTCTTAGAATGGTTCAGGGTAGCACCTTAGTAAAAGCTGATTTTGAAACAAAATAATTCTGTTCTGTTACATGTGTAATTCTTATAGAAACCTCTGTCTGAAAGGCTCCCTTGTTAAGAGTTTCTAAGAAGTACCATATTTTACTCAAACATTAGGCCTAATCTGACCACCACTTTTCAGTTTCTATTTTTAAAAGAACCATTTTATAAAAATATACCCTGACTTGAATTGAACTGGGATGTGAATTTTATCATTACCCATAGTGGTAATGCTAACAGAATTCATAATTTCTTCAGCTTCTTTAGTGTTACACTGAATGTTTAAAAGAAATCATTCAAAATTATGGTAAATTTGAGCATCTGTGAGCACACACAACAATGTATTTCTTTGGGGATGAATGATCTGAGTTGTCTTGATATGGAATAAAAAAGTATGTGATAGAGTGAGATTCTTCCATTTTCTCTTTTTTGGTTATTATTCATCAGCTACCTTAAATCCAAAGTACGTTTGCATCATAATTAACCAGAAGAATTACACTACTATCACTAGAGCTTGCCAATTCTGGAGCACTAGGTCATGTTGACAGGGAGATCAGAGGTGGAGTGGTGGCAGACTCCTCCCCAGCTCTCCAGAGGTTTTCCAGCTGTTGCTTTGGCAACACTGGGAACACTGCTCAGCAACACTGGGAACATCATTTCATGGAATAGGGTGGTCTTCCCCCACTTCTCGTTCATGGACGACCCTGCAATTGTGTCGTGAGGCTATGCTGTATGCACTCCAACAAAAAAGAAAAATGTATGGAGAAAATAAACTTTTCATTATAGATTAAAGCCAAAAGTCTTATACGACTTTTATTTACAAGTGTCTGTGTATCTTCATGGAAGCTCTGCTCTCCTGGAAGTTGGGTGCTCCGGGCTGTCTGGAACTAGGCCTTTGGCAAGCACCGATCAGCTCCTAAAATATAGGAAAACCCTGTTTCTTCCTAGTTAAGCGTAGCTTGCATTTTCCTCTTTTTTTTGGAGACTTCTCACTCCAGGTTTATAAGCTAGTCCACTGTGCTATAAAACCTTGGCCAATATTACCAGAAATGGTCCACTGAGACTCCTCCTCCCATCCTCCTGTCTCCTAAGTTATGACGATAGAGTTACATGTATCATAGAAGGATCAAGACCTCTTCTCCACTCCCAACTCACATTCTTGTTCCAATTCAAGGCTCGTTATATATATCTGGGTTCCCTCCACAATAACAAAAATTATGATGCTGAACATCTATGTGGAAAAAAAATCATACTTAATCTTAAGGTCATAGGGAAAAAACCAGGTAGGGGATGTACTGATTTAAAAGTACCCTCCCCGCTCACTGCCCCTATTTGGAACCTGTAACTGTGACCTGATTTGGAAATAGAGTCTTTGCAGATGTAATCAACTTAAGGTTATAATGGAGAACTAGGGTGGGCCCTAATCCAATATGACTGGTGTCCTTTTAAAGGGTGAAATTTGAACACAGACATACACAGGCAGAAGGCCACGTAAAGGTGGAGGCATACATCTATGTATGGTAGAGTGATTGATACATTTACAAGCCAAGAAATGCCAAAGATTGCTGGCAAACACCACAAGCCAGAGGGAGGCCTGGAACAGATTCTCCCTTAGAGACTGCAGAAGGAACCAATCCTGCTGACACCTGACTTTTAGATTTCTAGCCTTCAGAACTATGAGAGAATAAATTTGTGCTTTTTAAGCCACTTAATTCGACATAATTTGTTATGGCAACCCTAGGAAACTAATGCAGGAAATTAAAACTGAATAGAACTGATAATAGTCCTTATTAAGTTGTCAAATTATAAAATAGAAAAATAGAGATAAAACACCAGTTAGAGGTTAGCAGTAGCATTAAATGCATCTTAAATTGATAGTCATGGGAACTTCACAATTACTTTCCATTTATCGTTCCTTGACTGATAAGAGTTTTTCAGGATTTCTCTCTTCATCTATTTCAAGATGCCTGTGCTTTTATTTTCCTTTTCATCATATAATGCAAAGTAAGGGGCATTTTCTTCTGGGTCTACTTGATATGGAGAAGCACCCCCACGCACCCAAGCACACAAAGCTGTGCACATGAGCAACAGGACAGTTTTAAGGTCTGGATTAACTCTGCGCCTGCATCTTTGATCGATCTCAAATTTGTTCTGTGGAAATCTTAAGCTTTGCTGTATGCTTCATCTCCTTTTCTTTTCTCAAACCTTAGTTTCCTCTTTTTCTGTTTGCCCTGAACAGTGCTAATTATGAGGAGACATCAGTTAGAAGGGGTAGCAAGAAAGTGGCACAAATCGTAGCACAAATGCATGCAATATGTTCAATAAAAGACATGTGTAAGATTTTAAATAGCAGCACTATTTTTAATAGCCCTGAAAGTAGAAACAACCAAATGTTCTCCTAAAATAGAGTGGATCAATACATTGTGAAATGTTCCTAAAATGGAAAACTATGCAGCAATGAGAATGAACACATGCAACAACATAGATGAAACTCACAAACATAATGTAAGATACAAAAACAAAAGCTAGGCACAGAAAAGTACACGCCATATGAGTCTATTTATCTAAAGTTCAAAACTAGGAAAAACAGATCTATTGTGCTAAAAGTAAGTGTAAAGGCTACCAGTGGAGGTGGGATGATCAGGAGCATGAGGGTGCTTGGAGGGTAATGATGACATCTGTTTCTTGACCTGGGTGCTGTTGATATGTGTTCACTTTTTGGAAATTCAAGTGGTTCACTTGTAAATGGTACATATTCAACAATATTATTGTGGGTCTATTGTATGCCAGCCCTCTTTCTTCCAGTCCTTCAGTCAGGAGTCCAGTAGTGTTCAGCGGTAGAGTATAGTAGAGTATAGACAACAGAACAGTGAGATTGACTGTCAAAGACTTTGACAAGAGCTTCTCAGTAAAATCCCTCCAGTGTAAACATTCCTAATGGACTGCACTGGAGGTCAGCACAGGTCTTTTTCATAGCCATAAACAGCCTCCAGATAAGCCAATATATAGTGGTGACACTATTCAATGTTTGATAATAGCCTCCCTTCAGACCCTGTATCAGTCAGGTGTCTACAGGAAATATATAGCATCTTCAAATTATGATATTTTAAGGAGAATTTAATGAGGGGGCTATTTACAAAGTTGAAATCAGGATACAGGGAAATAACAAGTAACAATAACAGCTAGGGCTATTACCACTCCTCATTGTGAAGGGGTGAGAGCTGCCAGTGGCTATAGAGAATCCTGTGGAGAGGGCCACCTTGAGAAGAGCTGTCACTCTAGTTCAAGGGATATAGTTGGTCCTCAGGAAGCCTTCTGGGGGAACAAATACTCTGACCTCACTCTGTGTTGCCAAACCCAACCGGAAGTCAGAGGATGGGGGCCCATTAGGGTCTCTCGACCCTATATCAGTGAGGAGAAAGATGCAGAGTGGATCTGGAGGGACACACAGAGAACACATGGGGTAGGCTCTGAATGTGCCGTGATCGAGACCATGAACAGAGAGCAGTCGGGTGCTGCAGCTATCGGCCAAGTCCTCTGTGTGTCGGCTTTGGAAGCCCACAGTTTTGATTGCAGAACAAAACGAGTTTGTGTTTGTCTAATTCATTAGCTTTAAATACCATCTTAGAAATGTTTTGATCACCAACATGGGCAAAAAAGCGTCTTCAAATAAGTTAAAAGAAACAAAATTAATTCCTTTCCCTGGAAGAAAAACATAGTGATAAGATTTTTTTTTTCTTTTTTGAAGCTTCTCCTCTTTAAGTTTGTTAAACACAAATGTGACAAAATCTAAAACCTACAAGGTAGAAGTAGTTGAATGAGCTGGGGGTAGGTGAAGAAACTCCTGAAATCCAGGACAGGTCCTGGAAACAGCAAATTAAGTGACAGGAGATTGGGGTTCCAATATCTGCCTCTTGCCTAAAACCTTCACACCATTTTTCTCCAACAGACTACGATGCATCCCAAACCTCCAGAATCACAGCCCATGTTGGAGGGCCTTTCATTTATTTGTTTTTCACTTATCTTAGACTTAATATACACAAGACAGGAAGAACACTTCTATGGCCATGATTTGTGTACATTTAAAGCATGAATTATTTTGTTGGAGTATGACATATACTTAGAAAGGTGCCCATAAGCAAATAGTTCAATGAATTTTCGTATTATGGACACTGGCCATACAGACATCAGGACTGTGTACACTTGGCCATTGAGTCAGGCTAAGTGACATGTGAGGTGGCATATGACAGCTACCATGAGGATGAGTGGGCCATAAATCAGACCAGGCTTCTTGTTTCTGGTGCACTTGGAAAATGATGGATTTTCCTGAGGAGAAAAATTATCAAGAAAAATGCTTGTTTAGAGTTCTGGAAAAGAAAGAAAAACAAGATAGCTAAGTGGGATGGAATGAATTAAAGATTGTACAGGAAGTGTTATGTTGTATTTCATAGAAATAGTGGCATATCAGTCATTTGTGCCCAACTTCTTTTACTTATCTGGAAGAAGCGAGAACCATTTAAAATGTTACCAGTCAATGTCATTAATTCCAAGGTATGACTTGCTTGAGAGTAGAAATGTTAACATTTGGGATGATTTTACTGTAAAAAGATGTGTTTATGGAAGCTTAATTGAAATCTTCAGGCTGATAATAGGCTTAATAAAAATGTCCAGCTCTATTTTTGCTATTCTATTTATCACCTGAAATTCAGTAGAATGAGTCAGAAGAAAAGTAGTCTAATATGTATTGCCACTCCATCAAATTCACTGTCACAGTGGGTCAGAGACTTAGTGATACTGACCAGACTTTGCAAGTATTGGATTCTTTTGGTCCATTAACGATATTTAGAGTGTGTAGTAACCACAAATGGAGTGATGGTGGCGAGGCCTACAATAATGAGCCTTCGTGTCTTGGGGCTTCTCCTAACTTCTGATTATATTTTCCATATAGGATTACATAACTGGCTAGCAAAGGCATAATGGTTTGGATGTAATAATGGCCTAGTCTGACTTCCTAGCAGGCCCTCACTTTCTGAAAACCAGATTCCTCCCAAAACTTAAAAACCAAATAAATATTCTTTCAAGTGATTACTGCATTCCAGTTGTCATCTGGCTTATAATGACTGGTTTTCAGTGTTCGATGATGGCCCGAGCCTAGAATAAATCTTGTCCCAATCCTCCATGTCAGCACAAGCATTAAAGACCATAAACCATCCTGTACCTCATCTGTCAGCTGCTGCCACGTTCTGAGTACTAGCTGATGGAAACCTGCCTTGCTGGCCCAAGCAGTCATCCAACAGACATTTTATGGCTGCTTTTCCATAAGCCAGATGAAAATGATTATAAACTATAAGGGCTCTTTTGATATGACCTATTAATAACTAATTTTTGGATGGGGGTAGAGAGGTGATAGAGAGTGTTGGCATGGGATGGGTGAAAAGTGGGCACTGCCTCCTGACCTCCCAGCGTGATGCCTGATTTCTCAGCATCCGAAGTGGGTTCTCCTCCCCAGTCCCTGGGATGTGCATGTGCCTGCCTGGCCCATGTCTTTCACACTGCTATTGTGCTATTGTCTATCCTTTCTCTGGGAAAGAATGTTTGACATTTAAGCTATTCCAAGCAGCATCCTTGATGTCTCATTTCATGGGTCCATTTCACACCACAATGATTGCTAGCTGTTAACTTTCATACCTCAGCTGTTTGTCTTGGCAACTCCCCCTGTTTTGCTAACTGGACAGAATCAGGCAAAGGCAGCCTCCCCTGCACACATAGGAAGGGGTGACATCTATCATCCCTCTGCCAGCCAGCAGGACGCCTCGTCGAGGACCCCTGGCAGGACCAGAGGGCAAGTGTCCTCTATCTGTCTCTTCCTGAGCTGTGAAGAAAATGTTTAAGCAAAGATTTAACACAACATTGTGGACAAGCTCTGAAGCAAAATATATGAAGAGAGTTGGTAGGGTTGAGTCAGCAGTGAGTAATGAGGTCAGTGGAGGAAGAGAACCGGGGCTGATAGTGCCACACTGGTCATCCCTTTCCACACTATTTATAACATGACGAGTGCCTGTGTGGGAGGTGGTATAGTCTCCACTCATACTCACTTAAGGGGTCAGGAGCATTAGCCCAGGTAAACCTTTGTCATAATTTTAGATCTTGAGGCCCATCAAAATTAACGAACACCATCTGATGCCAAAGAGAAGAATGGACAAGAAGAAGTACAACTTTAACATAGAATTTTCCCTGAATTAGGGATAAAATCAAATATCAAGCTGCAAAGTTTGAAAGACACAATATAGAGTATAGAAAAGATGATTAAGAATTTGGATGAGTTCTAGTTAAATGTCAGATAGGATTCCCACCAGTATTGGCTTCTGCTGAGAAAAGCAGGAATGATAAACCTCCTTCACCTAAGATTGTCTGTCTAAGATGTTTCTGTGCTCATGCTCTGTGTCTGACTATTTGGTCTTTAAGAAGTGTGTGCCTATAGCTCTCAGTTTGGTTTCTTCATCAACTTTTACTGGAAGTTTCCATATTTGATGACAAGTTCATTTAAAAATCCTTCAGGATAAGAGAAAACCTTTGGACACTTGGAAAGAATCTAACCAAGATGATATTCCATGGACACTGCCTGCTGTGGCCTCCTTCATCTCTGTTGTGTCTAGATGGCACTGGGAAGAGCTCAACTTGACCTTGGCCCACGTAGGCATCAGAATCAACTTAGAGGGACAACTGAGACAGAGCTGGAGTGAAAAGGAAGAGAGGAAGAAAAATATCGTGTTTGTTTACAGCATTTGTCTCAAAGGGCTGGGATAGGAATAGCTATTGTAGGCACTCACATGATAAAATGGTTAGAGATTTCAACCTCTAACAAATTATTATCTCCACAGGGAAAGAAAAGAAAAAAACCACCAGAGAGCATAACAAGTGATAACTGAAAGATAAGGAAAGTGTTGTTCTGGAAATTGGTCCTAATAATTAATTAATTTTGTTAAAAAAAAAAAAGTCACACAGAAGTGACAATTTAGGTGTGACCCATATGTAGTCACTTTCTGACAGTGTTTGGGGGGCTTCCCTTACTTCAGGGTTGCCTTCTATAGAGTGCATTTTTTTCTAATTTTTTCCCTCATCCGTTCGTTTTGGAGTGGTTTCTCACTGGCCCACAGTCATTGGCAAAATAGACTATTAGCTTTGCTCTTGCATTGTGGCATTGGGAAACTTATTCAGCCCCATTGAGCCTCAGTTGATTCATCTATGAATAGAAAGAATATTAATTACCTCTTGGAGTTCCTATGATAAATTAATGTGATAATGTCCAGATAAAATGTGTGCCTTTGAATTTTGCATTTTGCATTAGATTCTGACTTTCTATTCAGGGAAACAGAAAAATGCCAAACCAGGAAGACCTTTTTTTTTTTTTTTTTATGTCTCTTACTCTTCATTTCTAGAGGCAAACACTTCATATTTCCCTGCTAGCATGTTCTGTTATCTTATATCATGGACAGCCAGAAACCTTCACTTATTTGGTAGAAGTGAGCAATGGCAATTAGCGCCCAAAAGCATAGCAATGTAGTTATAAGCCTGAGACTGGAGCAGAGAAAAAGCTTACATTGTAACATGAGATGACAGAGAAAAATCAAGAGCATGGAGCATGCTTCTTAGGCTTGGGAAGGATACCACAATGGAAGAAGAACAACCCCTGGAACACAACAAAGACAGTGTGAGGATCACCAGTGCCCAGAATCCCAACCCAGGAGTGTCACTCTCTTTTTACCTGCCTGGGAATTAGCCATGGTTTCATGTCTGAATCATCTGATATGTCCATCTAAGGCCACCCTCACACTGTTTCAATTCGTATTGCCTTGTCTTCCCTCTCAGCAGTATTTTTTCAGGATGGTGTGTTGGCATTCTAGCACAGGAATTTTCAATTTCCTACTCTTGTCCCTTTTCCATTTGCAATGTTCTCTCTTTCACACATTTTCCAATGATTGACAAAATTCAGAGAAGATTTCATGACACATGGAAATTACATAAAATTCAATTTTTGATGTCCACAAATACAGTTTTATCAGAATATAGCCACATTCACTACTTTACATCCTGCCCAGGGCTGCCTTCACACTACAATGGCAGAGCTGAGTAGTGGTGACAGAGACCACATGGCCCATAAAGCCCAAAATATTTACTACCTGACCTTTAACAGCAAAATTTTACAAAACTCTGTTCTAAACCAATGGTTTTCCAATGTTACATCCTCCCGAGAGCCTGTGAAAACACAGAAAGCCAGGCCCTACTCCAGAGTTTCTGGTTCAGTGGGTCTGGCCAGGGCCAGGCCAGAGAACCTGTGTTTCTAATGATTTCCCAGGGTCCACCTTCAGAGCTGCAGTCCTACACCACTGCACTATACTGCTGGCTCAGGGTTGCTGGATGGGATGAAAAAGAAGTCTGGAAGTCCTTGATGTTGCCCAGTCTACAATCACCTTTTGAGAACATGCCTCCCACTGACCTTTTGCTGGTTGAGTGGTTATGGCTCAGGTAGCAAGCTGATCAGAGATGCAAAACCAAACCTATCTCCAGAGTGAGCGACTGCTCGCACTCCATGTAATTATGCTGCAGGGGCCGTGCTCAAGGAATGCAGGGTGGAGACACACCATACCCAAAGATGCCAAACAAGGCTTCTAGATCCCTCTCTTTACTGAGAATAAGTCCCAGGAGAACTATGGGACAGATGAGTTTGCTTTCTGTAGAATGCTGCATTACTCTCCAATTTATGAAGTTGGTGAGGCCACTGAATCAGCACACTGCTGTTGGGGCCATTCACCTTCGGCTGCATATTCACACATTCCTGTATAGTAACTGCTCAGTGTCCTAAGTTAGTTATTCATGACCCTTGTTATGATCTTGAGGACTCCAACCATCAGGACTAGAACTTCTGGAGAATGGCCAACATTGCAGTTTGGCATCTCTGGAAGCAGACCCTGAGATTAGCATGTGGGGCATTTACTAGGGAGTCCTCTTAAGAGTAGCCACTTCGGTGGGAGAGAGAGGAGTAGGGTTTGGTGAAGAGGGAAGTTGGGCTGTTGGAGATAGCACAGAAGCTTCAGCCTGCCCCTCAGTGATTGTGAGGCTAGGATGGCTCTTCCAGATTGTCTTGAGCAGAGGTGAGGCTGTACCTTAACGCCCCTGTCCCCTTGTTTGCTTGTCATTGGCCATCAATGCAGTCTGCACCACTGTATCCCTTCCATCTCTTGTATTCTGTAGAGCCTCACAGCCACACAGCTTACTCACAGTTCTTCCAGTGTCCACTGTGGTTCTATGGCAAGGTGTGAAGAGGATGTTTGGCAGATGGTTGCCTGACCAGAAATTAAATTTGTGTTCTCTCCTTAGATAGGGACATGCCAGCCTTTCTGTAGTGGAGGCCTCAGTGGAGAATTACCTAACCATGACTGAGATTGTCCTCTGCTTAACAGAAGATGAGGGGGACACTGGGGTCCTCAGAAAATTTTCAGCAAGCGGATCTGATGTCCAGGGAGGGAATACAGTGAGTATCTGTGTTCAGAGGATTTTAAAGGAAAACCTGCCCACATCTTTTGAGGGGACCTATATGGAAGAAAGAAAGGGTATGCCAGATCCAGATCTGTGAGTTACTGGCTGTTAGAACTGGGCCTGGGCTGGCTGGTATTCTGGAAAGTGCCTCTTTGTGTGAAATGAAAGAATGTATCTTTAAGAGCTGCAACTTTGGGGCTCAAATATAGAATACTTTTGGTGACAAGCAATACTTAGGAAGGGGCCTATCTTCCCTTGAAGACCTCTTGAGGCCTGGGCAGGCCATCATGGCGCAGTCTGTTGTACAAGAACAAGCTTCAATAGTACCACCATGTGTCAGTGGAAGCAATGCAGTGGTGATACACTGGGTTTTCTCTCCAGCTGCCATTGCATGAGGACTGATGTCCTGTCTCTGCCTTGGATCCAGAAAAGTTTTAGAGCTTATGGACAATTCTGTGAGAAAATCAAAGAGATTTGACTAAATCTGTGCCTCAGTTTGTGGATCATGTCAGTCTAAATAGGTTTGAAATACTGAAATGACCATTATGTTTTTTTTTTCTGATTTATAAAATGTCACAATAAAAAAGCAATGCCTCAATAAACATTTCATTCAAAGCTTCTATACCCAGGTCTGTTATATTCTTTACTTATCTATGGGAAAAAGAATTATGAGGTAAATATTAATAAAGTTGAACTTATTAAATTTCAAGTACTATTTTTTATTCTGATAATATAACATTATATCTTTTCATACTTTCTTGGTATAAAGTTATTTTTCCTCTTATGAAATGTTTGTAATTTTAGATGGTGGAATTTAAAAGTATTTTTACTTAAGAAAATAAAGATTTGGTAACCCAATATCAATCTCTCAAAAAGTTCCTAAATTTTACTTGTCTATGAAATTAAGTGTATAGTTTACATAACATTTCTGCATCTAGTGTTTTGAAAGCAGTAAGTTAAAAGAGTGGAACTTAATGGTAGCCATAAAATAATTTTATTCTTTTTCATGACTGCTCCTGCAAAGTGGCTATGTCGGCCTCTTTTTATTCCGGATAAACTCTGGGATTAAATCCTGTGATTTTTCTAATCATATTACATTAAATGCACACACACACACACAAAAAAAAGCAAAACCCAAACCAAAGTCTCTTCTGATCATTTCTAGTCAGTTTAATTTTAATAATTAAAAGATCTATTTCAATGAAAATAATAATTCTAAACTTCTGGATATGGAAGAAAATGCTACAGACTCTAAAAGATCTGTCTAAATAAATTCTCTTCTACTATTTCTTGTGCTAACCATTTTATACCTTTGAGCTGGTACTGGGTTGAGAGTTGCCTCATCCCTCCTGTTCTCCATTGCTCCTTTCAGGAGTTCTGCAGTTGTGAGTATGTGTGTTTTTTTTGTTCTGGGTCATTTTTTTCATCATCTGTCAAATGAAGACATGTAATTTTACAAGGTCGCAAAGGGAGCTAAGTGTCACTAAATCTCTTGCCTCTACAATTCATAGCATCACAAGACCACTGCCTTTACAACTGCAGTTGACCTTAGAATTTTAAGGCTAACTCCTTCATTTCACAGATGACTAAGCTGAAGTTCACAGAGTTTAGGTGACATGACAAAAGCCAAAATTAAATATAAATTTTATATCATTTAAAAAGATAAAATAAATCACAATGTTTTACCAATTTTTGAAACTTATGAAATATCACAAACAGCATGAAATCCAGAAAAATAGTATCTTTATTACTTGCCTACCCACCTCTGTATTTCTTATTTCCTTATATTTTGGCTGCATATTCTTCTATTGCCTTTTCTATTGACTTCAATTTTGTAATACCATTTCTATAGAGGCTAATGAAATAATTGAGTTCTTCCTC
Organism: Pteropus medius; assembly: GCF_902729225.1. NCBI lineage: Eukaryota > Metazoa > Chordata > Mammalia > Chiroptera > Pteropodidae > Pteropus > Pteropus medius. Next base: position 7,261,236 of record NW_024344241.1, on the reverse strand, counting down.
TAGCACAATCAATCAAAATTTGTTTATTATGGATAGTTCACAAAAATTTCTGTTAGCTTTGCAACTCACTATTGACATCATGTAAATTTTAGTGGTTTGTCAAATTTTGGATAACTTCTATACACTTACTTTCATTTGTAAGCCGTAAGATTTGGAAAACTTTTCCACAGACTGGCTTCTGATTCCATAGTTTTCAAACCTTGTTTCTCTTCCCTTCCCCAAGTACTTACAGCACAGGTGCTGCAGGGCATGTTTGAACCGTGAGATGACCCTGCACCTTCAGATTACCACACCGGGTACGTCAGCAGAATGGGCTCTATGAGCATTCCTGGAAGCCATATCTGCACCTGGATGGCAACAACCTAACTGTTTCTGGAAATGGTGGTGAACCACGTAAATACAGCCCATGAACTCAAACTAAATGTACCCTTATCCTCCACTCACTTTGCTTTGGGGCCCTGATGGGTTGTGTCATTGGCACACATACATACATACACACACACACACCTTGGCAAGCCCTGGACTCTAGGGCTATTCCCCTGGCCCCATTAGTTAGTCAGTGTCATCACTCAGCACTCAGCTCGTCCCTCAGAAACAGGCAAATGCTTCCAGGAAAAGGTGGCTTCGAATGCTGGGCTCAATTCTGTCTTCTGGATCTTAGTCCAGTAATTCTTCACTATTTTGTTAGCACCTGAGCCACAAATTATTTCTATAAACAGTTTTGAGTTAGAGTATCAAGCATACATTAAAAAAAATAACTAGCCTTCTTAAGAGACAAGATAATGTGTGTAAACATCAGCTGACACAACTAACAATAGTAACAACAGACACACAGAGATTCCAGACCGCAGAATTACAAATTTTAAAATAAATGGAAAACAAAATTTAATAGAAATAGAAAAATAGAAATAAGAAAATGTAATAGAAATACATATTTTGACATAACAATTTTTTTAATGTTCAAGGATATAAGAGATAATACTAAGAATTTTGGCAGAAAATTGACTATGCCAAAAAACCCCAAAAAAACAAAAGCAAATTCCAAAACTGAAAAATTCAATATGCAAAATTAAGAACTCATATTTGGATTTAATAGTAGATGAGTCATTAGCTGAGGAGACATTTAGCAAGCTGGAAGTTAGGTCAGAAGCGAATATTCAAAATAAAGTATGAAGAGACAAAGAATAGAAAAATGCAAGAGTTTGGTAAGAGACAGAGAATATAGTATTAAGATTTAACATCAACAGAAGAGGAGAGAGAATATACAAAAGAAATATTGGAAGGGGTAAGATAGAAATCTTTCCAAAAAAATTATAAATGTGAAAATCTAAAACATACCTTAACTTCACAAAATTGAGAAAAATAATTTATTTATAAACTTCCCAACATACCTCTAAAATGCTTTTTCCCTACCTGTTTTGGTCACACTCTCTTTGATCACCTCTTCATAAGACAACAGTTTTGTAGTAACATTTTCTATGGAGAGAATAGAAAGAATTCACATTCTCCTAGCATGGTTAATTAAACTTTAGCTTTTATTATTGAAGGTTTACAAACTTTCATTTGTTTTACTTTTCATTGTTGGTCATATTATGTAATTTTAAGATTGTTGTTATTGTCAAAATTTGGGAAAACTTCTGTCATATATAAACAGTGAGATTTCAGGACATTTCAGATTTTTTTTTTTACAATGGCTAATCATAAACTCTCCTTGAACTGAAGATATGCATGAACAAGTTTCATCAATGGCTAGTCAGAGCAACTTTTTGTGAGTTTTATGGTATCTTCATTATATTTTGTCTCAAATCAAGAAGACATTTAAATCTTTTCCCAATGTGTTCATATGATTCTTGCATCTTCATTGATTAGTTTTTCCTATAATCCAATCCTATTCATGATTTCTACTCAGAATTTATCTCTTCATTTTGATGAATTAAGGTTTTTGGAATGATCTGGACTTTTTTGGTTAAAATTCAGAGAATAATTCTTATTGACTCCATTGCACATATTTTCACTTTTGTTTGTATTCTGTTAAATTTAATACAAATTTTTCTCTTAATTCTTTAATAAATCTAAGCTTGAAAAAAGAAAATATACATCCAAATAAATTCATAGATATACATTTATGTACATCCAAATCATGACTCTATAATTTCTCACTTGTTTTGTTAAAATATTCATCTTTCTAAATGCAGGAAAAATGTGTTTGTATTGTAGCAAATATCCCACTCCATAAAAGAAGAAAAAAGAAAGCATATAGTAAACTTTTGTTTTGAGAGGTATTGACGATCCTCTTCATACAATTTTACATAATGATGATTGGAAGAATTTTGCACAGACTAGCTTCTGGATCTACACCTAGCAAAACCTGTTTCTCCTCCCCTATACATAGCTGAGTTCTGTAGAACTTATTCTTATCTTAGGCCTTGCATCTTCAAGTCTTGATGTGGCATGATTAGACACAGTGTGTAATAGAGACATTCCTAGAAGCCATTATACGTCAAAATAATTAGCAATAACTTCGCATAAATTTATTTTACTAAATCTAAACTAATTATATCCTGAACTCAGCTATCCCTTAACTGGATCCCAAGTGGCCTGCAGCCATTCCACCTCACCCTAGAGAGGGGAGAATGTGATTGACAAGAAATAAGAATAAAAAAAGACATTAACTCATTGCCGTTAAACTATTTTACTTTTGCAAATTTTATTACATATAAACATATAAGCATATTGTTAAAGGCTCACTTAAGAAACATATGCTCATGTGGACACTTTCCTGAAGTGTTTACCCAGGTCTTTGAAAGGCCCTGAAACTTGAGCTTTGTTAGTCTTATAGTAAATCTACTTTTGACATTTATTTATTCACTCATATTTTTGGTTGCTGTTAATTAAAAAAAATCTTACTCTGTGCCAGACATGGGAAGCATCAAGAAAAATAACACCGTAATGCTTGTTCTCTTCTTTCTCCTTTGCCTTCTCAATTGTCCTTCTCCATTTTATAAAAGGCATACCTCTTACTCACATTATTATGATGCATTATTCCAGGATGTACATGTCTTTGGGGGCAACAAAGTAAGTAACAATTCAAAATTTTGTGTTGAGAAAGTCAATGATTCTAATGATGGTAACAACATAGATTATTTCTAATTCTTTTATTCCAATAAAGTTAAAAGAAAACCTAAATATCATCTAATGGATCATTAAAAGTGATTCATTCTGTAATTTTTGGCATATAACTCAGAAGAAGTTCAAAGAATAGAGTTGCCTCAACAATTCTTTCACTTACCAACTACTTATTTATGTAAGCAAGGTTTCTTCCTATATACATGTATAAAATTAAAATTAGTAAAAAATAAATATTGCTAAGTTATTTCTTATTAAAACAAAAGTAGATTTAATCCATGGATACAAAAATCCAATTAAAAATTACACACACACACACACACACAAACTTTTGAAAATTTTGGAATAGTCAGAGATTACTTATTATCCTTTGTAGATACATTTTCAAGTTATCTCTGAGTCATTGTTTTTGAGCTAATTTAGAACTCTGTAAATTGAAGAAACTGCATGATAATACAAATGATTCTTGACCATTGAAATACAAATGTATTTTGTCTAGTGGATATGTAATTAATTATTGCCCTGTGAATATTGACTAATCTTACATCCATTTATAAATTTACCTCAATGTTTCTAATTGCCTTTGTTGTATGTCTATGTGTGTATGCTGAACTACATGTTGAACTCATTTAACATCTTATTGATTCCCTCATTAGTTAAAAATGTAAATAAAATTTATGATATTTTCATTTTATATTTGCATGACCCATGATGATTTTTACCTTTTACAAATTTTGTTAATATATGTATATGACAAAAACCTTACCTATATGATTTATACGTTTTGAATTTTTTGAAAATTTATTTTTCCTAATAAATGGCAGCTGGGGCTTATTATTTTTCCTTCCTAACATGATATTTCTCTCTAAAATCCAGGGCAAATAAAATTGTTTGCTACTCCACATTTTTTCTTGAAATTCTGATTACACAATTTCAATCTCAAAAGTTGTATGAATGAAAATATGTTTTTAAAAGGTACCTGAACAGATGTGTATGGCAGTAGAGATAGATAAAGAAGTCTTCACCTTTTAATGTGGCAAATAGACCCTTCTGTTCAGAACCATCCAGTTGCCATCCTCCATCACTGTTTTGGACTAATTGCAAACACAAGTGATTTTTCAGCATCAATTAGCAGATCCATCCACTATCTTCTCGAGTCTAATGTTCCCATAAGCATAGTGTCTGAAGTGATGGCTTTCTGATTTTCTGTTACTGAGAATTTTTCCAAATAGGAATAGTTCAAATACTATCTTTTTTTTCTTTTTATATCTCTAATATCTTTTGAGTGAAACACACTCTTCAATAGCCATCCACCCACACCCTGTTTTGCTGTTAATCCTAACTACTCAGAAAAAGACAACAAAGTTATAATTTATAGAAATCAGACTCAGAGAAGTGCTTGGTTTTGTCTGGATCCAATTATTTGTATCCACAAAGTCTCCAGAAAATTCTTCACAGTATGTCAACTCCACAGTTAGACAGAGAAAGCAAAACTCAACTAGGCTGAAGTACAATAATTCAGATGCTCCTACGATATAAAATGTACCAGAGTTATGGTCCCTGCAGCACAGTGGTATATAAGATGAACATTTCTTTTGATTTGATATGACTGGGCTGAGATGGGTGAGGAAGAAATGTCTGACATTAGATCCTTTTCTTGGAGTGAGTTTTAATGTGGAGTTGGGAGAGAGCAATAAGGTATCTTGGGCTCCATGATATATTTGTGCTGAATAAATGTGTGCTTGAGGGAGATAAGGAGACATCACATAGAAAAGAGAGAAGAGTATAGAGGGGAATCTGAAGGTGACCACAAAGGTAAACATCCCCTGATCCAGTCCACAGTCCAGATGTCTGAAAAGTTCTCGTGCCCTCTTCCTTGGATTGGGAGAATACATAGGATATATAGTGTCTCTATTTCTCAGTGTGACTTCTGCTGTCAGGGTGCATGTATCTAATCTCATTACATTTGGGTTTGCTTTATATTTCAGGGCTGCAGTCTGAGTCTCTGTGAGCTCAAGGTCCAGGCCCTTAACACATTTTCCTCATCTCTGAATCTTTTCATCTGCTTCCTACCAAGTTCTGGAGACTTCCAGGTGTTAACTCTCATGGTCATGTGGGCACCAAGTTCAGGTGGAGTGTGCTGATTGTAATCTAGTTGGCTAAATCTTTGTTGGCAGTTTCTTCTTTAACTTCCTCATGCCAATGGAAAGCAAGCCCACTGCCAAATCCCATTCAATACGAGTATACTAATGAACTTCCAGAAATCATACCATTTGCGTCAGATCTATTAGTTGGAACCCAAATTTGTTAGCTTTGATTTCAAGCCAGTTTCCCCCGCCCCCAACCCATACACACAGATACTTGGCATCATCTTTACTTCCTTGTTACCCACCTATTCATGAACCCACCTTTTCATCAATGATCTAGAGATCTTTTACCTACTCCTAGAAAAGGTCAGTGTCCTAGTATGTATTCTCAGTCTTCTGATAATGTAAAAGCAGATTTTGATATTCAGAAAAAAGCTACACCTTATTTGAAGTTTTAAGAATAAGCATTTGCTACTTTATATGTTTCAATTTGCAGTCTGGACACATCTAAGTGAAGAGGGTGTCTGCTCACATTCTGAGCAGTGGTGAGCTAGTTTAACAAATGTTTAACTATATGTTCTTAGGGAGAAAGAAGCCCTGATCTGTAGCATTTGCATTTGCCTGTTTCCATGGTGCAAATACTCCCTCAATGGCTGATATCAATGGCTGAGCCAACAATATAAAAGCACTCAGTGTGGAGTTGTAAAGAAAAGCACATAATTGTCTCTTAAAAACCAGTGTGAGCCAGCTCTAGCACATTACTGGCTTTGGGTCTACTATATTTTTAAATATTAATCAACCAGACAGAAAAGTAACAGTTTATGAAGTAATATGGATCATATTTGGGGATAGGGTATGGAAGACTCGAAAGTGATTTTCATATTCAGGTTTCTCCAAAATTAAGCAATAGAATAGTTAGGTATCATTAGATACACAATAGAATGGTGAGTCTCCTGATCAGGCAATAGTCACTGAGTGTCTTCTTACATGGCATACTTCAGTAAAAGAGGAAACTCAAAGAGATCAACCTGTGCCCTCTAAAGATACATAAATCTCTGGAAGTGGCTTACGTGTTTAGAGTTCACGACTTCAAGATTCTTTGTAAAATAGTATTTTTCTGAAATTTTAGAAAAGACTTCACAGATTACCTATCTTGCTTTCAATTTTATCACACCTAAGACCCCCTGTTTCTCCATCTTTACAGGGGTATAATGGAAGTATACTAAATAGGATGTATTTTAGGTATACAATGTGATCAGTTTTGTATATGTATGTCTGTGAAACCATTTCCATCATTATTTCCTTTTAAAAGTAAATTATTCTGTAACACTACATGGAAAAAAATCATAGATAATATAACCCACCTACAAAAATATTTTAAAAGTCACTATAGTGATCAATTACTAAATGCCCAGGTAGTTATGCATCAAGAAACATAGTGAGGAAGTCAAATGAGTATATTTATGCAGACAATCATCAGGAATGCCACAGTGTAAATGCAAACAAATATGAGTAAGAGTGTCAAACTCAATGAGCAGCTTTCTGGTCTGTGAGATTTTTCAAAACAGCACGCAAGTCTCATTATGCTTCCAAACAAGAAGCATAATGAGATTTACATGATAGCTGTATATTAAGCCTGTGCAGAAATGCTTCGTGATTATATCTAGAATGGGGTGATTCTAGGCATGTATAATGTTATCATGGTGGTATAATAGAATATTTTAGTCTTGTGGAATATGAGATAATGATTTTGTTCAATATTTCTATGAATTACAGGACATCTAACATTCCTGTTTCCTCCCAGGAAATAAGTGGAGTGCTCCCCCACCAATTATTGTGACAATCCCCAAATGATCCCACTACTCCTGCTGAGAGCACTAATGTTATCTAATATACATATTTGCAGAAATAGTTCTTGTGCTCTGGGTTTATTAGTTGTTTTCAGTCATAGATAACATAAAGCTCCAGCTCAAACTGGTGTGAAAAACTCAGTCATTTATTATCTCACAGAACAGCAGCTCAACAATATCATGGGAGATCCAGGTTCTCCCTCTTGCTTGTCAACCATCTTCTGGCCAGCTGCAGAATGGCTGCACAGTCTGGACAGCTGTTCAGACACAAGTTACCACCTGAGGAGAAGGGAACAACTTGAAGATGCTCCCCTGCAGGCTTCCCTCATCTACTAATCCCTCCCAGGTGAAATGGAGGTAATTGTGATTGGTTAATATAAATCAGGATCTATTCTGGGACAAAAGATGAAATCACTGTGGGAGGAAAAGCTGCCTGAATAAATTAGGGAAAAATAGAAATCCAAGATGGCAACAGCATAGGAAGAAACTGAACTTGTCCCCTCCCACAAGCACACTGAAATGTATACCTATAAAGAGAGCAATTATTCTTGAGAGACAACTGAGAGGTGACTGAATAGCTTCTGAATAACAAATAAGAGAAAGAGACTGTATAGCTAAGGCAGGGAATATGCAGGAGCTCCCTGAGCTTGGAAGTGCCAGTGAGTACCAGTTTATGTCCCCTTCCCTCTTGGTAGAACAGACAGAAGCCTATCTGGGTATTTTGGCCTATCTACAAGATAGCTATAGTGTGTTCCCAGCCACACTGCCTGGAGCCCATTTCAGCTCTACACAAAGGGAGCTAGCAGTATCAACAGGGTGTCATCTTACACACTTGGTTTCCCTGCCTAGAGCTGCTACAGCCTGGTAACCCAGACCCGCAGGCACCATAAGTCCCCAGCTGGCTCCAAGAGGGCTAACAAGATGACCCAGAAAACACAGCCTACACAGAGGTCATTTCTACACAAGACCACTTTTTGTACAACAAATGAGAGAGAGACTGTATAAAAAAGGCTGAGGAGGCACAGGAGTTCTTAGGTAAGTACTGGGATTCTCTGGAATCAGAGGTGCTGGTGAGTGACATTGTATGCATTCCCTTCTACCTTGATAGTGCAAGCAGGAGCTCTGTCCTGGTGATCTGGCATATCTTCAAGGTCACTGCAGCATGCTCTCAGCTGTATCACCTAAGCCCATTTCAGCTCCGAACAGAAGCAAACAAGATCAACAGGTCATAACTACACACACTTGACCTCCCCATGCAGAGGCATTCTATCGCGGTAGGCCAGCGTTCTGAATGACATAGCCTCCCATTTAGATTCAACAGGACTTCCAAAAACACCTGACACACATAGCCTTTACAGAGATTGCTTCTATACAAGGCCACTTTTTCAAGACTGGAAGAGATAGCCATTTTGTTTAATTCATATAAATGAACAGAAAGTCAAACAAAATGAAAAGACAGAAGAATATCTCTTGAGTGAAGGAACAAGATCAATCACCAGAATAAAACCCTAATGAAACAGAGATAGGTAATTTGTCTGATAAAATTCAAAGAAACAATCATAAGGATGCTCACCAAACCTGTGGAATAGAGGAACTTAGGGAGAACTTCAACAAATAGAAAGTATAATAAAGAACCAAATAGAGCTGAAGAATGCAGTAACTGAAATGAAAAATACACTAGAAGGAATCAATAGTGTTTTAGCTAATACAGAAGAATGATTCAGCGATCTGGAATACTGACTAGTGGAAATCAAACAATAAGATGAGCAAAAAGAAAAAAAAATTAAAATACTGGGGATGGTTCCAGGGACCAATATCAAGTGCAAAAACATTCTCATTATAGGGATCCCAGAAGGAGAAGAAAGAGAAAAAAGAACAAAAGCTTTATTTGAGAAAACAATGGCTGAAAACATTCTTAAACTGGGAAAGAAAACACACATCCAGACCCAGGAAGCACAGAGAACTCCACACCAAACAAGATAACTCCAAAGAGACCCACAGTAATATCTGTGATTGAAATGGCAAAAGTTAAAAATAATAAATAATTTTGAAGGCAGCAAGAGGAAAACTCGTTGCATACAAAGGAAACCTTATAAGGCTCTTAGCTTATTTCTCAGCACTGACTTTAAAGCTGAAAGATAGTGGCAGGACATTTTGAAAGTGCTGGAAAAAAAGAACTTATAATTTACCCAGCAAGGTTATCATTCAGAATTAAATCAGAATAAAAGAATTTTCCAGATAAGTAAAAACTAAAGGGGTTCATCACCATTAAAACAGATTTACAACAAATGTTAAAGGGTATTCTTTAAGCAGAAAATGAAAGGCCATCATCAGAAATAAGAAAACATTAGAATGGGGAAAAATCTCACAGGTAAAATCAACTATTTAATAAATAAGGCAAATTTAAAAGGCCACTATGAATGTCAAAAGACTAAAGCACAAAACTCAACTTGAACAATAAGCAGAAGATACATAAAGCAAAAATATCAAAAAATATGATATCAAAAACATAAAAGTTAGAAGGGAGAGTATAATATAGTTCTTTTAGAACTATATATGAATTTAAATACTTATCAGTTTAAAATAGACTGCTATAGATATAGAATAATATACATAAACCCCATGGTAACTAGAAACAAAAAAACCTATAAAAGTTGCACAAAGAAAAAAGAGAAAGGAACCCAAACAAAACACTAAAGAAAACCATAAAACCACAATGGAAGAGATTAAGAGAAGAAGAGAAGAACAAAGGAGAACTACAGAAACAACAAAAGAAAATTAAGAAGATAGCAGTAAGCATATACTTAATAATTACTTCAAATGTAAATGGATTAAATGCTCCAATAAAAAGACATAAGGTGATTGAATGAATTAAAAAACATAATTCATCTATATTCTGCTTACAGGAGACTCACTTCAAATCAAAAGACATATATAGACTGAAAATGAGGGGATGGAAAAGGTATTTAATGCAAATAGAAACAAAAAGAAAGCTGGGGCAGCAATACTCATATCGTACAAAATAGACTTTAAAACAAAGAATGTAAATGAAAGACAAAGAAAGACATTACATAATCATAAAAGCATCAATCCAAGAAAAAGAAATAACAATTATAAATACCTGTGCACCCAACATAGGAGCACCTACATATCTAAAGCAAATATGAATGGACATGAAAAGAGATATTCACAGTGTTATAGTAATATTAGGAGGTTTTAATACTCCACTCATACCAATGATTAAATCATCCAGATGCAAAATTAATAGGAAATAATGTCCTTTAATGCCATATTAGAGCAGATTGACTTAACAGACATTTATGAAACATTTCATCCCCAAACTTCAGAAAACACATTTTTACTTCAAGTGTACATGCAATGTTGTCCAGGATAGATCACATATTAGGCCACAAAACAAACCGCAATAAATTCTAGAAAACTGAATTCATATCGAGCAACTTTTCTGACCACAGTGGTGGGACACTAGAAATCAACTACAGAAAGAAAACTCGAAAAAAACAAATACATGGAGACTAAACAACGTGCTATTAAGCAACCAATAGATCAAAGAGAAAATCAGACAGGAAATTAAAGTTACCTTGAGATAAATGAAAATGAAAACACTACTTTTCAAAATTTATGGTAAGCAACAAAAGCCTCTAAGAGGACAGTTCATAGCTATGCATCCCTATCTCAAGAAACAAGAAAAACTCCAAATCAACAAACTAACTTTACATCTAAAAGAACTAGGAAAAGAACAAAACCCAAAGTAAGCAGAAGGAAGGAAATAATTAAGATCAGAGTGGAAATTAACAAAATAAAAATTTTAAAAATAGAAGATCAATGAAACTGAGTGAGTTCTTTGAAAAGATAAACAAAATTGACAAATATTTAGCCAAACTCGTCAAGAAAATAGATATAGAGCCCAAATAAATAAAATCATAAATGAAAGAGTAGAAGTTACAACCAACACCACAGAAATTCAAAAAATCATTAAAGAATGCTATGAACAATTATATGCCAACAAATTTAACAATCTAGAAGAAGTGGATATTTCTAGAAGCATATAACCTTCCTAAATAGAGCCAAGAAGAATTAGAAAATATAAACAGACCAATTACTATCAACAAAATTAAAGCAGTACTCAAAAATCTCCCAACAAATAAAACTTGAGGACTAGATGGCTTCACAGGTAAATTCTACGAAGCATTTAAGAAGAATTAATACCTATCCTTAAACTATTTTTTAAAAAGTTAAAGAGAAAGATGTATTAAAATTCATTCTATGAAGCAAGCCTTACCTTGATACTAAAACCAGACAAAGACGTTATAAAAAAAAAATTACAGGCTAATATCTTTGATGAACATAGATGCAAAAATTCTCAACAAAATATTAGCAAAACAGATTTAACAATGCATTGAAAGTATTATATACTGTGACAAAGTGGGATTTATCTCAGAGATGCAACAATGGTTCAACATACATAAGTCAATAAATGTGATACGTCACATCAACAAAATGAAAGATAAAAACCATACAATCATCTCGATAGATGCAAAAAAAATTTGACAAAATTTAACATCTATTTTTGATAAAAACTCAACAGAATTGCTATGGAGGGAACTTACTTCAATAAAATTAAGGCTATTTACGACAAACTCACATCTAACATCTTACTCAACGGTGATAAACTGAAAGCTTTTCCTCTAAGTTGAGGAAGAAGACAAGAATCTCCATTATCATTGCTTTTATTCAACATAATTTTAGAAGTTTTAACCACAGCAATCAGACAAGACAAAGAAATAAAATTCATTCGAATTGGAAAAGAAGAAATAAAACTGTCACTATGTATAGACAACATGATACTATATGTAGAAAAACCTAAAAACTCCACCAAAAAAAGTACTAAGATTAATAAATGAATTCAGTAAAGTTGTAGGATGAAAAATTAATAAACAGAAATTTGTGAGTTTATATACACTATTAATGAACAATCAGAAAGAGAAATTAAGAAAGCAATCCCATTTACAATTGCATCAAAAAACATAAAGTATCTAGGAATAAATTTTACTAAGGAGATGAAATTCCTGTACTCTGAAAACTGTTAGATATTGAAGAAAGTAATCGAATACAAATAAATGGAAAGATATCCTATGCTCATGGATTGGAAGGATTAATGTGGTTAAAATGTCTTTATTACCCAAAGCAATGTACACATTCAATACAATCTCTACTAAAATGTCAGTGGCATTCTTCTCAGAACTAGAACAATTAATACTAAAGTTTATATGGCACTGGGAAAAAAAAAGACCCCAAATAGCCTATCTTGAAAAAGAACAAAGTGGGAAATATTACACTCCTTGGTTTCAAAATATTATACAAAGCTACAATAATAAAAATATTATGGCACTGGCACCAAAAAACAGACACATAGGTTTCAAAATATTATACAAAGCTACAATAATAAAAATATTATGGCACTGGCACCAAAAAACAGACACATAGATCAATGGAATAGACTAGAGATCCCAGAAATAAATCCTCACCTATATGGTTAATTAATCTATCACACAGGAGGCAAAGATATACAATAGGGTAAAGATGGTCTTTTCAATAAGTGGTACTGGAAAAATTAAACAGACACATGCAAAAAAAATAAATTTTAACCATTTTCTTACACCATCTACAAAAATAATCTCAGAATGAATTAAAAGACTTAAATGTAAAACCTGAAGCCATAAAACTCCTAGAAGAAAATGTAGGCAGTAAACACTTTGACCCTAATCTTAACATCTTTTTGGATATGTCTCCTAAGGCAAGGGAAATCAAATAAAAAATAAACAAGACTAAATCAAATTAAAAGGTTTTTGTATAGCAAAGGAAACCATAAAAAAATAACTCCACCGAATGAGAGGATATTTTCAAATTATACATCTAATAAGGGTTAATATCTAAAATATGTCAGGAATTATAAACTTAACACCAAAAAATCAAAGAACTCAATTAAAAAATAGGCAGAGGGCCTGAATACACATTTTTCCAAAGAGGACATACAGATTGCCAACAGACATATGAAGAGATGCTCAGCATCACGAACCATCAGGAAAATGAAAATCAAACCACAGTGAGATACCACCTCATACCTGTCAGAATGGCTATTATTAAAAAGACAACAAATAACAAGTATTGGAGAGGATGTGGACAAAAAGGAACCCATGTATACTGTTGGTGGAATTGCAAATCGATTCAGCCATTATAGAAAATAGTAGGGAGATTCCTAAAAAAAAATTAAAAATAAAGCTACCATATGACCCAGCAATTCTACTGTTGGGTATTTATCTGAAGAAAACAAAAACATTAATTTGAAAATGTATATGTACCCCTATGTTCACTGCAGCATTATTTACAATAGCCAAGATATGGAAGCAACATAGGTGTCCATGGATAGATGGATGAATAAAAAAGATGTGGTGTATATATACAATGGAATATTACTCAGCAATAAAAAAAGAATGGAGATTTGCCATTCGAGACAACATGAATGGATCTAGAGGATATTATACTAAATGTAGTAAGTCAGACAGAGAAAAATACATACCATATCATTTCACTTATGTGTAGAATCTAAGAAAACAAAACAAATGAATAAATAAACAACAAAAACAGAAACAGACCCATAGATATAGAGAACAAGCTGATGGCTGCCAAAGGGAGGGGATGAGGGGATGAGTGAAATTAAAAAAATAAATTAAAAAAATAAAAATAGAATGTGGAAGAAAAAGGGGATTTGTGGTTGTAGGTCAGGCAATTAACAGTGTGTGGTATATTGAGAGACTTGTAGAATGTGGACTATCTGATTGCCCAAGGGAAAGGGATAGACAATGGAGGTGAACAAGAATGTAGAGGCCAGAATCCTGAGATTTATGCACATTTTTATGTTTTCCATGATAGCAACAGAAGAGACTGGTACAAAGGGAAGAAGCCATGGCTCCAACAGCCCTGATATTTTGCCAACCTCTCCTCCTTAGTGATTAGATGAGTATGCTGAGGCCTCGCTGGTTTCTCGCAGATCTCATGGCACTATAGACTGTGTTGCGTGAATGCCTACCCCTGGGCAAGAAATGCCTTGATAATGGGTTGAATTTTTATTGTGTTTTAGGCCAAATACTCACCTGTGACCATCACATATTAAGGGCTTTATGAACCAACTGAAAGGTGGCTTTGTCTCTGTCTGGTCTTGCCATTTACCATTTGGTCTACTTGTTGGTCCATAGCCTGAAAAGACAGCTACATCTCACACTATATCCACTCTTCTCCCACTTACTCATTTTTCCCTTCTTGATACCAGGGTCATTATAACTCCCACTGGGAAAGGTTGTGGGGAAAATTATTACTTTGAGAACTGACTGCAGAATTCTTCTCTTGAGAATCGACTTTGTTTAGAAATATATTTAAATGGGCGGGCATGATTTTTTATGAAGGTGAGGGTGTGGACAGTAAACACCAAGAGATGAGAAAACTTCATGGTATCAGAAAAGAACAGGAATGTAGTGGGTGGAGAGCAACAACAACAACAACACAACAGACAAAGATGAGATAAGAAAATTGAAAGACTGTGTTTCTACCATGTTGGGAGATCAGAGATGATAGGGGAAAAGTCAGCCAATAAGAAATTCACTGGAGCAGGTATGAATGAGGGATGCCTAACTTTTCATCTGAAACCATCCGCTATGTAGTTCTGTGTACACTCCATCCCCATCTTTAATTTGAGTGAAACTCTTCTATATGCCCATCCACTTGTATAAGTGGAGTTTGGTGATATCAAGGAAAGAGTCTGTGGCCAAGTTTGGGTTGACATAAGGTGGAGAGAAAGAAACAGTCACTGGAGGTGAGCTGTGAATGAGACAGAAAGGTCAGCAGGGCAGGAAACTGGCACAAGAGGTGACCATGGGAATGTTACTCCCATGGAGTTTGCAGAAATCTTGGTAGGGCCCTGGACTTCCCACAGGATGTGGGAAGGAGGTTTAGCCAACTCTATTTGAATCCTAGAGGACCTGGTTAGTTCAGCTGACTCCTAAATTACACAATCTTCACCCATCACTCTTCTGGCCAAAAGTTGATGCAAAGGATTAAAGAAAGCCAGAATCTTGATGTACCAAGTTTAGTGTCACTGTGGATACACACTGTACATGTATGAGATAGGCACCTGGAAACAGTATTCACATTTACCATGTATTCATCTCATCCCTAGGGATTTATAATGCTAGAGACGCCAGGCACCAGAAATAGAAGATGCATAGGTTCTAGTCTCCTCCTTTGAGGAATTTCACATTAGACCAACTACCTCCATATCTCAAAACTTCTCAGTCATTTCCCACACTATCTTTGCTACAAACAGCCCACTATTCTGTCACTTTGTGACTTATGGGGCTGACCTCGCCTTGGGAGTCTGGTAGCTTAGAGGAAAGGACATTTGAGCTAAGACTCAAAGTATGAACTGGTGTTAGCCAGACAGAGAAAGGAGAGGAGTGGACAGTTGTTTGATAAGTAATAAGTATTCTGAAGTCCTCATGGTTCTGCCTGTCTCTACTTCTGCTATTACTAGATCAGAGTTGTGACATCCCATAAAGTAAAATAATTTTTAAAATGCTGTGGACACCAGATATTTACACTTTTAGCTCTGCACAGAAACCTATGTGCTTGTGGGCATACACACATATAGATACACAACACATTCTTTCCTCATCCTCCCAGGGATAGAAAACTCTGGGGGGTGTGTGTGTGTGTGTGTGTGTGTGTGTGTGTGTGACATTTATCCTGCTTCCTTACTGGACAAAGAATGAAGACAGGGTGAAGAGGATGAATAGAAGTATTCTGATAATTACATGAGATTTGATCGCTTGTGAAATAGCTGTCTGAATAGCAACATGGACAAAGGACTGGTTAAAAATACACATTCTGAAGCTACATTGTTTTCAAAGTCTGGCTCTGCCAAGTTCAAGCTATGCAAGCCACCTCACCTCTCTGTGACTCCTATTTTCTGTTTCCAATAGAACCCATCTGATAATATCCATTCCCTACGATGATTGTGAAGATGAAATCAGTTAATGTAGGGTGAAACACATTTGAACAGTGTTTAGTATATACTAAGTGCTCACTAGAGATCAGTAATTATTACTATTTTCACTAAGGGAAGCAGTATGTCAAAACGTCTCCTTTAATTTCTCCTCTCACAGAGGGGTGAGTGGCATTGAATGTCTGCCTCTAGATCAAAGAGCAAAGCCCTCTTCCTTCTGCTACTTTCCTGTCACTATATGCAGTACCTAAATGTTGGGTGGTTTCTTGTGTAAGAAGATGAATCAAGGGTTGCCCAGGAAAACTAAGAACATCCCTGAGAAATTACAGGCTAATAAAGCCTGCAGGCACTTTTAAATGCACATATCTGAGCAAACATTGAGTTAAGAGATGGAAATTTGGGTCGTAATCCTTATGCTTCAGGTCCTCAGTTTTTCATGTCTCGAATGGGTATAATTTGTTTTGCTCTTATTTGTGCAATTCAGATGTGATCGTATAAACAAAATTGCCCATAAAAGCATGATTCATTCTACAGGTAAAAATGATACCTGCGTTCATTTCCCACTTGGTGCTATTCTGTTAGAAATCAATCATTTCTTCAAGAATTTCTCAAGCCACATGAAGAAAAAGTGATTGATATAATTCCTCTGTGCCTGCCAAGCATTTGAAAATGAAAAGTGGTTTATAAACATAATATATGATCGTTGTTGTCTGTGGTGATTGACAGTTTCGAGCTGCCACAATTCAAAAACAAGACAGCTAGTCATTGGTGTGCCATTAAGTTCTAGAGCCAAAGGAAAATGAAAAGCATTGCCTTTCACTGGAATAATTTTCTTTCCTTATTGCCCCAAGACAACTCCTGCTGGGGTGATTGAAAGGGGCACTTAAAGAAGGCATCACTCAGGTCTAGTTTCTCTATAAAACGTCCCTGGTGTAAAGTTAGCTGTACGTCTTTCAAACTAGCCACTTTAAATGACTCTGTCATTAGGAAAGAATTTACTGGCTTTACATTTAATATAAGCTAATGGTTTCTGAAGGATTTTGAGCAGCAAATAATAAGTTTAAGCAGACTCCTGAGAAGTCTGAATGACTTACAAGTGCTAAAGCACCTGAGAGCACTATGTCTACCATCTCCAAGAGCAAAGTATTTATTTAGCTTAATTACTTACATTTGTCTGAAAAATACTAGCTCCATTCCTTTGTATATGTAATTAACTTCTTATTTCTCTCTCATCTCGTGGATAATTCTTGTTTCTAAAGGTTTTTTTGTGTGTGTGTTTCTATGTGTAGGAACAGGAGAGATAAATCCCTAGAGAGATTGATTTTGATAGATGCATATATAGTGTATAAAAGCACTTGACATCAAGTCAGAACACCTTACAGAGAAATTTGGCAGATACTTTAGTAGGAATCTGAAACACTGTTAGTTAATTTTTTTCTGATACTAAAATATTTTGAGTTCTACACCAATGACATAAGGACAAACCATAATCTGACAGATCCGATAATGTAGATTTCTTTTTCTTTCTTTTTTCTCCTTCCTTCCTTATTTCCTTTCCTTCCTTCCTTCCTTCTTCCTTCCTTCCTTATTTCTTCTTTCCTTCCTTCCTCCCTTCTTCTTCCTTCCTTCCTTCCTTCTTCCTTCCTTCCTCTTTCCTTCCTTCTTCCTTCCTTCCTTCCTTCCTTCTTCTTCCTTCCTTCCTTCTTCCTTCCTTCCTTCTTCTTCCTTCCTTTTTTTCTTTCTTCTTTTTCTTTTCTTTCTTTTCTTTTCTTCTTCTTTCTTTCTTTTCTTTTCTTTTCTTTCTTTCTTTCTTTCTTTCTTTCTTTCTTTCTTTCTTTCTTTTTTGTGCAGTAAAATACATGTAACATAAAATGCACTGTTTTAACCATTTTAAGTGTATAGTTCTTTGGCATTAAGTACATTGACACTGTTGTGCAACCATCACCACAATCCATCTCCAGAGCTTTTTTATCTTACCAAATTGAAACTCTGTACACATGAAGCAGCTTTCATTTTTACTGAAAAGCAGGTAGAAAATTGGGATGACACATCATAGCAACATACTGAAATGCATAAACAACACTCCTGAAGGAATGCCATTCTGGATCATGGCTCCATGGGACGGTCAGCCATCAGAGCAGGCTATTTGGAGACCGAGGCAGAAAATGATGGGAGATCAGACTAGAGTTCCTCCAACTGGGAGGACCTGCACTGTCTCTTTGATTCTGCATTTTCTTCAGTAACGATATGAAGAGGGACAACTCAATGTCTCCAGTGGTGCTGGCAACTTCCTTTCCTTTCCTCCAAGCTGACCCATTTCTCATCTCTCTTGGGAGTGCAGGAATATACCAAACACAGTTCTCACTTATGGTTCAGTGCTGGTACTTAAAAACATCAAAAATTTGGATATTGCCAAATTGCCCCAAATAAATTATCACTGAGTAAAGGGAAAAGTATTTGTCACTCTTGGCATGGTGAGTTTTCTCCAAAGTAAACAGCAGTACCCTTCCAAAAATAACCAATCTGCCCATTGGGTCATATGTATTTACATTTGGTCGGAGCCGTAAAGAGCATGAGTTTAAGCCAGCAATGATGTGGAGAGGGTATTTCATGGATGAGGACTCTTGTTCTGCTGCCTAGAAAGGATGCTAGAGAAAGTATGGAACCTCCCAAAGAGGAGAAAAGAAACAAGTGACTGAGCCCATGGCAGGGTTTATGTAAGGAGAACCATGCCAAGAGCTTTGGCTCTATCACTTCAATCTGCTGTGGGTGCTGGATGGTGTACGACAGCAGTCCCCAGTTTCTGTGGGTCTGCTAGCACTACTAGGGAGGAGAGCATGCAGCAAGGGTGAATTATTTCTGGGGAGTTAAAAACATTTAGAACTTGTTTTCAGAAACATAACTCTGATGTTTCATGTATTTATGATTCAGAATTGCCTTGGGAGCCTTTTAGGGTTAGTGAACTCCCTAAAGACGTTTAGCAGCTCTATGTGTAGAAATTGTGGTTCACAGTCAGAATGCTTACACATCAGCAGTGCCCACCATGGACTGCTGCCCTCCCCCATGGCCACCAGCATTGTGAAACAGCTCTCTCTAAGGAGAGAATGTTCACACGGGTTAGAAGAGACTTTAGGAAGAAAAAAAGGAGAAAGAAAAAAGTCACTAGTATTAATGGAAAGACTCTTATATGCTAGCCACTTTGCTCTACTGTAAAGTCTTAAAAAATTAGTTTACTATAAGAAAAGCGTGGTTCTGAGAGATTAGATGATTTGTTCAAAAACTCATAACTTACTAGTGTGTCCTTGACTCCACAGACCACATTCTTTCAATCACATGGTGCTGCAAAGACATTCAGATCCTCTGACTATTTATATCTAGAAGGAGCGTGTATTAGTCAGGATTCTCAAGAGAAACAGAATCAATAGGATATCTGTCATCTATCTATCTATCTATCTATCTATCTATCTATCTATCTATCTATCTATCTATCATATCTATCTATCTATCTATCTATCTATCTATCTATCTATCTATCTATCTATCTATCTATAATCTATCTAAAACATCTATCTATCTCACAATAGAATAAGAGAGAGACTTACTATAAGGAATTGGCTCATGTGCATGGGGAGGCTGACAAATCCCTAGATCTGCAGTTGGCAACCTGGAAATCCACGTGAGCCAATGGTACAGTTCCAGTCTAATTCCAAAGACCTGAGAGCCAAGAGAGGTGCTGGTGTAAATTCTAGTCCAAGCTAAGTCTGAAGACGGGAAATAAAACAACGTCCCAGCTCAAAGAAAGTCAGGTTAAGAGAGCATATTCTCTCTTACTCAAGCTTTTTGTTCTATTCAGGCCTTCAATGGATTAGGTGAGGCTCACCCATATTAAGGAGGGCAATCTGCTTTCTTCAGTCTATCGATTCAAATGTCAATGTCATCTGGAAACAACCTTATAGACTCACCCAGAATACATTTTAATCAAATATCTGGGCACCCCATGGCCCAGTCAAGTTTACACAAAAATAACAGACTGCTAATTATAAAAGAATTTGAGATAGATCATTTCAAGAAGAAACAGACATTAAGAAAATTATAAGAAAAGATTTCTTTTTGAAAGTTTTAGCAATAATAATATTTTACATTCAAATAGCAATAAAGCAATAGATTGTATGTGTAAATCTAAGAGAGTTTATATAGATATATAGTGTTTTTAAAACCACCCTTTGAAGTCAGGTACTAATATTTCCATTTTATAGATGAAGATGCTGAGGTCCAAAGAGACTGAGTGACTTCCGTAAGGTCATAAATGAAGAAAGAGGAAGAACTAGCTCCAAAACTGGATCTTCTGATAGTTAAGTTCTTTCTGTAACAACCGCTGCTTTTGAGTAGATCAGGATAATATATTTTAAATTCAAATTGAACAAAAATGTAACCATTAGTAGTTAAATTATAATTTTGTTTATTGTCTAAAAACCTTTATAATTTTGTTTATTGTCTAAAAACCTTTTTGTTTTTGTTTTTTTTTTAATTAAAATTATTGCCTAGTAAACTTAGATTTCAAATGCCAAATTCTTTCCAGAATAAAGTCTGTGGGAGTCTCAGATGTTCTGAATAATTTTTGCTATTTCAAATATTTAATATATAACATGGGTTTAAGATATTGAACACCAGGGAGGGAAAGAATGGTTAAGAAAGTTGGAAGAGTTAGGCAAAAGCCTAGAAAATTGTCATTTTATTGGAGAAAGAAAATTACTAGTTTTATGCTATTCAATAAATGCTGTATTCTTTTAAATCATTTTCTCTTGTTCAGCCTGTGCCCAGTGCTCCAAAAGGTAGGAAGAATTCTCTGGACAGTGTATAGCTCAATTTCTTGGGGAAATTTAGCAATAGGCTGTGGAAGAGATCAACATATTAGAACTTTTGCTGAACTGAAGAACCTTAATTGTCTCAACCAGGAACCGAGAAAACATTCTAATATATGAAACTAGGTCAAATAGATTTCCTAGAAGAATTCCAATTTTAAAAGTAAAGGCCTAGGGGAGTTATAATGAAGTGTCAAACCTGGAGGGGAGGAAAGGAGGAGAACAGTGTTAGGAGTGATTGATAATAGTTAGAGGTATCCAGATGTTTTTATCACTTTAAATTTTGTTCCCAGCATCATATTTGTGAATAGATTAGTAATGCCAGTTATGCTTATGCTTAACCTTTAACATGTTATATAACTTGTCATGTCTACCTCTGGCGTGGACCTCCTTCTGAGACCAAGACATGTGTATCTCACTGCCCATTTGACACTTCCTATGAAATATCATAGAGCAGCTCAATTTTGACATGTCCAAAACCAAAGTCAGGTTTTTCCTTGAAAGCTTAGTGATTGCCCAATTCTTTCTAACAGAAGGCACTACAGCTACCAAGGATATAAGTGAGTAATACCAGAGTCATCTCTGGCTGGCTCTTTACACCATACCCACTGCTTCTCTATCCCCATCTCCAACTTCTCAGTCCAGGCCTTCGGAGCCTTTTTTTGGCCCAATGCAATTTTCCATTGTACTGGTATCCTTTGTTGCCCATTCAAGTTGAGTTCCCATGCTTTAGCCAGAACAATTTTGTTAAAAATCAAACTCAACCCATGTCACTGGCTTTCCTCTGTCCTTAAATGAGAACATGTTCTTGTGGTCTCCAAGACCCTGGTGTGGCCTATTACCCCAGAATCGCCTTGCACCATGATTCTTTTTCTTGCATTCTGTATACCAGCCCCGTAGCAGGTCCTCTCACTCCCATGGCAGGCCCACTCAGACCTCACCCTCTGATTCTGGGCCTGCCTTTTATATATCAGTGTCTTTATCTGGACAGTTATTTCCTTCCAGCTTTGCCTATTAACTCCTGCCCCTTCTTATCCTTCCCACCTTAGCTCAGTCTCTGTTTCCTCTACGAGGCCTTTCCTGATGTCTCCACTGGGTCAAGCCCATGTTGGAAGACCTCAGAGCTTCCAGTACCTCTCCTTTGAAGCTCTGTTTATAGTTGTAATTTAACATGTATTTGTTATCATTGAATGACTGTCTTCACTCTCCACACAAACAGGAGCAGTTTTGGGTTTTGCTCTCTAGATTTTTGGATTGAAATAATAGTGAAATCATAACTGAGAAGGAAATTGCTAATGGCTTTTCTGTGGCCAATACCTATGAAAGGCCCCCTGACTGCTCAGTCCTTAAGCATAACTATGTTGCTATTTTTCAACCGTTGCTGTTTACTCTAACGTAGACAAGAAATAGAAGAAATGGTTGTGCTAAAAATATTTTTGAAAGTGTACACTATAAGATTATGCTAAAAAGTCACTCTGACAAATCTTTAATATCATTAATAAAATTGGGTTGTATAGAAATTAACTTTGAAAATGTTTAATTTGACATCTTAATTTTCCCCTTTTTCATCATTTTGAGGAGAGGACAGAATGGAGTACATTCTGCATATAATTTCCTAATTTTCTAGTGATTTATCCCCTTTCTTACTTTTTCCATTATCCAGTTTTTCGAGCTATCTCTGCACAATTAGACCTTTCTTTGGACCTCCAGAGATAAGGAATTCTCACGAATTTGGAGAATACTGGATCTGAGAACTTTGAACAAGATCTAGCTTTGAAATATCTTACACTCCAAGGTAATCCAGTTCAGCATATCATGTCTATCTCATCTGGTTCTTCACAATTTCTGTTGGTTTTCACCAAAGTGTTTCACATTACACACCCAAAGTTTTGTGAAGAAATTTAATAAGTTAAACCAATAGGTCAGCAAGCTTATAGTTTTCTCATCTTGCTAGAAATGAAAGTTAATCTCCATTCGGAGGCATTTAGCAAGTGAAAGTTTGAATTTGGGTATAACTTTTTGATTTGTGAGTATTTGCTCGTGCTTCCTATTCTATCTGTGTTAACATTCTTAAATTACACAAAACTTACAAAGGCAGTGGAGACAGGAAGTGATCACATATCTGTGGGGATTTCGGTGATATTGTAAATCAGCCACTCTGGCTCTGAGGACAGACCAGACCTCCTGGTCTTTGTATTTTCAGAACATAATTCAGTCTCAGCCCTGGGTTTATCTGTGTGTCTTCTTCCCAAAAGAGCAGGAAGAACTTCCTGAGAGTGTTCAGATTACAGTTTATTAAAGTTCTTAAATCATCTCAAAAAGGGAAATATGACCTGAATAAAACAAGTAATTTAAAAAAAATGACCATCAAAACACAACCTGGTGTTTTATACCAAACAGTTGTAATTTAGGCTGCAAAAAGCCATGGAGAACCATTTTTAGGCTTCTGTTGAATTTCAGTTATATACTCATCGCCATATAATAATAAATATATTATGCTTTAGAAACATGTCTGTGCAGTTTCCATATAATCCTCACAATATTAAGAAACTTGAGGTCAGCTTTCAACAGCTGAAACAGAAGTTTCAACAATTTTCCTGTGAATTAGAATCATTTGGAATTAGCAGCTTGCTTAGACAGCCAATTTGGACAATTAGAACCCAGAAGTGGTGTCTTAGGTCTGATTTATTTGCTTTGGCTATCTAGGTGATTCCAAATCACTAGACAATGGCTCATGGAAAAGATGGGGAAATGCCCTCTTGCCTGCATGGCTCTTTTCTGGGCAGATGTTTAAATGTAAGATGGTAAGAATTTGCCTTTCCTGTGACTTCAGAAGGTCTAACACTTTTCCTCTTCGTTCTTGAAATCCAGATAGCAATGGGAACCTCATGAGCTCTGAAAAGCCCCTGATAGCAATTGTGGGATAAAATGTTTTAATTAACAAAAGAGCCCTTGGCTAAATTTTTGTCTCTGTAGAACTTGTCAAAATGTTCAGTTTCAAGCCAAAAAGCTGCCAGAATGAAGGCCAATCATTAATGACAGAAAGATTAGGAGAGCAGAGATCTGCTGGCTGTACGACAGCACATAATGAGACAAAATGCAAGGGAGTCAACTGAGGGCAGTTGACCCATGGCCAATACTTAATAGGAGGGACCTCATATCAGATGCTTATCACTTCACACTGCCATTTCTCACACATGTAGCAATAATTTGACTTTGTTGTAAGAAACTAGAAAACTAACAATATGATACTCTGTGTATTTCTAACTCAATTTCTTTTTCTTTTTTGTGCATCTACACTGTTCCAGGCATAGGAGAAAATGGAGGAGCAAGTGACTACCCAAGTTATTTGCTGAGTAAAACCTATTGAGCTGATCCTATATATTCCAGTGGCAAATACACACACACACACACACACACACACAGAGTAGAACTGGATTCAAATCTATCAATCTTGGGATTTACTATTAGTTCTGATTACCTAGAGAAGGGATTGAAATTTAGGTAAAGAAAACATTTTGAATGTTTATATATTCCTCTTAATTATGGAATCTTTATCTCCTTCAATATAAATGTGATGGGAAAATTTATTAATATATATTTTCTCCTTCCTCTATACTCTCACACAATGAGGTGGATTCTGTTTTAACTTACTCCACTTCTGAGCCTCTGTTGATCAGGGTTAAAGTAAAGGTAAAGAATCTGGGTAGAGTTGATTGATTTCCAGAAAATTCCAGAAGAGAAAGGGATGGGTGAGCAGGGATAAAGGCAAGGTTCGACTTATATTGACTTGGAGTCTTTTTGACAACTTTGGAGAGAAGTAGGAGAGAAGTTTTAGAAGTTGACATGTAACTAACACATTAAAAGAAAAAGAACAATTGAGAAAGAAGACTTCCTGGAGTCTTTCATATGTTTTTATGTTTGTTTGTTTTTAATTAATAAAATCCCCTTTTTCATTTAAAAGAGACCCAAGTAAAATATATTTTAATTGCTTTTCTAATTAAAATCCTGGATGCCAGACAATGTTTCTTTGCCTTTAACGCCTTGCCAAGAATGGGTGACAAAATGTCTGGGTTTATGTGGATGACATATATAACTGAAGCCCTGTCTGCAAGATACTGAGCATTAGTGCTAAGGGAAAACAATGTCAAAGACCCAAATGCTCAGATGTTTGCATTAATCCGTGCTAAGCTTCTCACATGTGAGTCTGATGTGTCGGTTGTATAGATATCTGAGTGTCTGTGCAGTGCCCACCAAATCAAAAGAGTCAAGGCTCCAAGTAATAGCTGGAATGATTAAACCAGAGACATAAATATGATCATATTCATACACTCCTTGAAATAAAATGGCTTCTTTTAAGACTTGCATGTTTCCAAGGCAGGGCAAGAACTTTAACACTTAAAAATACAATTTTTCTATTTTTAAAAAAGCCACTTTTTTAAAAACAAAGAAGAGCAAAATAATCACCACAAAGTGAAATATTTAGTGTTTACTTGGTAATCTTCCATCTGTGCCATAGCAATTTTCACTAGCAATTTAAAAAACCCTGTCATAAGCAGAAAACAGGTTTGGCCATGAAAGTAAACTCCCTTTTCTGCTAGTGATTGGATGTGACTTTCAGATTTATAAACTCACAGGCCACTCACATTACGTTAATTGTTGAAATAGGGCAAGATTTGGCTTTAAAAGATGTTTACAATATTTTTTAAGTTTTGTAATAAGCGAGTGTCCAGTGAAATTCACCATGTGGACAGCAGAAACGATGAGTCTGACAGTTTTCTGCTTGTGTTCTTATTGTTAGCTGCCTTATTGTAAGAAAAGAACTGATCTGTATCTCCTTTATGTTTCCATATAGTATGAATTCACTCTGCTCAAATTATTATATTTAAACCTGGTCTGAGAACCAAGTGTTGGCAAGTAGCAGCAACACCTGTAGAATAACTCGGTAATCTTAATTTAGTATATATCCTGTGACTCCCAGCCCTGAAAAAGAAGATGAAACTTACTCCCTACCACTATCACCAAGATGTCCCTGGACTCATCACTGCATGGGAGTTACTCCCAGACTCCTGGCTTTGAAGACCCATATGGCCATCTGCTAGGAATAGAGGGAGGGAGTTAGAAGTTGAAGTAAAACGTTGCCTGGGTCCTCATGTATATTCAAATACACAATTAGTGTAACCCTAAGGCTAGCTCTTTGGCAACAATTTCCCCTTTTCTTTCTACCACCCATCCCAGGCTGCTATATCATGCTCTCTGGTACAGCTTCTCTTTATTTCAAGCCTGCCCTTCATGGCTTTTTTTTTCTTTTTTACTTTTTAAAACCAAATTCAGTACAAAAATGTTAAGGAGAGCAAAGGAGGAACAGGAAGACATACCGATTTGCTTTCAAACCCCCCACACACCTGGCCTTCATAACCTCTCCATTTGTTTTAGTTGTATGGCATTTCACCTTTCTTCCTTCCTATTTAAAGTTTTCAAAACAATGTATTCATTTCTCAAGTTAATGTGAATTAAAGTAAAATCCTTTTGAGAGCTGATCTAAGAGACCCTGGATATTAGTTAGGTGTGTGTTTGACTAATGTAAAAAAATAACATCTGAAAGTGTTTTAAAAATAAGGAATTTATTTGTGTCATGTAATAAGAAATATCAGTGTAGCTGAAACAGGGCTAATATCCTGGCTCCATCTATCTCCCTCCTCTGCCATCCATGATGTGTGGGTTTTTATCCTCATGGTTGTAAGATGACTGCTGCACCTTCAGGTATTATATTCCAGGCAGGACAAAAGGAGATGAATGAAGGAAAAAGGGCAAAAAAGCTAAAAGGGGCAGGCTTTCTGAGTCTTTCTCTTTAAAAAGCTTTCTGGGACTCTCTGCCCTAAAACACATACTCATGTCTCATAGACCAGAACTAGTTCTCATATTAATCATTTGCTGCAAAATTCTATAGCTTCTATGTTAGAAGAAGGGGAACTCTATGACTTTTGAGTAGCTTTGGGAGGATTTTAACACTAAGATAATCCAGAGGAAATACATATTTTGGTTCCATGAAAATGGACCCGAGGAGGGTTTAAATTAAGAGTCAAGATTACTTTTTCGTGGGGTGACAATATGTCCAAGCTTGTCTGAGACAGTTTCAAATTATTGCCTATGTTCCTAATCTAATTGTTAATAGTACCTTCTTTCACCCTTTCCCCAACTTGCTATTATGAGAAATTTTACGC
This sequence comes from Pteropus medius, assembly GCF_902729225.1. Classification (NCBI taxonomy): domain Eukaryota; kingdom Metazoa; phylum Chordata; class Mammalia; order Chiroptera; family Pteropodidae; genus Pteropus; species Pteropus medius. Next base: position 7,234,011 of record NW_024344241.1, on the reverse strand, counting down.
AATTATGAATGTCAAAGGGTTTATGGGAATACCTCTATACCTACTACCTAGATCCTATCGTTAAACATTTCTTACTTGTCTTATCACACATCTCTCCATCTATCAGCCTGTCTTATTTTTTTGGATGCATTTCAGAGTGAATTGTAGACATCAGTGTGCTTCTCCTTAACTACATCTATTAACTATTAACCAGTTTTCTTTTGAGGTAAAACTAACATAAAATAAAATGTACATCCTAATTGTATATTTGCTGAATTTTGACAAATGGGTAACCCAAAACCCTATTAAGATGTAAAACATTACTATCACCTCAGAAAGTTCCCTTATGTCCCCTCCCAGTCAATCCCTCTTCTCTTCACCCAGACAACTGCTCTGATTTTTTCAATATAGATTATTTTGCCTGCTCTAGAACTTCAGATAAATAAAGTCATACAGTAGATAATCTTTTGGATAAGGCCTTAAGGTAAAGGAAAACTAAGGATACTATTTTTGAGAATCATCCAGTTTGTTTGTATAATAGCAGAAGTTTATTTATTTCACTCTATTTATACGAATCAAACAAACTTTGGATCCCAGTTGGGTAAAAATCACCTATTTTACAGGCTGATTTTTAAGAATCTCTCTGGGGAGCAAAAACCTTTAAAATCAGTAAAGCAATGTTGCTCCTCTCTAGGAGAGGAGAATGTACAGTCTTAGAAATAGAGATCTTTATTTCACAAAAAGGAATGTGGGTTTTGGAACTTCTAAATGACTCATTTTAAATTTAATGTCTGCCTAAGAGATATAAATTAGCAGCAGCAAAATATTATGGACCTTTGAATGCTTCGGCCTATGAATTGTAAATTAAAGTTTGTTCAGTTGTTTGGGAAGGGCAGCTTAACCACACTAAAAAGAGCTGTTAAATATTTTATGGTATCTAAATGTACTTGCAATCATGGGCACCATTCCTGTCCCCTGACACATCTTTGTTCAAGCGAGAAAGGGAATGACTGAGAATGCATGTAAAAATATTCCCAGTTAACAGAAGTTTAAATGAATTAAAGAAATAAAGAACACATATGTTTGCATTTAGACATGGTATATGGCCAATTTTTTCATGAAGAGTGCCTTATTACTTTTGCTCTAAGCGTTACTCTAAATGTTCAACATTTGACAAGAGGAATTTCCCGTCTCTTCTCTCCTTTCCCTACAGTATATATTAAACTAATTGCTTTATTTTAACAAGGGGGACCCTGTTTCCCCCAACCATCTTCTTGACCCCCAGCTTGAACTTAAACTGCAAAGATCTTTGCTGAGAGATAATTGCACTACCAATATGATTTAATGCACTTTGGCTCTAGTACATCAAGTCTTCTCCATTTTTAGAAACATTTTTAACTCTCAAAGGGTCAGATTCCCATTCTATTTAATTCTTGGAAAGTCATATAAAAAATTTGGCCCAGAGTTTTCTTATCATTTATAATTTTCATAATACCCTCAGAGTCACAAAACTATCTAGTGTTTCAGAGATGAACATTTGCTGTTTTTCATGAATAAAAATTCTCTGAAGAGTAATGTAAAGAATGCCAGTAGGATTAAAACTGTCACAGAGAAATTGTCAATAAAACTTATGCTATAACCTATAGTACCCTCACTTTTGTTCTGCTTTTACGAATGTCCATTTCTTCAGTTTCTTCTCAGAAATTCCTCATGATTGAGGAGAACAGACATGAAAAACCGGCAATGAGATAAAGGATTAGCCTTCCGCTCCTGGATGAAAGGAGAGGTGGAACCACACACCACTCTGAGGGATCCCATACTTCAGGACTCAAGATTTTCTTTCCCTGAAAAATTCTTTTTGATCTACTTGCTCTGAATTCCTAGGGCAGTACCAAATTCTATGGTTAGTGTAATTTGTGTTTTCTTTCCCACTTCCCCCATTTTTGGGGTAGGTGGCTGTGTGCACTTGTGCACGTGCATGTGTGCACACACACACACACACACACATACACACACACACAGGCACTCAATACACATATATAAGCCCCTACAGAGAAATCACATACATCTCACATCTAACTCCTATATGCAGACAGACAGACAGACACACACACACACACACACACACACTTTCAAAATGAGCAGCAATATATTTAATTTACTCACTTTCTATCTAGTCCTTACTCCTTAAAGAAAAATATTGCTCTCTTGAATAGGCTTAAACAAATATTTCTAATATTAACTCTTTTGGAAGGTGTTGTGTTCAGTTAGTCATTTTAAATACAGTGTATCTCCAGGCAACCTGAGCTAATGGACCACTGAGGACTTGGCTTCTCCAGTACTTTTTAGCTAGCTAAATCATCTTGGACAAGTATTTTGCCTCTCTAGGTCTCAGTTGTTTCACCTGTAAAGTGGGAATAAAATCGTCTGCCCATAGCACTATTGTGAGGCTATATAAGACAAACATTTTAAATCTGTAAAATACAACAGAGGAGATATCACTGCTACCAAGTAGCCATCTCCTTTTAGGCAAGGAACACATCTGAGGAAGGCTTCTGTATAATTCCTAGCAAAGTGCCATGGGTCCTTCAAGAGGCTAACACACACTTATCATGAGGATGAAAATGAACACATCGTCCAGAAAATAGAAGTGAAGTAGAGATCTGCTCAAAGATTCCTTTAGTTCTTTGTTATTATGGGAGTCGAAAAGATTGACTAGAGAGAGACCTAGGGCAATCAGTGTGTGTGTGTGCATGTGTGTGTGTGTGTGTGTGTGTGAGATGGAGGCAGCAACTAGGTTACTTTAATTCTGGCCAGGTGCAATGCCAGAAACTTAGTTCACTTTCAGGTAACCAGGCAGTGAGAAGGCTGGCTGTGTGCAGTTGGCCCTGCAGAACTCAAGTAGAAGATGAGAGTCTTTTAAATACTTGGGGTGTATTTTGATTGAACCTGTGAAAGATGTGGGATGCTGGCACTCACACCCCCTTCAGATTGCTGTGAATCTTCTCTGCACATCAAGACTTCACTTTCCTTCAGTTCTCCTTTGGAAATTCTTCCCAGATTCAAGCAAGGGATTCTCCCCTCTAACCAGCATGAGTCACCATTGTGCAGTGAGCCAGAGACTATGGCTAACACTTGGAAAGAAGCAGAAGGAAGAGGAAGACTTAACCAGTATCAGGCTCTCATAAATTAACTTGTTTGTCAAAATGATTAGTCCATTTCAAATAACTCAGTGGCATGGCCTTCTTGCTCCTGTTAGGAAGCAACATTTCACTATATTATTGAAATTTGAGGAGAGGAAATGAATTTCTTGTACTGGCCTGTCACACAAGGCTATGTGTTCTGGTGTGATATTTTTCCAAGCTGCTCTCTTACAACTTGCTCTCTGGGGCATGTTGTTTATCATGGTCTGTTGTTCTTGACCGCCTTTGATTGTTTACTTTATCTTCTTGTCTCCATCCTTCTGTTAGTGCTGCTTTTTCTCAGAGTTATCTCTCCACTTAAGGTCCCTGGCTTTCAACTCAATTCTTTTTATTATTTTTCATCTTTGAATCTGTTCTAACCACATAGTCCCCATTTCTCTCTCTGACTAGTTAGTATAGTCGGTGGAAATCCAATGGCAGCAAGGTTATAGGTTGGCACAGCTTTAGCTTCTGAGCAAGTCGGTTATATCAAAGCCAGATATAGTATCTTTAAGATGCCCAGTCATGTATTAATCTAGCAATTTAGCAAGTGCTTGGTATTGGTTGCCAAGGAAAAGGACCAACATTTGTTGGGACTTATATAAATCTACCTTCAACATTGGAAAACAGTTTTTAGAGGAAATCCTGCTGATGTGTACATTCACCAATATTGTATGGATACTACCAATTTACTCTTAAAATGGCCAGCCCCACTTCCTCTGTAAACATCCTTGGCTCCCCTCCCTCTCCCCATCCCCTACAGGCAGATGTCTTCTTTTTCTACTTTTTGCCCTGACTTTACCCATATATACTTGACTTGAACTTGCTGCAGTTGTTTATAGATCTGCCTTCTGCTAGACCAGGGCTCAGCAACATTTTTCTGTGAAGGGCACATAATAACTACTTTAGACTTTGCGGGTTACACAGTCTCTGTCTCAATTATTCAACTCTGTGGTTATGGTGCAAAATAGCTATATTCAACATGTAAGCAAATGATGTGGCTGCATTCCAATAAAACTTTATTCATGGACATTAAAATTTGCATTTTATATAATTTTTACATGACATATTATTCTCCTTTTAATTCTAAAAAAAATTTAAAACTTTACAAATGATTCTTAGCTCATAGGCTGTAAATAAACACAAAGAGGACTGGATTGAGCCCATAGGCACAGTTTGCTGATCTCTGTACTTACTAGAGTATAAATTCTTTGAGGGCTGAGACTTTTCATGTTTATATATTCTAGAGCCTTGGCCCATGTCAGGTACTTAATAAATACTTGTTTAATAAAAGAAGAATTTCTTTGGAATCTATAATATAAATATAATGTTTATTTATTAATGTGTTACATTAGAATATATAATTTTATATTATAATAGTGTATTATATAATAATATAAACATATTTGCCTAATTCTTTCCAATTGAACAAAACTTTTTACAAACATCATTTATTTTGTTATATCTGCAGAGAATATTACAATTCTATTTTATAGATGATGGAATTTATCCTAGACATTTTGGCATTCGTGAACACATACAAGCACTGATTTTCAGTGGTGTCCTGTTATTTTTAAATTTTATTTACTTTTAGAGATGCTTTAGGTGATCTTATTGACTTAATACTGCATCAGTTCTCTATAACACATTTCAGCTTCTCAGTGACTTTAGTTTATATCCTTGCAAGAGGGTAAATCTTATCAGTCCTCATGAACATGAAGTAAGTGTGAACACTGGAAATTCTACTGTTAGTGGTATAATCGCTGAAGAAAAAAAAGACACTGTTTATGAAGGTCAGCTGAGCCTTAGGTGCACATGGTGGCTCTGCGGGCCATTATGTATTGACACAGAGCCCAGATTTACTCTTCATCCTTCCCAGCCTGCTTCGTGCACAGGGAGACTAGCATCCATTTAGGTCTGACCCACAGACAATACCATTTGGCTATCAGAGGATGCAATACAAATAGGTTGGAAGTTTATCTACCTGCTCTGGCTCTGCAGTGTATCATGTGGAGCACTTTCCCAGCTTGACTGTGCCCCTTATGGGAACAATCTCTCTGCTTTGGGTCTTCAGTGTCTATGTCTTCCATGAGGAGCACTCCCACACCTGTCCTGGGTCTGCATTGGCTGTGTCTTCTATGGAAAGCACTCTGTCTGCTTTATCTTTTAGGTGGGAGTGGTAATGATTTTTCATTATTGCTCCTGGAGTACCTGACTACTCTTTTAACTTGCCCACCTCTGTAAATAATCTCTTCATTAAAAGCTCACCAGTTAAAAAAATTTTTGAATTTCCTTCCTGTGTGGGCCCTGGCTGACATAGCAATCTATCAATCTATGAGGTATGGCTGGCGGACATTGAGAACTAGTTAGTTGAGGATCCAAATAATAATCATGACTTCTGAAATACTCATGCTAAAAACTTCTTTGGCTTATGACTCTAAGCATTTTCTTTTATATTGCAAAAAAAAAAAGAAAGAAAAAAGAAAAGAAAAAAACATTGTTCACATTACATATTAAATGGTTTTTGTTTATCTTCCATCATGGGTGTTAGTAAACAGGTTTGATGTGCCACTTTCTTCTGCGATATGGTTGCTTTGGGTCACTGAAGGAATTTCAGCTAATCTGAGGCATTGAAGCAGAAGTGTGGTAAGAAAGGAAAGCTAAGGAACTGTTTACAGAGGTCAGACCTAGTCGAGCCTTCAGGGGACAGAATGAAGACATGGGGCACTCATGGGTAGGAAAGAAGAAGCTAAACTAAGAGCTTAGAAACTGGAGGATGGAAACACTAAAATTTATACTGTATTTAAGTAGACAAAAAAGTAGTCTTAATTTTTTATAACTACGATAATCTTCCTTATAAGACCCCATCTTGTAGATGGCAGAGAAAAAACTAAAATTTGTCCAATTTAAATTTATTTTAATAAGTTAAACAGCATTTTTAGGTAATTGAATGTCTTCCAGGTCAATGCTCAGGTTTTCAAATTCCTACACTTGGTCCTCTCGAGGGTATTTGGAGAAAGGGTTACCTGGCCCCAGAGTGACAGAGAAGGTAAGGGCCTTGGACACACATGTGGGTTCTTTGTATTGCCCTCTGGCTCCTCTGCAGGGTGGTCTTTATCTGCCTATTCACTAGGTATACTGCTGGCCTTTAATCCTGAAGTTTAGGGCAGGGAGCCTATGAAAAGAAGCTGTGTCATTGTCCCTCTGCAGGCAAGGGATTTGGTCCTGGGAACATTACCCACTTCGTTTTGTTTGAAATGGCCCTTCTGGCTTCAGATCCTATTACAGTTAGCTATGTCCTTCAGCCCTCAGTGAGGAGCCATTCTGCCTCCACCATGGTAACCATTCCCTAGCAAGTTCTTTTGCCAGTACCCCTTACCCTTTTCTTCTTCACTCAGTGGAGCCTCAGTGGGGCAGATGGGAACTCCTGGAGGTTATGTATATCACTGGGAGGCAAAGGAGAATTTGGGGTCTAAGCTTAGTCTGTTCACCTTATCTGATACAATTGGTATTACTTTTATTTGGATCAAGTGACCTAGGGTTAACACTGGGGACTACTCTCTGAGTCCCAATATATGACCCTTAGCGAGGGTAGAAGAAAAGGGGCTTGATGATGACTCCATCATTCCACCTTAGTCTCCCCTTTTTCTTCTTCAGTCTTAGTCTAGCCTTCTACTTTCTCTAGGTGCTTACTTTTTCTAGGTTGCCAGCCTCATAGCCTCTTCCCCAAGTTCAGGATGAGCTTCCTCTCAACTCCATGGAAAAAAACTCAGTGGTCTGAGTCTTTTAGTTTTGTTCAATAATGTATTAGAAGGATAGGTGAGGAGTTTAGAAATTTCTCTTCTCTCCTGACAAATCTGATTTTCAGTTTATGTTTTGCTCTGGACTGAAAAAAATGTTTGTATATCACAAGTGGAATATTAACTCTTTCTTTCTAATTCCCTCTGTAAAGATTCTGATTCTTCTTGTGACAGATTGACTCTAAAAATGCAAAAGGGAGAAAAAATCCTATTAATATATTTCAGAAAATATTACATTTTTCCTATTCATGAGTAAACAATAAGACAAGTCTAGATATTCTGTAAGACAACTTGAAAAACATGGGGAATGGCTTCACTGGTGAATTTTACCAAATATTTAAAGAAGAATTAACTCCCCCATCAAAAAAAATTGAAAAAGGAGGGAACACTCCCAAATTCATTTTATGAGGTCAGCATTGACCTGATATCAAAGCCAGGAAAAGACATAATCCAGAAAAACAAACAAACAAAAAACTACTGGCCAATATCCCTGATGATTATGATGCAAAAAACCTCAATAAAATATTAGTAAATCAAATTCAGCAGCTTATTAAAAAGTTTAACCATATTTAAGTGGGATTTGTTTCTGGAATGCTAAGATGGTTCAACATACACAAATCAATCAATGTATAATAGAATGAAAGGAAAAAAACTCTTATGATCATCTCAATAGACATATAAAAAGCATTTGACAAAATTCAACATTTGTTCTTCATAAAAACTCTTAAGTAATTAGATATAGAAGAAACATACCTCATCATAATAAAGGCTATATATGACAAGCCCACAATGAACATCACATGCAATGGTAAAAGGATGAAACCTTTTCCTCTAAGATCAGGAACAAGACAAGTGTGCCTACTATCACCACTCCTATTCAGCATAGTACTGGAATTCCTAGCTAGAGCAATCGGACATGAAAAAGAAATAAAAGGTATCAGAATTAGAAAAAAATTATCTCTATTTGCATATGACATGATTTTATATAGAGAAAATATTAAAAACTCCATCCCAAAAGTGTTAGAGCTAATCAAAGAATTCAGTAAAGTTGTGGGATACAAAATTAATATATAAAAATCAGTAGTGTTTCTATACACTAACTATGAAATACTCAAAATAGATATTAAAAACAATCCAATTTACAATTGTATCAAAAACAATAAAATACTTAGCAATAAATTTAACCAAATAGGTGAAAGATGTCTATTCTGAAAACTACAAGACATTGATAAAATTGAAGAAGACACAAATAAATAGAAAGGTATCCCATGTTCATAGACCAGAAGAATTAATATTTTAAAAATATCTTTACTACCAAAAGCCATCAATAGATTTAATGCAAACTCTATCAAGATTTCAATGGCATTTTTTAAGAAAGTAAAAAAAACCTTACAATTTATATGAAACCACAAAAGACCATGAATGACCAAAGCAATCTTGAGAAAAAAGAACAAAGCGGGACACATCACACTTCCTGATTCAAACTACATTATAAAGCTCTGGTTATCAAAACACTATGGTGCTGACATAAATACAGACACATAAACCAATGTAACAGAATTGAGAGCTTGTAAATAAACTCAAGCATATATGGTCAACTAATATTTGACAAGGGAGCCAAGAATATTTAATGAAAAAATTCTCTTCCATAAATGGTGCTGGGAAAATTGGATATTTACATGCAAAAGAATGAAACTAGACCCCTATTTTACACCACTCACAAAAATTAACTTGAAATGGATTAAAGACTTAATATAAAACCTAAAACCATAAAAATCCTAGAAGAAAACAGGAAAAAAGCTCCTTGACGTAAGGCTTGGAAATTACTTTTTAGATATAACTCCTAAAGCATAAGCAATAAAATAAAAAATAAATAAGTAGGACTACACCAAATTAAAAAGCTTCTGCACAACGAAAGAAATAATCAACAAAACTAAAAGGCAACTGAATAAAAAAAATATTTGCAAACCATACACTGATAAGAGGTTAATATACAAAATATCCAGGAACTTATACAACTTAATAGCAAAAACCCCCAAATAACTCAATTAAAAAATGGGCAAAGAACCTGAAAGACATTTTCCAAAGAAGATATAGAGATGGCCAACAGGCACATGAAAAGATGCTTAACATCACTAATCATTTTAAAAATGCAATCAAAACCACAATGAGGTATATTGCCTCATGCATGTTAGAATGGCTATCATCAAAGAGATAAGAGCTAACAAAAGCTGGCAAGGATGTAAAGAAAAGAGGACCCTTGTGCACTGTTGGTAGGATTGTAAATTGGTACAACCACTATGGAAAACAAAAGAAAAGTTCCTCAAAAACTTAAAAATAGAACTACCATATTATCCAGTGATTCTACTTTTGGGTATATATCTGAAGGTAATAAAATCACTATGTCAGAGAGATATCTGTATTCCTCTGTTCATAGCAGTATTATTACAGTAGCCAAGATATGGAAACAACTTAAGAGTTCATCAACAGATAAATGGATAAAGAAATGTAATGTACACATACATACAATGGAATATTATTCAGCCATAAAAATAAGAAATTCTACCTCTTGTGGCAACATGGATGAAATTCAAGGGCATTATGCTAAGTGAAATAAGTCAGAGAAAGACAAATACTGTATTATCTCACTTATATGTGGGATTAAAAAAAATGGGGGAGGAGATTGAACTGTTCCAGATAGAGACCAAAAAAAATTAACTGAATGCAGTATAAAACTTGATTGGAGACTGAATTGGATAAAGAAAAACAAAACTAGATGTTAAAATGTATTTTTAAACAACTGAAGAAATTTGTATATGGACTATTGAGTAAATTATACCACAAACTTACTGCTAATTTTCTTTATTACCTTCAAATATATACCCAAATTGGTGCTGGGATTACACGGAAAAATGCACGAAAAGTATTGCAAGGTAAAGTGACATGATGTCTAAGATGTATTTTTCAATGGTTCAGCAAAAACAAAACAATACAAAACTACATGTGTCTATATTTATATATACACATACATATAACATATATAAACTACATATATAAAACATCTATATGGCAGATATAAACTGTCTCTCATATATATATTTTTATACATGTGGCGAAATGTTAGCAAGTGGAGAATCAGGGTGAAAAACTGTGGGTGTTATATTATTCATTCACTTTCTGTATATTTGAGCTATTTCAGAATTTAAAAAATTTAGAAAAATAATTTTAAAAATGTTTATCCTCATTATAGAAATGTAAACATTCAAGTTGTCTTTCTAGACCAAATGCAAATTAAAGCAAGCATAGACTTTTGAGGGCAAAGGCTTAGATTTGTCTTACTTTATGTTTTGATAACTTTGTTTACAGTTGTATCAACAACAGGGATATGTTCTGAGAAATGCATCATTAGGTGATTTCATCATTGAGTGAATATCAGAGGTGCACTTTCACAAATCTAGATGGTACAGCCTACTACATTCCTAGGCTACATGATATATCCTATTGCTCCTAGGTGACAAACCTGTACAACATGCTACTGTACTGAATACTGTGGTAATTATAACACAATGGTAAGTGTTTGTGTATCTAAATAGATCTAAGCATAGAAAAGGTACAGTAAAAACATGGTATAAAAGATAAGGTGTGTATGTATGAGCACATGAGTTTTTCAGGGCCAGGGGGAGGGCTGTGGAGGGCAGTGCCCTCAGAGGGAGAGCACATATAAGGAGGGAGCGGGGAAGGGATAGAGGGAAGGAAGAGAAAGGGAGAGTAGAGATTGAAAGAGACTCAGAGAGATAAAGCTTATAACAGAAATAGTAAAAAGGAGAGGAAGGAAGAGGGAGGGGGAGAGTTGGGAGGAAGAGAGAGTTGGGGATTAGAACTGGGGAGAAAAAGAGATGAAGAGAAATGGATGGAAGGGAAATGAGTTTGTGTACACAGGTGTATGTGCAGGGGACAGTGGAGGCCGGTTGGAAGTGGGCACCATGTTGAGCCTTGTCATCCATTCAAATCACCCAGAATCCAACATCATAGTTGGATCCAGCATTTTCTTTCAACATTGCAAACAAACTTTTTGCTTATTGCATATGCAGTCTATGTTGCCACACATTACTATATAGTATATTGTATTCTCTTGGGTTTTATCAATCTGTGGTCGCCAAAGAAATCATATTAGTATCAATTCTCAAATTTCTTTTTAAGCTTTTGCCTGCATCACTACAGAACCTCAATTTCCCTCTTGGAGTTTCCTTAATTTTATCTGTTTGTCTTTTATCTGTTTGTTAGAATATTAAAAACTACAAAAACATTTATAGTGAAAAGTGTCCTCCCATCCCTGTCTTCCCATAACTGTCCTCCAGCCACCCAGAAGCTCTGCTACTACCTTGTTATGTCAAGTGTTCTAGAGATATGCTACACATAGGTAAGTGCATGTGGGTGCACTTTTTCCTTTTCTTTTGCTAAGGTGTTAGCACATTAGACATATTTCTTTGCACATTGCTTTTTTTTAACCTAAGACTGTGTCTCCAGTATTGTTTATATCAGTGCACAGAGATTAAAGAAAGAGTACATTCATGAATCATAATTAATTTAACCATACATAATTTTACATGTGCATGACTCTATATATAGAATGAATACCTGATGTGGAATTGCTGAGTCAAAAACACTATGAATTTTTAATTTTCATAGATATGGCTTAATTTCCCACCCAAAGTTCTGTCTGTAGGAACTGATCCTAATAACAGCAATATATGAGAATCTCTCTTCATCCATACTTACCAATGCAGTGTGTTGTCTACATTTTTTATCTTTGCCAGTTTCCTGCATTAAACATTGAACTCTGTGTAGTTTTAATTTTGATTTATCTTACTGAGAGTGAAATTGGGCATCTTTTTGTATGTTTAAGAGCCATTTATATACCCTTTTTTAGTGAATTCTATATTAATAATCTTTGTTTTCCCATTGGACTGTTGAATTTTTTTATTGCTTTTTGGGAGTCCTTCATATATTTGGAAAATTTGTCCTTTGTGTTATGAATTACAAATGTTTTTCCCCAAATTTTTGCTTAGCATTTTTATTTTGTTTATGAAAGCTATTTCCTTGGCATAATTTTAAATTTTTTATATAGTAAAATTTATCAATCTTTTCTTTTTGGTTTCTGGATGTGTGATACTTTTTAAATTAAATTTATTGAGGTGACATTGGTTAATAATATTATATAAGTTTCAAATGTATAATTCTATAACACATCATCTGTATATTGCATTGTGCACTCACCACTCAAAGTCTAGTCTTCTTCCATCACCATATATTTGATCCCCTCTACCCTCTTCATCCTCTCACCACCTCCACCTCCCCTCTGATAACTACACTACTGTCATCTGGGTCTACGAGTTTGTTTGTTTGTCTGTTCATTTGTTGCTCTCTGTTTTATATCTCATATATGAGTGAAATCCTGTGGTTCTTGCCTTTTTCCATCTGACTTATTTCACTTAGCATGATACTCTCAAGATGGAAGTATTGCATCTTTTCTTATGACCGAGTAGTATTTCATTGTATATATGCACCATCTCATCTTTATCCAATCATCTTTCAAAGGGCACTTAGGTTTTTCCTATGTCGTGGTTACCATATATAATGCTGCAATGAACATAGGGGTACACATATCTTTACAAATAAAAATTTTCAAATATGAGGGGTAGATACCCAGAAAGGGATCGCTAGGTCATATGGTAGCTCTATTCTCTATTTTTTGAGGAACTTCCATAATGGCTGTACCAGTTGCATTCCCGCCAGCAGTGTATGAGGATTCCTTTTACTTCACATCCTCTCCAACACCTGTTATTTATTGTCTTATTGACAATAGACATTCCAACAATCTGAGGCGGTATCTCATTGTGGTTTTGATTTGCATTTCCCTTATAGCAAATGAAATTGAGAATCTTTTCATATATCTGTTGGTCATTTATATGAATCCTTGGGAAAAGTGTCTGTTCAGGTCATTTGCTCATTTTTAACAAGATTGTTTGTTTTTTAGTTTTTGAGTTGTATGAGTTCTTTGTATATTTTGGATATCAGTTCCTTATCGGAGGAATTGCTATATCTTCTCCCATTCTGTTGGTTGCCTTTTTGTTTTGTTAGTGGTTTCTCTTGCTGTGTAGAAGCTCTTTAGTTTGCTGTAGTCCCATCCATTTATTTTGCTTTTACTTTCCCTGCCTTGGGGGGATCAAGTTCATAAATTCCTTTCTGAGACCAAGGTCCATAAATTACTACCTATGCTTACTTTGATATATTTTATTGTTCAGGTCTTACATTTAAGTCTTTAATCCATTTTGAGTTAATTTTTACGCATGGTGTCAAATAGTCTAGTTTTATTCTGCATGTGGTTCTCCAATTTTTCCAATGTATGGTTTTGGCTCCTTTGTAAAATATTAGTTGCTTTTGTGCGTTTGTTCCTTGGCTCTCAATTCTGTTTGATCTGTCTGTATGCCAGTTTTTTTCTGCTAATACCTTTACTGTTTTGATTATGTAGCTTTGTAGTATAATTTGAATTTTGAAAGTGTGATACTTCTGGCTTTGTTCTTTTGTCTCAGAATTGCTTTAATTATTCAGGGTCTTTTGTGGTTCCATACCAATTTGAAGATTTTTTGTTCTATTTCTGTGAAAAAAACCATTAGGATTTTGATGAAGATTGCATTAAATTTTATATTGCTTTAGGTAATAAGGCTATTTTAACTAGGTTGATTCTTCTAATCCATGAAATTGGAATATCTTTCTATTTCTTTGTGTCTTCTTCAATTTCTTTCAACAATGTCTCGTAGTTTTCAATGTATAGGTCCTTCACTTTCTTTGTTAAATTTATTATAGGTATTTTATCCTTTTCGTTGCAATTACAACTGGAATATCTTTCTCCGTTTTTCTGATATTTCATTGTTAGCATATAGGAACACAATAGATTTTTGTACATCAATTTTGTATCCTGCAACTTTACTGTTATTTATTGTTTCTAATAGATTTTTGGTGGAGTCTTTAGGGTTTCTATATATAGAATCATACCGTTTGCAAAAAGTGACAATTTTACTTTTTTATTCCCAGTTTGGATGCCTTTTGATTTCTCTTGCTCTGGCTGAGTAATACTGTGTTGAATAACAAATGGTGAAAGAGGATATCCTTGTTTTGTTTCTGATCTTAGAGAAAAAGCTTTCGGTTTCTCACTATTGAGTATATCAGCTGAGGGTTTGTCATATATGGCTTTTAATGTTGAGATACTTCTATATCAATTTTATTGAGTGTTTTAATCACAAATGGATGTTGTATCTTTTTTAATTTTAATTTTACTACATTTTCAATTTAGTTAACATACAATATTACATTAATGTAACTTATGAAGTGATCATCCTGATAAATCCAGTACTAATCTGACACCATACACAGTTATTATAGTACTATTGACTATATTCTCCATGCTATACTCTATATCTCATGACTATTTTGTAACTTCTAATTTGTACTTCTTAATTTCCTCCACCTTCACCCAACCTCCCACCCCCAGATCTGACAACCATCAAATTCTCTCTGTATCTATCAGCTTATTTCTGTTGTTTATTTATCCTGTTCTTTAGATTCCACATATGATATTTGTCTTTCTCTGTCTTATTACTCTCAACACAATACTCTCTAGGTCCATCCATGTTGTTGCAGATGACAAGATTTCATTCTTTTATGGCTGAGTAATACTCCATTGTATATATGTACCATCTCTTCTTACCCATTCATTTATCGATGGACACCCAAGTGGCCTCGATATTTTGGTTATTGTAAATAATGCTGATATGAACATATGGATTCACATGTCCCTTCAAAGTACTATTTGGTTTTCTTCAAATAGTAGTGGGATTACTGGGCCTTTCTTTGTCTCTTGTTATAGCCTTTGTTTTAAGTCTACTTTGTCTTGTGTAAGTATTGCTACCCCAGCTTTTTGAATTTTTGTTTCCATTTTAATAATTTTTTTTTATCCCTTTACTTTCAGTCTGTGTGTGTCTTTCACTCTGAAGTGAGTCTCTTTTAGGCAGCATATGTAAGGATCTTGTTTTCTTATCTATTAAGCCACAGTATCTTTTGATTGGAACACTTAGTCCATTTACAGTTAAAGTCATTATTGCTTGATAGGTAGTTATTGCCATTTTATTTTCATATTTTTTATCTTTTATTTTCTTTTTCCTTTTTCTTCTTAAAGAGTCTCTCTAACATGTCCTATAATACTGGCTTGGTGGTATTGAGCTTCTTTAGCTTTTTCTTATCTGGGAAGCTCTTTATCTGTCCTTCAATTCTAAAGAATAACAACTTTGTTGGTAGAGTAATCTTGGTTGTAGATCCTTGCTTTTCATCACTTTAAATATTTCCTGCCAATCCCTTCTGCCCTGCAAAGTTTCTGTTGAGAAATAAGCTGACAGTCTTATGGAAGCTCCCTTGTAGATAACTAGTTGCTTTTCTCTTGCTGCTTTTTCTCTTTGTTTTTTTTTTTAATCCTTGGAATTTTAATTATGTTATGTCTTAGTGTGTGCCTCTTTGGGTTCATCTTGTTTGGGACTCTCTGTGCTTCCTGGGCTTATATGTCTATTTCCTTCTCCATGTTAGTGAAGTTTTCAGTCATTATTTCTTGAAATAGGTTTTCAATACCTTGCTCTCTCTCTTTTCCTTCTGGTATCCCTATAATGAGAATGTTGGTATGCTTGATGTTGTCCCATAGGCTCCTTAAACTATCCTCATTATTTTTTATTCTTTTTGTTGTTCTCGTTCCTGTGCTGACTGAATGTTTTCTTCTACCTCATCTTCTAAATCATTGATTCAATCCTCTACTTTATGTAATTTACTGTTAATTCTTCCTAAGATATTCTTCATTTCAGTTGTGTTCTTCATTTCTGACTGGTTGTTTTTATATTTTCCACTCCACTTTTATGTTTTCTATTTTTTTGTTTGTTTGTTTGTTTGTTAAAATTCTCACTGAGTTCCTCTACTCTTCCCTAAGTTCAACGAGCATTTTTTTTATAACAAGTGTTTTGAACTCTGCATCTGGTAGATTTCTTGTCTTCATTTTGTTTAGTTCTTTTTCTGGAGTTTTGTTCTGTTCTTTCATTTGAAATATGTTTCTTTGTCTTCCCATTTTGGCTGCCTACTTGTGTTTGTTTCTCTGTATTAGGTAGGGCTGCTATGTCTCCCAGTCATAGTAGAGTGGCCTTATAGGTGTGCTGTGGGTTCCAGTGGCACAGTCTTCTCTGGTCACCTGAGCTCGGTGCTCTAGGTATGTCCCTTGTATAGATTGTGTGTGCCATCCTATTATATTTGAGCTTTGGTTGCTGTTTGCTCATCAATGGGAGGGATTGACCCTCAGGCTGATTGGTTGTGATTATGACCAGCCATGACCATTGGAGGAGTTGTTGTGCAGGGGCTGACCCTACATGACAAGATTCACTTTAGCAGGGCTCTAGTGCCTTCTTTGGTTGTGTCACTCTTAGATGTGACCCTGGGTGATGCTTCAGCTCAGACGCAAGCCAGCCACCAGGCATGCAGTCTGGGGTCTCCTGGGAGTGGCCCTGCCACAGGCTAAGTTCAGCTGTAGCCTGTGCCCTGCTGGGGGCCACCTGGCATATGAGCCACAAAGTAATCCACAGATGGCCACCACCCACACTGGGCTTGGAAGTGCCTTGAGAGGCTAAGCTACAAACTGAAGCCAGCTACCACTAGTTCTGGGCTTGGGACTGCTCAGCAGGAGGAACGGGGCACTCCAAGGCCAGATGCTGCTTGTTTAGGTTTTGTGAACCTTTGAGAGATTTTATGAACGTCTGCAGCATGAGCCAAGACAGGCCATTTGTATGGAAATCTACTGGAAGCAGCTTGGGTGGGCCTAGAAGTTCAGAGGGATGAGGTCTCAGGGAATCACCAGGGCACGGTGACCAGTGTTAGCTGCATTGCCAGAAATTCAGATATTGCTGCCATCTGGTTTTGCAAGCCAGGTCAGGGAGGGCTCAACAAAGCAATAATGTCCTCTGCCAGCACTTCTATCTGGGAGAAAGCTGCTCCTCCAGCCCTTATCCAGAAGCCAAATGATTTAGTTCTTCCCCATATTTCCCTGGCACCTTTTGAGCTGCTACCCAAAGCTGAAGCTCAAGGTGAATGAATTCATCATCATCACTGAATAAAATGAAGGGCCCTTTATGTGGAGTGCCTGAGACTCCCTCAGGCTTCTGTGTCACTCTGCCACAATTTCAGCTGGTTTTCGCAAACAGAAGTTATGGAGACTTCTTTTCCCAGCACTGGAACCATAGGCTGTGGAACCCGGTGCGGGGCCAGGAGCCCTCACTCCTCTGGAGGGACTTCCACAGCTTAGATATTTCTCTGGATCCTTAACCGCCACACACAGGAGTAAGACCAGCCTGTTTCTCATCTCCGTCCCTCTTATCAGTCTCAAAGTGGCGTCTTCCATGTGTCTATAGTTGTAGACTTTTGTTCAGCTAGACTTCAGGAAACTCCTAATGATAGCTATTCTGTAGTTCAGTTGTAATTTTAATGTGGCTGTGAGAGGAGGCTAGCACAGCGTTTACCTACTCTGCCATTTTGACCAGAACTCCTAGATATTGTATTTTATCAAATGTTTTCTCTGCATCTATTGATATAATTATATAATTTTATCCTTCATTTTGTTAACGTGGTGTATCACATTTATCAATTTGCATATGTTAAATCATCTTTGCATCCCTGAAATGAGCCCCACTTGATCATGATGTAATGTCTTTTTAATGTATTGTTGTATTCGATTTGCTAGTAGTTTGCTTAGAATCTTTGCATCTATATTCATCACAGATATTGGTCTGTAATTTTCTTTTTTGCATTATCTTTGCCAGGTTTTGGTATCAGGATATTTTTAACCTCTTAAAATTAAGTTAGAAAGTATTGCCCCTTCTTCTTTTTGGAAGAGTTTGAGAAGGATAGGTATTAAATCTTCTTCGAATGTTTGATAGAATTCACTAGTGAAGCCATATAGTCCTGGACTTTGACTTTTTGGGAGGTTTTTGGTGACTGTTTTAATTTCCTTACTGCTCATTGGTCTATTTAGATTTTCCAGTACTTCATGATTCGGTATAGAAAGGTTATATATTTCTAGGAACTTGTCCATTTCTTCTAGGTTATCAAATTTGGTGGCATATAGCCTTTCATAGTATTCTTGTATAGTCTGTATTTCTGTGGTATCATTTGTAACTTCTCTTCTTTCATTTCTAACTTTGTTTATTTGAGTCCCTTCTCTTTTTTTCTTAGTGAGCATAGCCAGAGGTTTGTCAATTATATTAATCTTTTCAAAAAACCAGCTCTTTGTCGCATAAAATTTTCTATTGTCTTTTAAATCTATTTCATTTAATTCTGGTTTCATTTTTTTTCTGATGTACAACATAGCAATTCAATATTTATATACATTACAAAATAATCCCCATGATAAGCCTAGTAACTGTCATCAACAAAGTTATTACAATATTATTGACTATATTCCCTATTCTGTACATTACATTTCCATGGCTCATTTATTTTATAACTGGAAGTTTATACTTCTTAATTCCATTCACCTATTTCACCTGCCCTCACATCTCCTCACTCTGGTAACCATTGATCTGTTTTCTGTATCTATAAATATCTCTTGTTTTATTTTTAGATTCCATTCATAAGTGAAATTATACAGTATTTGTCTTTCTTTGTCAGACTTATTTCACTTTCTGCTCTAATTTTCATTTTCTTCCTTCTCCTTACTTTGGACTTTGTTTATTTCTTAGTTCTTTAAAGTGAAATGTTAGGTTGTTTATTTGAGATTTTTCTTATGTTTTGAGGTAAGCCGATAATTATGTAAAGTTTCCTTTTATTACCATTTTTGCTGCATCCAAAAAATTTTTGATATATTATGTTGTTATTCTCACTTCATCTCTATATATCTTTTGATCTTTTATTTCTTCTTTGACCCAGTCGTTTTTTAGTAGCATGTTGTTTAATCTCCACATATTTGAGTTTTTTCCAGCTTTCTTTTTTGCAGTTGATTTTCAATTTCACAGGATTGTGGTTAGAAAATATTCTTGATATGATTTCAATCTTCTTAATTTTTTTTTGAGGCTAGCTTTGTGTCCCAACATATGGTCTATCCTTGAGAATGTTTCATGTGCACTAAAGAAGAATGTACGTTCTTATGTTTTGGGCTGAAAAACTTTATAAATTATTTCTATTATTGGTTTTCTATTTGGATGATCCATCCATTGCTGTCAATTGGGTATTTAGGTCTTCTATTATAATTGCATTTTTATAAATTTCTCTCTTTGGTTCTGTTAGTAGTTGCTTTATTCATTTTGGTGCTCCAAGGTTGAGTGCATGTTTATTAATAAGTGTTATGTCTTCATGATGTATTGTCCCTTTTATCATTTTAAAATGTCCATCTTTGTCTCTTGTTATTTTTTTATCTTGAAATCTATTTTGTCTAAGTGTACCTACACCCACTTTTCTCTGGATTTGCTTGCAGTATCATATTCTACCCCTTCAATTTGAGTCTATGTTTGTTTTTACAGCTGAGATGTGTCTCCTTAAGGCAGAATATAGTTGGGTTTTATTTTTTAACCCATCCCAGTACTCTGTGCCTTTTAATTAGTGGGTTCAGTCCATTGACATTTAAGGTGATTATTGAAATACGAGAATTTCCTACAGCCATTTTATCTTTTGTTTTCTGGTAGCTTTGTGTTTCCATTGTTTTCTTTTCCCTGTGTTTCTGTTATTTTAGTTTGGTGGTATTCTATGATTTTTTCCCCTTTATTTTCTCTTTTGTGTTATGTGTCTCCATTCCAGATTTCTGTTTTGTGGTTACCATTAGGTTTATGCAAAAAAAAAAATTCATATGTCCAATAGTCTTTTTTTTTCTGATTGACAATTATCTCTATTCACCTGAGCAAGTTTGGTACTTTCTTCTCCCCTCTTTTATATTTTTGTTGTCACAAATTATCCCTTTTTATACTGTGCATTCATTTCCAAATTGCAGTAGCTAATGTCTTCTTTTTAAAATGCATTTACATCTTTTAATCTTTACAATATATTTTAGTGTTTAATACCCTATTCTGAACAAGAGTTGAAATTTCCTGCTTCTGTCTGTTAGTCATCTTACTCATAGTTTTGTATCCCTGCTTTTTTTTTTTAAAGGTAGACTAGCACCTTTCAGTATTTCTTTTAATGTAGATCTTGATATAGTAAATTCTCTCAGCTTCTGAACTTCTGGAAAAACCTATATGTCTCTTCATACCTGAAGAATAATTTTGCCGGATATATTAATCTTGGCTAGCAATTTCTCGTTTAATAGTTTGAATATTTGATTTCACTCTCTTCTAGCTTATAGGTTTTCTGCTGAAAAAAATCTTATGATAATCCATTGGGGTGATCTTTGTAGGTAGCAGTCTTTTTGTTCTCCCTACCTGGAGAATTCTTCTTCTTCTTCTTCTTTTTTTTTTTTTTTTTTGCCATTGAACTTTGACGGTTTCAATCTAATGCTTCTTTGAGAAGGTCTTTCTGCATTTAGATACTTAGATATCCTGTTAGCTACTTGGATTCGAGGATCCTGTTCTTTTCATAAGTTTGAGAAATTCTCATCAATTATTTGTTTGAACAGATGTTCTGTTCCCTTCTGCCCATCTTCTCCTTCTGTTATACCTATTATTCTTATAATTGCTCTTTCTGATAGTGTCAGATATTTCTTTAGAGTTCTTTCATTATTTTTTCATACTCTTAAATATCTTCTTCCATGTGAGTAATTTCTAGATTTGTCTTCAATATTACTAATTGTTTTCTCCATTTGATCTGTTTTATTTCTTAAGTTCACTAGTTCAGTCTGTATCTCATATATTGAGTTCTTCAGCGCCAGAATTTCTGTTTGGTTATTCTTCTTAGTTTTTATCTCTTTGGTGAAGTATTCCATTTGTTTATTGATTTTATTTCTGAGCCTGTTGCATTGCTTTCCTGAGATTTCTCGTGTCACAATGAGTTTTTTGAGAACTGTAATCTGTCATTTAAATCATGAAGTCCATGTCTTTAAGTTTATTTTCTGGAGATTTTTCATTTTTCATTTTGAACTCCCTTTCTACCTTGGTTATTCATTGATCTTGTTAGATTATTTCTCTGCCAGGGCATTTGCAGGAATAAAATCTTTTTTTTTCCTCCTTCTTTCAGTATTTTACTCTATTGCTTAGCAAGTTGGTAAGTAGAGGTCTTTCTTTTGTTTTCCAGTAGGTGGTGCCAGAGTGTAAGTTTTTATTTTCTCTTACGTGTACTACTGGGGCTTCTGGGATCTCTGTGGGGGCAATGTCACCTCGGCTGTGGAAAATGCCGCCCCCCCCCTTCTTTGAGGAGGTGGGTGTCCCCTTTACGACCTTGTCGCCTCAGTCTCAAGGCACCATTCCTTTGGTGGGAAGTGGTGGGCTCTGTGTCTCTTGGCCTGTGTGCTCCCTGCTGCCTTCTTGTAGCCAGAAGCCACAAACAGAATCACTCTGAGTTGACCCAGCTGTTTTCACCAGGTTCCGATGCCTGGGTAGGGGGAGGGTTAACAGTGGCGGAGTCCGGGTGGTAGTGGAAGCGGCTTTGCTGTCTGCAGCTCTGTTCTTTCTAATGGGTTTAGCTGCAATGAAAACAGACCACTTAGGGGGGTGGGGGGGTGAGGGAGGGAAGTGGTTCCTTCATCTGAAGATTTCTTTGTCTGTTAATGGTGGATTTTGGAATGCTACTTCTTTATGCATTGCTTCTCTGCCCCTCACCCTGGGCTCAGCCTCAATGTGTGCAGCTACTTGGCCCAATTGCTGTCTCTGCTCCTCCAGTTTGCCCAATGAGAGTCGCACCCTGACCCTTCACTGCTATCATGTTCCTTGAGTGGCAGTGAGCACCAGATTGTGCTGTGACTCCCATCCTTATCCTTTCTCCCATCCAATCTCCCTTACTTACTCTAATATGGCCACCTCAAATATCTCAGTGCACTGATCACTGAGAAGTGTTTGTGTGTTGAACAGGGACTCCTTCGTTAAACTATAGCTTTTAAACTTGTAACTTCAAGGGGAGAGACCTGGAGGTCCTCTCGTGCCATCATGCTGGTTGCTGATGTCACTTTGGGTTTGTGTGAGACTTACGAATAACTTTTTTACTCTAAGATAATTTTTTTAAATCCTCTGCTTTTTTTCCTAGTATATTTGGTTTCATTTTTTTTCATATTTAAATCTTAAATTTGCTTAAAAATTATTTTGGTCTAACATGTAAGATAGTAATCTAACTATTGTTTTAACAAATGATCGTCTAGTTGTTTTGCTAGAAAATAATTCATTTTTTTATCCACCGATATGAAATATTACATTTTTCAAACACTTTATTCCTGTACTTATTTTGACCTATTTTTGGATACTCTATTCTGATTCACTAATCTATATAGTCCTGTGACATATTATAACTATAGAATGCATTCAAAGTCAA
Source organism: Pteropus medius (assembly GCF_902729225.1). Classification (NCBI taxonomy): domain Eukaryota; kingdom Metazoa; phylum Chordata; class Mammalia; order Chiroptera; family Pteropodidae; genus Pteropus; species Pteropus medius. Next base: position 7,211,528 of record NW_024344241.1, on the reverse strand, counting down.
GTAGTGATAGTTCTCATAAAATTCTTGGCTATGTTTGTTTTCACATTAATTTTTAAAATTTATTTAATACAAACTATCCTTTTGATATTTTTATTGGAGTCATGTTAAATTTATAGATTAACTTATGAAAAAATGCTTTTTTCATTGTTCGAGTATTTTTATCCTTTAGAAGCATTTAGGTCTTACAAATTTTTTATTTATTATATTCCTAATATTTCTTACTACTTTCACAAATGGGGTCTTTTCTTTCATTGTATTATTACAACTTGCTTATAGAAATTTTCTACTCAGCTATTTTTTAAATTCTATTGTTTGTAATAGCTTTAGATTATCTGTTAGGTTTCCTAGTAAAATAACAATATCACCTGCAAATAATAATGATTTTACTCTCCATTTTCCAATTTTAATTTTTTAATTCCTTTTTCTTTTCTAATTAAAAGTCTAGTATCTGTAGAACAATTGTAAATAATAGTGATGATAAAGGGAATATATTATTTGTTTCTGAATTTAAAAGGAATGTTCTTACCAACATATTCAACTCCTAAGTTATTATTATTATTTTTTATTTTATTAGTTTCGAGTATACAGCACATTGGTTAGACATTTATATAGTTAATAAAATGATCCCCTAATTTCTCCTCTCCTCTGGTTTTTGCCTAGCCAATATATTAATGCTAATTGCATTTCCTATGCTGTGCTCCCCAACCCCCTGATCATCTATCTAATTTGTACTTCTTTAACTCATCACCCTATTCTCCCAGTACCCCCACTCCACCTCCCCTCTGTCTGTCACCAAATCGTCCTCTATATTTGTGAGTTTGTTTTGGATTAGTTTGTTCTTTTTGTTCCTTAAATTCTGCATATAAGTGAAATCATATGATATTCATTTTTCTCTGTCTGACTTAGTTCACTCAGCATAATCACCTCTAGGTCCATCCATGCCATTGCAGATGGTAGGATTTCATTTTTTTTTAATGGCTGAGTAATATTCCATTGTACATATGAACCATAACTTCTTTATCCAATTGTCTGTTGATGGGCATTTAGGTTGCTTCCATATCTTGGCTGTTGTAAATTGTGCTGCCATGAATACTGGAGTGCATAGATCTTTACAAATTATTGTTTTGATTTTCTTTGGATAATTGCCCAGAAGTGCAGTTGCTGAGTCAAAAGGTATATCCATTTTTAATTTTTTGAGAAACCTCCATACTGTTTTCCATAACGGCTGTACCAATTTGCAATCCCACCAACAATGTATGAGGGTTCCTTTTTCTCCACATCCTCATCAACACTTGTTTTTTGATTTATTGATAATTCTGACAGGTGTGAGATGATATCTTATTGTGGTTTTAATTTGTATTTCTCTGATGATTAGTGACTTTGAGCATTTTTTCCTATGTCTATTGGTTATGTGTATTTCCTCTTTGGAGAAGTATCTGTTCAGGTCTTCTGACCAGTTTTTTAATTGGATTGTTTTGTTGTTGTTGTGTCATATAAATTCTTTATATATTTTGGATATTAACCTCTTATCAGATGTATCATTAGCGAGTATCTTCTCCCAACCGATCAGTTGTCTTTTTGTTTTGTTGATGATTTCTTTTGCTGTACAAAAACTTTTTTAGTTTGATGTAGTCTCATTTGTTTATTTTTTCTTTTGTTTTCCTTGCCTGAGGAGATATGTCCAAAAAGAAATTACTGTTAGCAATATCAGGGAGTTTACTGCCTATGTTTACTTCTTGAAATTTTATGGTTTCAGGTCTTATATTTAAGTCTTAATCCATTTTGAGTCTATTCTTGTATGCAGTATAAGAAGGTGGGCCAGTTTCTTTTTGTTGCATGTATCTGTCCAATTTTCCCAATATCATTTATTGAAAAAACTGTCTTTACTCCATTGTCTATTCGTACCTCTTTTGTCTTATATTAAGTGAGTGTATAGGCATGGATTTATTTCTAGGCTCCCTATTCTGCTCCATTGATCAATGTATCTGTTCTTATGCCAGTACCATGCTGTTTTGATTACTGTAGCCTTGTAATAAAGTTTGATATCAGGTAGTGTGATACCTCCAACTTTGTTCTTTCTCAAGATTGCCATGGCTATTCAGGGTCTTTTATGGTCCCATATAAGTTTTAGGATCATTTGTTCTAGCTCTCTGAAAAATGCCATTGGCATTTTCATAGGGATTGCATTGAATCTACAGATTGCTTTGGGTAGTATGGCCATTTTAATGATGTTGATTCTTCCTACCCATGAACACGGTATATGCTTCCATTTATTTGTATCTTCTTCAATTTCTTTTTTCAATCACTTATAATTGTCTGAGAATAGGTCTTTTTACCTCCTTGGTTAATTTGATTTCCAGATATTTTATTGTTTTCAATGCAATTGTAAATGAGATTGTTTTCTTAATTTCTCTTTCTGAAAGTTGATCATTGGTGTATAAAAATGCCACTGACTTCTAAATATTTATTTTGTAAACTGCTACTTTACTGAATTCATTGATCAGTTCTATCAGTTTTTTGGTGGAATCTTTAGGGTTCTCTATATATAGTATCATGTCATCAGCAAATAACAAGAGTTTTACTTCTTCCTTTCCAATTTGGATACCTTTTATTTCTCTTTCTTGTCTTATTGCTGTGGCTAAGACTTCAAATACAATGTTGAAGAGGAGTGGTGAAACTGGGCATTCTTATCTTGTTCCTAACTTTAAGGAAAATGCTTTTAACCTTTCCCTGCTGAATATGATGTTAGCTATAGGTTTTTCATATCATGGCCTTTATTATGTTGAGGTATGTTCCCTCTATTCCCACTTTGCTGAGAGTTTTTTTTTTTTATCATAAATGGATGCTAGATTTTGTCGAATGCTTTTCTACATCTATTGATATGATCATATGGTTTTTATCTTTCAATTTGTTTATGTGATGTATCACATTAATTGATTTGTGGATATTGTATCAAACTTGCATCCCAAGAATAAATCCAACCTGATTATGGTGTATGATATTTTAATGTATTGCTGAATTCAGTTTGCTAATATGCTGTTGAGGATTTTTGCATCAATGTTCAAAAGAAATATCGGCCTATAGTTTTCTTTTTTTGTAATGTCTCTGTCTGGTTTTGGAATCAAGGTAATGGTGCCCTCATAAAAAGAGTTGGGGAGCTTTTCCTCTTCTTGAATTTTTTGGAATAGTTTTAAAAGAATAGATGTTAATTCTTCTTTGAATGTTTGGTAAAATTCGTCTATGACTTCTGGTCCAGGACTTTTTGGGAGGTTTTTGGTAACTGATTCTATTTCATTGGTGGTAATTGGTAGGTTCAGATTTTCTGTTTCTTCTTGACCCAGTCTTCGGAGATTGTATGTTTCTAGGAATGTGTCCATTTCTTCCAGCTTGTCCAATTTGTTGGCATATAATTGCTCATAGTGTTTTCTTATGATCCGTTGTATTTCTGTGGTGTTTGTAGTTATTTCTCCTCTTTCATTTTTTATTTTATTTATTTGAGTCCTCTTTTTTTTTTTTTCCTTGATGAGTCTGGTTAAGGTTCTGTCAATTTTGTTTCTCCTTTCAAAGAACCAGCCCTTGGTTTCATTAATCTTTTGCATTGTTTTTCTAGACTATATTTCATTTATTTCCACTCTGATCTTTATTATTTCCTTCCTTCTATTCACTTTGGGCTTTGTTTGCTGTTCTTTTACTAGGTCTTCTAAATGTAAGGTTAGATTGTTTATTTGAGCTTTTTCTCGTTTCTTGAGGTAGGCCTGTATTGCTATGAATTTCCCTCTTAGGACTGCTTTCTCTGTGTCCCATTGATTTTTGAGTCGTTGTATTTTTATTTTCATTTGTCTCTAGGTATCTTTTGATTTCTTCCTTGATCTCATTGGTAACCCATTCATTGTTTAGTAGTATGTTATTTAGCCTTCACGTGTTTGTGAGTTTTCCAGGGTTTTTTTTGTAGTTAATTTCTGGTTTTATACCAGTGATCGGAGAAGACGGTTGATATGATTTCAATCTTCCAAAATTTATTGAGACTTGTTTTGTGTCCTAACATGTGGTCTATCCTAGAAAACGTTCCATGTGCACTTTAGAAGAATGTATATTTTGCTGCTTTGTGGTAAAATGCTCTGAAAATATCTATTAAATCCATCTGGGCTAGTGTGTCTTTTAGGTCCATTGTTTCCGTGTTGATTCTTTTCCTGGAAGATCTGTCCATTGGTGTCAATGTGGTGTTAAAGTCTCCTACTGTGTGTATATTACTGTTGATCTCTTATTTCATGTTAGTCAATAATTGCTTTATGTATGTAGGTGCTCCTATGTTGGATGCATAAATGTTTACTAGGGTTATTTCCTCTTGATTTATCAACGCCTGTATGATTATTAATGCCCTTCTTTGCCTCTTATTATAACCTTTGTTTTAAAGCCTATTTTATCTGATGTAAGTATCGCTACTCTGGCTTTTTTTTTTTTCATTTCTGTTTCTTTGAAACATCTTTTTCCATTCCTTTACTTTCAGTCTGTGATTTGATCTGAAGTGTGTCTTTTGTAGACAACATATGCATGGATATTGCTTTCTTATCCATTTGGCTACCCTATGTCTTTCAATTGGAGTATTTAATCCGTTTACATTTAAAGTGATTACTGCTAGGTACATAGTCACTGACATTTTATTATTCGTATTTGTTTTTTCTATTTTCTTTTTACCCCTTCTCTTTTTACAGAAACATTTCTTGCAGTACTGACTTGTTGGTGATGAATTTCTTAAGCTTTTCCCTGTCTGGGAAGCATTTTATCTCACTTTCCATTTTAATCCAAAGCCTTGCTGGGTAGAGTATTTGTGATTATAGATTCTTGTTTATCATAACTTTGAATATTTCATGCCAGTCCCTTCTGGCCTGCAAAGCTTCCATTGAAAAATCAGCAGACATTCTTATGGAGGTACCCTTGTAAGTAACTAGCTGCCTTTCTCTTTCTGATTTTAAGATTCTCTCTTTGTCTTTGACCTTTGCCATTTTAATTATGATGTGTCTTGATGTAGGTCTGTTTAAATTCCTCTGTCTGGCACTCTTTGTGCTTCCTGAACTTGTATCTCTAATTCCTTTGCTAGGTTAGGGAAGTTTCTGTCATTATTTCTTCAAATAGATTTTCAGTCCCTTGCTCTCTTTTCTCCTTTGGGTACTCCAGATATTGTTACACTTCATGGTTGTCCAAGAAGTCTCTTAAACTATCCTTATTTTTTAAATTCTTTTTTCTTTTTGTTGTTCTGATTAAGTGTATCCTGCTACCTTGTCTTCCAATTCACTGATTCAATCTTTTGCTTCATCCAATCTACTGTTGAATCTTTCTAGTGTATTCTTCATTTAAGTTATTGTATTCTTCATTTCTGTCTGGTTCTTTTTTATGGTTTCTATGTCATTTTTTATGCTTACTATCTGCCATGTCCAGCAAGTGGTAAATCCTGCCATGTCCAGTGCGGCCCTGGAAGATAAACCTGAGTGGGAACGGTGGGAAATGAGAAAAGAAAGAAGACAGAAAGCGGAGATCAGGAGGTCCGCTGCCCACTGATGATGGACAATGGCCCAGTTTATTTTTTGCAAGCTGCTTTTATACAGGAACATACAATTTCTGGCTTATGTAGTTTCATAGCAACATTGTTTCTTCTACTTTCTCCAAGACCACATTTTCTTATGGCCTTCAGCTTATCTATCTACCTGTGGCTATATTTGTACTATCTTGTTCTCAGGAGGAATTTGTGGAGGTGAAGTGACCCTTGGTTGCCTTCGCAGTTTGCAAAGACATTGTCAGCTTACAAACCACTCTCTACAACTACAAACCGCTCTTCACACTATCTTTCTGTTGAGGTTCTCATTGTGCTCATCCATTCTCCCCATAAGTTTATTGAGCATCCTTATAAACATTATTTTTAACTCTGTCTCTGGTAGAGAGTTTGTTTCCATTTTATTTAGCTTATTTTCTGGAGTTTTCTCCTGTTGTTTCATTTGTGGCATGTTTCTTTGTTTTCTCATTTTATTAGCCTCTCTGTGTTCATTTCTATGTGTCAGGAATATTTGTTTTATCTCTCAGCCTTGGCCAGATGGCCTAATGTGGAAGGTGTCCTCTGTGGCCCAGTGGCACACTATCCCTGATCCCTTATGCTGGGGGCTCTAGACATGATCTTTGTGTGGGTTATGTGTGATCTGTTCTCACCAAGCCTTTATTGTTGTTAGTAGATCAGTGGATGGGATTAATGTTCAGGCTGACTAATTGTGGAAATTGGCTGCACCCATAGGATAAAAGTTGCTGTGTTGGGGCTGACCCCACTTAGTGAGATTTGCCCTAGCAGGCTTTTGTTCTTGTTGCAACCACCCTTTGTGTGTACCACTAATGGGGCTAGTCAGGAGTTGCTCTGTTGTGGTGTGGTGCCAGCTTCCAGATGTTTTGGTTTTGTGGCCCCTTGAAAGGGGCTCCCCTATAGGCCAAGTCAGCCACTGCTTTTGATTGCTCGGGGCTACTTGGAGGGAACTACAAAGTGATCTGCAGATGATTGTTACCTATGCTGGATCTATAAGTAAGTGGAAGAGACAGTGCTGTAGGCAGCAGTTGGTTATTCCCCATCCCTGACTTATGGCAGTTTAGCAGACGGACCAGTGCTCCTCAAGGCCTGACATTGCCTGTCAGTTGCCTGTAAGTCTCTGAAACTGGACGAGCCTCTGGGTGATATGCATATTGGGTGGTGCAGGGACCCCAGGAGTCTCTGGCTATATTGAGTAAATTTCCCCCTGCCACTGCAGTGTCAGTTTACATGCCAATGCTGTCTCTGTGGCTCCCTGTACAAGTTTCCACTCATAGCAAGGCCAACCGCTGCCCACCCTGGGCCCAAATGTGCTACCCCAGGGCATGGGACAACTGCCTATAACATGCAGTGGGCACTTTGTGTATTGGATGGTGCAGGAGCTCAGGGAGTCAAGGGCCTTCAGGCCCTTCAAGAGATATTGCAGGTCATATAGGCAGCAGTGGTCTGTCCACAACTGTTTTCCTCAAAATACGCTCACTGTGCTAGTCAAGGTCTGTTGCCTGCACTGACTGCACAACCCCAGAGTCAAACAGGGATGGGGGGCTGCCTGTCAATGGGCTGCAGGCACTTTGTGGCTTGGGTGAAGTGGGATCTCAGGGTGACAAGGGCCATCAGGCCAATACGGCCTCGGTTTTGCTTGCAACTTCTGTGCCTGGGCACTCCCGCTGTAGTCACAGATCACAGTGAGACCAGCTGCCATCTGGAGTGGTCCCACAAACCCCTGCACTCCCCGAACACAATATTGCAACTCTTGCATGAAGCAGAGGTCTGCCTGTGGCTGATTTCCATACAGGGCCCGCCCTGTCCTAGCCAAAGTTTGTTGCCTGTGTGAATTGGGAGATCTGGGGAGGGAAAGGGTAGGGCTGTGTCAGTTCACTGTCAATGGGCCTCTTGGGACAATTTGTGGGTAGGGTGGAGTGGGGTCTCAGAGAGACAATGGCGGTCAGATCAATATAGCCTTGGTCTTGCTGCAACTTTGGTAACCGTTCACATGTTCCTACAGAAGTCTCAGATCACTGGAAGACCAGCTGCTGTCTGGGATAGGCCACAGATCCCCGAGATCCCCCCAAGTACATGTTGGCAGCAGTGATCTGCCTGACCTTATCTCGGAAATGCGGTTCACAGTGCTGGCCGCCCGCTGGAAATGGACATGTGGCTCATAGCTCTGTCCGCCTGCTGGGAATGCTTGGCCCAGCATCTGTGCATGACTTGGCAGCCATCCAGCAACAAAAGTCCCAGGCAATCTGCAGGTTGGGTGGGGCCGGCTGATTCCCTCTGGCCAGCGCTTCCTAATGTCTCTGTGGGAGAGGTCTGCACAGTCAAGCTGGCACTGTCTGGTAGATTGCCTGGTAGCGGGGCTGGACTAAGGTGCGATGGTGGCTGCCCTTTCAGCCCTCATTCTGGTGCCAGGTAATGCAGACTTTCTCTGTATGAATCTCATGAGAGCCTCTGACCCATCTCCAGTATCCCAGGTGAGTGTCCACAGGTCAAAAAGCCAGTATGGAGGTCCTTCAAACGGCGTCTAAGGTTTCAATCTCCTTCTGTTTCATCCAGATGGCTGGAATCCCTTCTGGTTTTTTTTTTTTCAGAAAGAGTTATTGGAATCTCCTCTTCCCTGGTCTGGGACCTGGGTCTGGGGAACCCCCAGATGAGGCCAGGAATACCCTCTCCTTCAGGGGAGCCCCTGCAGTCTAGCTCTCCCTCCTAGTCATCCTCCACCATCCACGGGTGCAGTTCCAGCTTGATTAAAGACTTTGCCCCTCTTACTGGCTTCAATGTGGCTCCTTCTTTATATTATCAGATGCACGTGTTATAATCAGCTGGACTTCAGGTGATTCTCCACGTTGATTATTTTATAATTCGCTTGTAATTTCAATGCAGACCTAGGGGGAAGCGAGCCTTGCTTGTACTTAGTCTGCAATCTTCCACCAAGTTTTCTGGATTCCTCTTAAGTTATTATTTTTAAATATAAGAATGGATTTTAAATGTTAGATTTTACCAACTTTTTTTCTTAGTATCTATGAACATTATATAATTCTTTTAACATTTTTATATGATAAATAATAATAGATTTTCTAACATTGAACCATCCCTGAATTCTTGAGATAAGCCCACTTGGCTGTACTATGTTAGTATTTAAATATTTTTCTGGATTCTATTTACTAATTGAGAAGTAGGGGTTAATCTGTCCAAGATTGATCTTCAGATGCCTGGCCTCCAGAAAAGGAGCTTCTCTTTCAGGCTACATGGAAAATAGCTACAGTCCAAAGTTTATGATATCAATGCTGGTCAAGTGAAAGGTCTGGATCTAAGCTCTTGATCATGCTAGGATAGGAGCTGATATTTCCTCTAAGCTGAATGCCAATATGACAAACCCTGTTGTTACCTTGCTTCCTCTAGTATGAAGATTTGAACTCCAATTTGATATGGCATAAACCTCTCAGTCTAGGACTCAGGATCACTTATCTAGAGGATATGTCTGGCTCTGCCAGAGTGCCAGAAAATGTTTTATTTTTTTATTTATTGTTATTATTATTATTATTGTGACATTGGTTAATGAAACCCAATAAGTTTCAAGTGTACAATTCAACAGTAAGGCATATGCATATACATATGCATATACATGAACATATATGGCATTGTTTGTTCACCGCCCATAGTTAGGTTTCTTTCTGTCACCACACATTTGACTCCTTTTACCCCTTCTTAATTCCCCTTCTCCCCCATCCTCTGGTAACCACTAGTCTATTGTCCATATCTACGAGTCTCTGTTTGTCTGTCCAGTTCGTTTGTTGCTTTTTTAGGTTTATATCTCGCATATAAGTGATATCATGTGGTTTTCAAGTTTTTCTCTCTGGCTTATTTTGCTTAGCATGATTATCTCAAAGTCCATCCATGTTGTCACAAATGACAGTATTTCATCTCTTCTTATGGCTGAATATTATTCCATTGTATATATGTACTGTATCTTCTTTATCCAATCATCTATTGTAGAACACTTCAGTTGTTTCCCTGTCCTGGCCACTGTAAATAATGCTGCTATGAACATCGGTGTGCAAATGTCTTTTCGGATATATGTCTTCAAGTCTTTGGGGTAAGTACCCAGTAGAAGAATTGCTGGATCATATGGTAGATCAATTCTTAGTTTTCCAAGGAACCACCATACTGTTTTCCATAGTGGTTGTACCAATTTGCAGTCCCACAAGCAGTGTATGAGGGTTTATTTTTCTCTACATTCTCTACACTTGTTATTACTTGTCCTGTTGATAACAGCTATTCTAATAGGTGTGAGATGGTATTCATTGTGGTTTTGATTTGCATTTCCCTAATAGCTAGCAATGTTGAGCATCTTTTCATATGTTTATTGGCCATTTGTATGTCTTCTTGGGAGAAGTATCTGTTCAAGTTCTCCACCCATTTTTTTAATTGGATTGTTTTATATTTGTCATTAGTTGTACGAGTTCTTTGTAAATTTTGGATACTAGGATCTCATCAGAGGTGTTGCTTGCAAATATATTTTCCCTTTTGGATGGCTGTCTCTTTACCTTGTTGATGGTTTCTTTTGCTGTGCAGAAACTTTTTAGTTTGATGTAGTCCCATTCATTTATTTTTACTTTTACTTCCCTTGCCTTCAAGATCAAATTCATAAAATCTTCTTTAAGTCCAAAGTCATAAGTTTAGTTCTTATGTTTCTTCTATGCAATTTTTGTTGTTTAAGGTCTTATATTCAGGTCCTTAATCCATTTTGAGTTAATTTGTTGTGTGGTGATTGACAACAGTCTAGTTTCATTCTTTTGCATGTGACTTTCCAGTTTTCCCAGTACCGTTTATTGAAGAGGATTTCTTTGCTCCACCATGTTTTGGCTTTTTTTTTTTAATCAAAATTTATTTGCCCATATAAACGGGGTTTTACTTCTGGATTCTCGATTCTGTTCCACTGTTCTGTGTGTTTGTTTTTCTGCCAATAATATGCCTTTTGAATTATAGTCACTTTGTAGTATAATTTGAAGTTGGGCAGAAGGATGCCTCCACCCTTGTTCTTTTTAATTAGGATGGTTTTGGTGATTTGGGGTGTTTTGTGCTTCCATACAAATCTAATGATTTTTTGTTCCATTTCTTTAAAAAATGTCAGTGGGATTCTGATGAGGATTGCATTAAATCTGTATAATGCTTTAGGTAATAAGGTCATTTTAACTATGTTGATTCTTCCAATCCATGAACATAGAATATCTTTCCATTTCTTTGTATCTTCTTCAATTTCTTTTAATAGGGTCTTATAGTTTTCATTAAATAGATCCTTCACATGTTCGTTAGATTTATTCCTAGATATTTTATTCTTTTTGTTGCAATTTCAAAAGGAATTATTTTTTCCACTTCTTTTGCTGACAATTCATTGTTAGAGTATAGGAGCACTATGAGTTTTTGAACATTGAATTTGTATCCAGAGACTTTACTATATTTGCTCATTGTTTCTAGTAGTGTTCTTGTGGAGTCTTTAGGGTTTTCTATATAGAGAATCATGTCATCTGCATACAGTGACAGTTTGACTTCTTCATTTTCTATTTGGATGGCTTTTATATCTTTCCCTTGCCCAACAGCACTCGCTAGGACCTCCAATGTATATTGAATAACAGTGGTGATAGTGGACAGCCTTGTCTTATTCCTGATCTTAGAGGAAAGGTTTTTAGTTTTTCACCATTAAGTATAATGTTGGCTGAGGGTTTGTCCTACATGGCCTTTATTATGTTAAGGTACTTTCCTTCTATACCAATTTCGTTAAGTGTTTTGATCATAAATGGATGCTATATTTTGTCAGAGGCCTTTTCTGATCTATTGATATGATCATATGATTTTTGTATTGTAATTGGTTCATGCGGTGTATTACATTAATTGATTTGCGTATGTTGAACCATCCTTGTGACCCTGGGGTGAAGCCCACTTGATCGTGGTTTATAATCTTTTTAATATGTTGCTGTATTGGTTCACTATTATCTGATTTAAGATTTTTACATCTCGTTCATGAGAGATATTGGTCTGTAGCTTTCTTTTTCGTTGTGTTTACTAAATTTTGGTATAAGAATAATATTGGCCTCATAAAATGATTTAGGATGTATTGCCTCCTCTGATTTTTTGGAAGAGTTTGAGGAGAATAGGTATTAAATCTTTGAATGTTTCGTAGAATTCACTAGTGAAGCCATCTAGTCCTGGACTTTTACTTTTTGGTAGGTTTTTTTTTTTTCATCTGATTTATTTGGTTATTTATTTTTCATACTATATATACATATATATTTTTAAACATTTTATTTATTTTATTTTCTCCCTTCTGGGATCCACTAGTCCATTGTTCATGTCCATGAGTCTCCATTTGTTTGTTCTATTTATTTGTTGCTTTTAGGTTTATATCCCATATATGTGATATGATGTGATTTTCAAACTTTTCTGTCTGGCTTGTTTCACTTAGTATGATTATTTCAAGGTCCATCCATGTTATTGCAAATGGCAGTATTTCACCTCTTCTTATGGCTGAGGAATATTTCATGGTATATATGTGCCACAGCTTCTTTAGCCAATCATCTATTGTAGGACACTTCAGTTGCTTCTATATCCTGGCCACTGTGAATTATACTGCTATGAACATCGGTGTGCTAATATCTTTTCGAATATGAATTTTCAAGTCTTTGAGGTAATTACCCTGAAGAGGGATTGCTGGATCGTATGGTAGGTCAATTCTTAGTTTTTTGAGGAACCTCTATACCATTTTCCATAGTGACCATACCAATTTGCAGTCCCACCAGCAGTGCATGAGGGTTCCTATTTCTCCACATCCTCTCCAACATTTGTTAATGCTTGTCTTGTTGATTATAGCCATTCTAAAAGATGTGAGATGGTATCTTATTGTGGTTTTGATATGCATTTCCCTAATAGCTAGCAATGATGAGCATCTTTTCATAATATATTTGTCGGCCATTTGTATGTCCTCTAGGGAAAAGTGTCTGTTCAGGTCCTCTGCCCATTTTTTGATTGTATTGTTTGTTCTTTTTGTTGTTGTTATTGAGTCATATGAGTTCTTTGTATATTTTGGATATTAGGACCTCATGAGAGGTGTTGCTTGCAAATATATTTTCCCATTCAGATGGTTGTCTCTTTACCTTGTTGATGGTTTCTTTTGCTGTGCAGAAGCTTTTTAGTTTGATGTAATCTCATTTATTTATTTTTGCTCTTACTTCCCTTGCCTTTGAAGTCTATTTCATAAAAATCCTCTTTAAGCCCAAGGTCCTTGAGTTTAGTTCCTAGATTTTCTTCTATGCATTTTATTGTTTTAGGTCTTCAGGTCCTTAATCCATTTTGAGTTAATTTTAGTGTGTGGTGATAGACAACAGTCTAATTTCATTCTTTTGTAGGTGGCTTTCCAGTTTTCCCAGTACTACTTATTAAAAAGGCTTTCTTTTCTCCACTGTATACTTTTGGCGTTTTTGTCGAAAATTATTTGCTCACATAAATATGGGTTTACTTCTGGACTGTCAATTCTGTTCCACTGGTCCATGTGTCTATTCTTCTGCCAATACAATGCCATTTTGATTACTGTTGCTTTGTAGTATAATTTGAAGTCGAGTAGAAGGCTGCCTCAACCCTTGTTCTTTTTTCTTAGGATGGCTTTAGCAATTCGGGGTTTTTTATGCTTCCATACAAATCTGATGACTTTTTGTTTTATTTCTTTAAAAAATGCCGATGGGATTTTGATGGTGAATGCATTAAATCTGTATAATGCTTTAGGTAATACCGTCATTTTAACTATATGTTGATTCTTCCAATCCAAGAACACAAAATATCTTTCCATTTCTTTATATCTTCTATTTCTGTTAATAGGGCCTTATAGTTTTCATTATATAGGTCTTTCACATGTTTTATTAGATTTATACCTAGGTATTTTATTTTTTTTGTTGCAATTGCAAAAGGAATTATTTTTTCCGCTTCTTTTTCTGACACTTCATTATTAGAGTATAGGAACACTATGGATTTTTGAATGTTGATTTTGTATCCAGAGACTTTACCGTATTTGCTCATTGTTTCTAGTAGTGTTCTTGTGGAGTCTTTAGGGTCATGTCATTCGTAAATAGTGACAGTTTGACTTCGTCATTTCCTATTTGGATGCCTTTTATATCTTTCTCTTGCCTGATTGCACTCACTATGACCTCCAGCGTTATATTGAATAACAGTGCGATAGTGGATAGCCTTGCCTTGTTCCTGATCTTAGAGGGAAGGTGTTTGGTTTTTCACCACCAAGTACAATGTTGGCTGAGGGTTTGTCCTACATGGCCTTTATTATGTTAAGGTACTTTCCTTCTATACCGATTTTGTTAAGTGTTTTGACCATAAATAGGTGCTGTATCTTGTCAAAGGCTTTTTCTGCATCTATTGATATGATCATATGATTCTTATTTTTTCATTTGTGTATGTGGTGTATTGTATTAATTGATTTGCATTTGGCGAACCATCCCTGTGCCCCCGGGATAAGCCCACTTGATTGTGGTGTATAATCTTTTTAATATGTTGCTGTATTTGGTTTGCTAGTATCTTATTTAGGATTTTTTACATCTGCGTTATGAGAAATATTGGTCTGTAGTTTTCTTTTTTATGTTATCTTTACCAGGTTTTGGTTTCAAGGTAATATTGGCCTCATAAAATTAGTTGGGAAGTATTGCCTTATCTTTGATTTTTTGGAAGAGTTTAAGAATGGGTAATAAATCTTCTTTGAATGTTTGGTGGAATTCACTGGTGAAGCCATCTGGTCCTAGACTTTTACTTTTTGGTAAGTTTTTGATAATTGTTTCAACTTCCATACTGCTGATCGATCTATTTAGATTTTCTGGTCATTCTTGATTCAGTCTAGGAAGATGGTATTTTTCTAAATACTGGTCCATTTCTTCTAGGTTTTTAAATTTGGTGTTATATATTTTTTTATAGTATTTTTGTATGATCTTTTGTATCTCTACAGTGTCTGTCATAATTTCTCCTCTTTCATTTCTGATTTTGTTTATTTATGTCCTTACTCTTTTCTTTAGTGAGTCTAGCCAGGTATTTGTCAATTTTATTAAACTTTTCAAAGAACCAGCTCTTTGTTGCATTTATTTTTTCTGTTTTTTTTTTTCCAGTTTCATTTATTTCTGCTCTAATTTTGATGATTTCTTTCCTTCTGCTGATTTTAGGCTTCATTTGTTCTTCCTTTTCTACTTTTTTACAATGAAGCTTTAGGTTGTTTATTTGGGCTTGTTCTTGTTTTTGGAGATAGACCTGTAATGATATGAACTTTCCTCTTATGACCGCTTATGCCGTGTCCCCAAAATTCTGATATGTTGTACTATCATTATCATTAATTTCTATGTATCTCTTGATCTCCCTTTTTATTTCTTCTCTGACCCATTTATTCTTTAGTAGTATGTTGTTTAAGCTCCATTTACTTGTGGTTTTTTTCTGCTTTCTTTTTATAGTTGATCTCTAGTTTCAAATCATTATGATCAGAGAATATGATTGGTGTGATTTCAATCCTCTTATATTTGTTGAGGCTATCTGTTTCAATCCTTGAAAATGTTCTATGTGTACTAGAGAAAAATGTATAAGCAACTATTTGGGGATGGAAGGCTCTGCAAATGTCAATTATGTTCAGTTGCTCTAATGTGTCATTTAAGAGTCTTATTTCCTTATTTTTTTTCTGTTTGGAGAATCTGTCCATATCTGACAGTGGGATATTTAGATCCCCTACTATGTTAGTGTTTTGGTCTGTTTCTCTCTTTAGTTCTGTGTAATTGCTTTACATATTTTGGGGCTCCCTGATTGGGAGCATAGATATTAATAAGTGTTATATCTTCTTGATTCATGATTCCCTTTATCATTATGAAGTGTCTCTCAGTATCTTTCTTTACCTTTTTGATTTTGAAGTTTATTTCATCTGATATTAGTACCTCTACTCTCGCTTTTCTCTGAATGTCATTTGCTTGAAACATCGTTTTCCGCCCTTTCTCTTTTAGTCTATATTTGTCTTTGGAACTGAGATGTGTCTCCTGGAGGCAGCATATGTTTGGGTTTTGTTTTTCGATCCAGTCTGCAGCTCAGTGCCTTTTTATTGGTGAGTTCAGTCCATTTGCATTTAGGGTGATTATTGAAATATGAGATCTTCTTATGGCCATTTTATCTTTTGCTTTCTGGTAGCTTGGTGTTTCTATTGCTTCTTTGTCCTTGTGTTTCTGTTTTTTTTATTTATTTATTTTGGTTGGCTTTTGTGGGTTTTCTCTTGGGTCCTTCTTGTTTTTATGTTATATATTTTGGTTTAAATCTTTGGTCGTGGTTACCATTACCATGAATATGAAAAGGATAGTTGTATATATATAGTCATCCCTTTTCTTCTGCATGTGCCTTATCTCCATTCCTCTTTGTGAATTTGGATCTTTGAATCCTCCCCTTTTCAGTCATTGTTGTCTCATTTTGTCCCTATGTATGCTGAACGTTCATTACTATCTTGCTATAGCAAATTTCTTCTTATTTTAAGCTTATAATGCCCTGTTCTTAGTAACTGTTGCACTCCTCTGCTTTATTAGCAGCCTGCTAGTTACCTTACTCCTAATTATGCATTTTTTTGGTCATTTTGTTTTAGGTGAGCTGACTTCTTTCAGTATTTCCTGTAGTGCAGGCCTCGTAGTGGAGAATTCCCTCAATTTTTGTATTTCTGAAAAGGTCTTTATTTCTCCTTCATATCTAAAGGAGAGGTTAACTGGATACATTATTTTTGGCTGGTAGTTCCTTTCATTTAATAGTTGAATATTTGATTCCGCTCCTTTCTGGCTTGTGATGTTTGTGCTGAGAAGTCTGACAATAATCGAATGTGTTTTCCTTTAGAGGTTACCATCTTCTTTTCCTTGGCTATCCTGAGAATTCTGTCTTTGTCATTGATTTTTGATAATTTTAACACAATGTGTCTTGGTGAAGGCCTTTTTGGGTTGAGATAATTGGGTGTTCTGTTGACTTCTTGAAATCCAAGCTCCAGCTCATTCCTTAGATTTGGGAAATTTTCATCACCTATTTGTCAGAAAATGCTTTGTAATTCCTGTTCCTTTTCCTCCCCTTTGAGAATTCCCATTATTCTTATGTTTCTTCTCCTGATGGTATCAGCTAGTTCTTGTATTTCAGTTTCTCTCCTCTTCCTTCTGATTTATTTCTAGATTTCTGTCTTTGATATCATGGATCCTTTCCTCCATTTGGTCGACTCTATTTCCCAAAGTTGCTATTTCATTTTTCATCTTTTTCAGTGTGTTCATCATCTCCAGAAGTTCTATTCTGTTCTTTTGAGGGTTTCAGTCTCCTTGCTAAAGAACTCATTCTGTTCATCTAGTTGTTTTTTCAATTCCTGAAATTGTTGATATGATTCTTTTCGGATCTCACTGAGGTTTTTCAGAAGTACCATCCTGAATTCTCTGTCATTTAAGTCGCATATTTCTGTGTCCATAAGCTTCTTTTCTGGAGATTTTTCTCTTTCTTTCTGAGATGCCTTGTCACCTTGATTGTTCATGGTGTTTAATGGACTATTTCTCCACCTGGGCATTAATGAAATTGTATTTTGCTTTTTTTTCCCCCCAGAAAGAAGATTTATCATATAATGGTCCCTAGCCTTTGCAAATATGGTGTTTTTCTTTTGGTTTTCAGTAGGTGGCTCTAAGCCTCTTGGATCTCTGCTTTATATAAAGTGTTAATAATGTCTTTTTTTCCCTTATAGATGTTTAATCATGCTTGCTACTCTCAGTCTCAGTTCCTGTCAGTCTTAGTGACATTTCTGGTAGTATTCGCTCAGATTCTCCTGGGGCTCTGCGGCATTCTGCCTTGGAGGGTATAGCGGGAGAGGCACTCTGGGTTGGGGCTTGGAGGCTATGGCTCAGCCTCAGTTTTGTAAACGTGGCTGGTAAAAATCAACTGTTGTTTCTCTGCTGTCCCTGCTTTTCTGCTGTCCCTGTTTCTCTGCCTTCTGCCCTGATGATTGAGCACTGCTGCCGGCCACTTGGAGCTCACAGCACTCTCAGGAAGGGCTGTTCAGGCAACCTGCCATTCCTTCTCCCCTCCCTCTCCTCCTACAGAGAGCTCTGGCTGCGAGAGACAGCTTCTTTGTTCCTCCCAGTACACTGCCCGACACCCAGTGTACTAACCTGTGGTAGCTCTTATGTGCAGATCCCATGCTCAGAAGTGCTAGTGTGCAGTTTTGGTGTTTTTTGTTGAGTTTTAGGTATTCAGCTTATTGTTGTTTCAAGGGGAGAGGTCTCTCACGTCACCATGTTTAATCCCACAAGCCCTTTGGTAGGTTTTTGATGATTGTTTCAATTTCCATACTGCTGATCAGTCTATTTCAATTTTCAGTTCTTCTTGATTCAGTCTAGGAAGGTTGTATCTTTCTAAGTACTTGTCCATTTCTTCTAGGTTATTAAATTTGCTGTTATATACTTTTTCATAGTATTCTTGTACGATCCTTTGTATTTCTATGATGTGTGTCATAATTTCTCCGTTCCATCTCTGATTTTGTTTATTTATGTCCTTTCTCTTTTTTCTTTAGTATGTCTAGCCAGGGATTTGTCAATTTTTTTAATTCTCAAAAAACCAACTCTTTGTTGCATTTATTTTTTCTGTTGTATTTTTTTGTTTTCAATTTTATTTATTTCTGCGCTAAGTTTGATTATTTCTTTCCCTCTGCTGATTTTAGGCTTCATTTGTTCTTCCTTTTTTAGTTTTTTAAGATGAAGCATTAGGTTGTTTATTTGGGCTCTTTCTTTTTTTTTTTTTTTTTTTTTGAGATAGGCCTATAATGATATGAACTTTCCTCTTATGACTACTTTTGCCATGTCCCAAAAGTTTTAATATGTTGTAATATAATTATCATTCATTTCTATGGATCACTTTATCTCTTTTTTTAATTTCTTCTCTGACCCAGTCATTCTTTAGTAGCAATTTGTTTAATCTCTGAGTAATTGTGGTTCTTTTCATTTTCTTTTTGAAATTGATCTCCAGCTTCAAAGCATTGTGATCAGAGAATACGGTTGGTATGATTTCAACCCTCTTATATTTGTTGAGGCTATCTCTGCATCCCAGTAAGTGGTCAATCCCGAGAACATTCCATGTGCACTAGAGAAGAATATACAAGCAGTTGTTTTGGGATGAAAGGCTCTGTGAATGTCAATTATATCTAGTAGTTCTAATGTGTCATTTAAGGATGTTTTTTCCTTATTGTTTTTCTGTTTGGATGATTTGTCCATATCTGACAGTGAGGTATTTAGGTCCCCTAGTATGATAGTGTTTTAGAGTGTGATAGACAATAAGGGACTGTCTCTCTCAGTGTCCCCGATGCACACTGGTCCATTAGGGCCATTTTCCTGTTTGTGTAACTTTGTGTATGTTTTCTCCCTTGGTATTCATAAGTAAAATTGGCTTGTAGTTCTCTTTTATGTGATAATGTTTGGAAAGTTTTGTTATTAATGTTATGCTGCTTATATAAAGAGAATATAAACACTCTGAAACAGATTAAATAACAGTGGAGTTATGTATTCCTTTAGGTTTGATAAATATTTGTGAAGCTACTCAGATCTGGTACATTTCAGGGAGCAAATCTTTAGTAATTTTATTTCTTCTTTATTAAATAATCTGAATGAATTTTTCTATTTTTGGCTCTATTATGAGAATATGTATTTATTTGTATGAAGTTTTAAAATTACTCTTATATAATTAAAAAATTACTCTATATTTGCATTATCACTTTTAATTTTTACATTTGTATTTCTCTCCTCTCTTTCCAGTATTTTTTTTTATGCCTACAGCACCTGGTCTTCCTAGGTGGTCACCCATCCAAGCACTAACCAGGCCTGACTCTGCTTAGCTTCTGAGATCAGACGAGATCGGCCTTGTTCAAGATAGCATGGCTGTAGATTCCAGTATTTTTTGATATGAGTTTGACGAAAACCAACATTTGGATATATTTATTGATATTACTGTTTTTTAATTTATTCATTTCTGCTTTTATTTGTAGTAATTTCTTCTTTTTGCTTTCCTTAACATCATTGTGTTGTTTTTTTCCAAGTTCTTAAATTCTATTCTTAATATGCTCATATTCAATATTTTCTTTTTAATAATATAAGTATCTAATGATACTATTTTCCTCTGTGTACTTTTAAAATTTCCCCAGCTTTATTGAAGTCTAATAGATAATTAGTTGCTTGTATTTAAATTATACCATTTGATGAGTTTTAAATTTATAATTAGTATAGAATAATGTATTAGTTTTAGTTGTATAGCAAAGTGATTAGGGATCTATGTAACTCACAAAGTGGTCACCCTATTAAATCAAGTACTCCCTCCCCCTTACACATTTTTACAACATTGTTGTCTATTTTTCTTATGCTAAAAGTTATATCTCCAACATTATTTTGTATCTATCCATTTGTACTTCTTCATCCCTTTGCCTTTTTTCCCCATTCCCGCAATCTCCCTCCCATCTAATAGCCCTCAAAACATTCTCCGTATCTTGAGTTTATTTCTGTTTTGTTTTTGCCGTTGTTGTTTATTTTGTTTTCTTCTTCTTTTTTTATATTCCACATGTACGTGAAATCATGTGGTATTTGTCTTTCTCTATCTGACTTACTTCATTTAGCACAATACCCTTTAGGTCCATCAAGGCAATATCTTTTTCCATTCCTTTCCTTTTAGTCTGTGTGTGTCTTTTAAACTGAAGTGAGTCTCTTGTAAGCAGCATATGTAGGGGTCTTGTTTTCTTATCCATTCAGCCACTCTATCTTTTGGTTGAAGCATTTAATTCTTTTCCATTTGAGGTACTGTTGATAAATATGTAGTTATTACCATTATTTATTACTGTCTTTGATACTTTTTTTTTTCTTAAGGGAGTCTCTCCAACATTTCCTGTAATACTGGCTTGGTGTTGATAAATGCCTTTAGCTTATTTTTGTCTGAGAAGCTCTTTTTCTGTCCTTAGACTCTAAATAGTAGCTTTGCTGGATAAAGTTTTCTTGGTCATAGATTCTGGGTTTTCATCACATCCAATACTTGTGCCAAGCCCTTCTGTCGTGCATAGTTTCTTTTGATAAATCAGCTGCCAGTTTTATGGGTGTTCCTTTGTAGGTAACTAACTGCTTTTGTTCTTTTTAAGATTTTCTTTTTGTCTTTAAGCTTTGGCATTTTAATTATTATGTGTCTTGCTGTGAGCCTCTTTAGGTTATTCTTTATTGGGACTCTCTGAGCTTCCTGAGGTTGTGTGTCTATTTCTTCACCAGGTGAGAAAAGTTATCCATCATTATTTCTTCAGATAGCTTTTCATCATCTTGTTTTCTTTCAGGTACCCCTATGACATGGATATTTTCACATTTAATAGTGTCTCATAGGCTCCTTAAATTATTATTACAGTCTTGACTTCTTTTTCTTGCCATTCTGATTGAGTGTCCTTGGCTTCCCCATCCTCTATATCAGTGCTTCAATTCTCTTCTTTGTCCACTCTGTTGATTCCCTCTAATATACTCTTCATCTCAGATAATGTATTTTTCATTTCTGACTGGTTACCTTTTATGATTTCCACTTCCATTTTTATGTTTTTTATCTCTTCATTAAAATTCTCACTGAGTTCATTTACACTTCCCCTAAGTTCACTGAGTATCCTTATAATCAGTGTTTGAATTCTTCATCTGGTAGATTGTTTGACTCCATTTTTCTTGGAATTCTGTTCTGTTCTTTCATATGGGACCTGCTTCTTTGTATCTGCATTTTGGCTGCCTCTCTGTGTCTGGGCATACTTTTTATAACCCTGACATTTCACACATTCAACTTTTCACCATTCTGAGTCTTTCACTTATTTATTTTTTTTAGCTTTCACCACGTACCATTCATTTCTATACATACATTTTTTTTTTTCAAATACATTCTGAAAATCCAAGTCTGCCAGGTCATCCTGTCTCTCCAGATCAGATGAACTTACAGCAACTTCTTGGCCCTGACATATTATGCAGAGGCACAAGGCTACACTTTGAAAGCACAAATGGGGGAAATTTGGAAATAAAGAGCGATGTGTCATAACTGTTAATATAACCTAGATTAACATGTCTTTGGCTTGAAATATGGTGGTTGAATTTTCTTGTTTTATGGCAGGCATGTATCATCACAAGGTTTTAGAACACTGAGCTACACAGTGCAAATAGTGACCAGGAAGGGCCTGGTGCCACGAGCTGGTTTTATTTTTATTTTTAACTTCTTGTTTTCTAGAAGATGTGAGGACTCATCAAAGAATGTAAATATTAGATCAAGAGCACAAAATAGTTCTGGATTGCCCCAGATCAGGCCATGTCATCATGGAGTTTGAGCAAAATTAATATCTTGGAGTTTATGATTACTTGGTTACAAATGCACCTATAAGGAATATAGTCTATTTTTTTTTAAACTTTGAGTAATTGAGGATTATATGTTTTAGTATTTTATTGTGAGATATTACATTTGAAATTTTTATTTCAGAAATTTTTAGCAAGATATTAGAAATGGGTAAAGATCCAAATTAAATTTTTTAAAACTTGAAAATTAATTTCATGTTAACTCATAGAGAGTCATAGCAATGTTTCCAGAAGAAGGGAGTGGGCAAAGGTATTATTTGTTTACTTGTTTAAGTATACTGGCTGAATTTTGGAAATTACAAACCTGTAAGCTTGAAATCGATTCCTGGCAACATTCTAGAACAGATCACTAAATTAATATTTGCCAGTAGAGATCACCCATGGAAAGATCAGACTCCATTACTTCTTTTTCTGTTGGGGTTGCAAGACTGAACTTATATATGGGGACAAAGAAAAAGTACATCACATCAGAATTGGTACAAGACATTGAAACTCTCTCTTTTGATAGCTGTCAAAATCTAACCTGAATAAGTAAGGATAGATGATTCCAAAATTTGTTAAATATTTTTGTCTAAATAATATTGGTAATGGCTTTTGTCAACTGGCAGAAATGGCCTAACCCACTACTTAGCAGCTTCCTGCAGTTGGGAAGCAGAAGAACAAAGAGAATAAAAGTGCAAGTTCTGGAATCAGATGATTTGGATTCTGAACCACTCATATTCTGCTGTGACCTTGAAAGGTTATTTCCTTCATGAATTAATTAATCATTTCAACACATATTTATTGAGCTCCTAATATGTGCTAGGTACATTTGTAGGTTTGGAGGAATCAGCAGTAAACAGAATACTGTAAATTAATGAATGAATTTTGATTTTTTGACAAAGTGATTCTGTAATGTCCCTACTTTTAAAATTATTTAATCATTTTGGTTAGTAACAAATTCACATGGTTTTCAAAATAAAACAGAAAAAAAATGAAAAGTTATAACAACAAAAGCAAAAATAAACAAGTGGGGCCATATCAGACCAAAAAACTTTTGCACAACAAAAGAAATGGTCAATAAAACAAAAAGGCAACCTATGGAATGAGAGAAAATATTTGCAAATCACATATATATAAGGAACTCATAAAATAATACAATAGCAATAAAACAAGTAATACAATTAAAACATGAATTACTTAATAGACATTTTTCCTCAGAAGATGTTTAAATAGCTAAGTGGTGCATGAAAAGGTGCTCAATATCACAAATCATCAGAGAAAGTCAAATCAAAACCACAATGAGATATCACCTTACACCTATTAGAATGTAAACTGGTGTAGCCACTGTGGAAAACAGTATGGAGTTTCCTAAAAAATTAAAACTATAATTACCATATGATTTCACTATGGATATATTTCTGAAGGAAGTGAAAACACCATTTTGAAGAGATCTCTGTCTCCATGTTTCAACATTATTTACAATAATCAAGACATAGAAATGACATGTATCAACTGATGGATGAAAGGATAAAGAAATGTGGGATATATTTTTTTTTCTGCAATAAAAAAGAAGAAAATCATGCTGCTTATGACCACATGGATGCATTATTCCCAAACAGAGAAAGCTAAATACTGTATCATCTCACCTATATGAGGAATCTTAAAAAACAAAAAAACAAAAAAACCAAAAACATAGAAACAGAAAATAAATTTGTGGTTGCCAGAGGTCGGGGTAAAGAAAATGCATAAAGGTGGTCAAACGGTATAAATTTCCAGTTGTAAGATAAATAAGTTTGGGGGATGATGCAATGTATAGCTTCATGGCTATAGTTAACAATACTATACTGTATATTTGAAAGTTGCTGAGAGTAGATTTTAAACTTTCTCATCACACACAAAACAAAAAAATTGTTACTATGTGATGTAATGGATGTGTTAACTAACCTTATTGTGGTCATCATTTCACAATATATACATATTTTAAATTATTATATTGTACACCTTAATCGTACACAATGTTATATGTTAATTATATCTCAATAAAGTTGGAAACAAAAAAGAAATGATGTGCAGTAAAAAGTCTTTCTCTTACCTCTATGTGCTATCTGTCTCATTTCCATAAAACTTTTGTTTGCTTCTTGTGCATGTTAAATTTAAATACTAGCAGACATATATATATAATCTCATCTTCCAGAGATGTTAAATTTAAATACTAGCAGACATATATATATAATCTCATCTTTTATTGCCACACAAAAGGGACATACTATATGTTCATTTTTACTACCTTGCTTTCTTCACAAAATTATATAGCTAAATATTTTTCCATTATCAGTATATAGGATGTCTCTTCATTTTTTTTTTCAACTAACTGCATGCTCTATACTTTACTTAAGTAATCCCTACTAATAGAAGTTTGGGGTGTTTCCAATCTTTTGTTATTACGAACAATGCTGCAGTGGAAAATCTTGTGTATATGTCATTTCGCATGTGTGCAAGTATATCTATAGAATAAAGTTACAGAATAGAATTAATAAGTTAAAGGATAATAATGATTACAATTTTGATAGCTATTGCCAAATAGACCATCAGTGGAGCTATAACACTCCCACTAGCAACGCATGAGAAGACCTGTTTCCCCACAGCCTCACGCCAATGGAAAGTATTAACAACTTTTGGATTTTTGCCAATGTGATTGATGGAAAATGACATCTCAGTAGAGTTTTAATTTGCATTTCTCTTACATTAAGTGCAGTGATCATCTTTTCATATGAGAAAGAGACAAATATTTTTCCATTTTTGTGGATTGTCTGTTTCTATCCTTTGCCCATTTTTTTCTATTGGACTGTTGATGTTGGCTCTCAACACAACCAAGAAATGTTAGGCAGTATAAATTATTTTGGGTTTTAAAAAAAATCTCATTGCATTTTTAATGTTGTAAAACTTACAATAAGCTTGCCATTTTAATACTAGTAAATTTGTCTTATTATACTACAAAATAGTTTCTTTGTTCAGAGGCTGAAATTAGAAATTTCAAACATGGCTCATGTATGTGTGTATGTGTGCATATAATAATGCCCTTCTTAGAAAGTCACATGAAGTCATAAAACTTTACTCCAAAAAGGGAAACCAAACTCAAATGAGGTCTCTGGAATACAGCTATTCTGAGGCTTAAAATGAAGTCTCAGATTAGTCTAAGCATTGCTCATGCTGAAGGGGATAACATTTCTAATTATTTTAAGCCCATTTGTTGAACAGTTTCCAGTTTCATTAATATCAAACCATATCCTTGCATTGGCTATTTGGATGGTGTACAGTTCATTATATGTATATTAAGCTCCATATCATTATTTTTTAAAAGAACAATAGACATCATGAAATAGAATGTCAGAGCTTGTCATCTTGTCTAATCTCCTCATTTTACATAGGCCATTAATATGGGCTTTGATTTTCATCTCTTCCTTTTAATTTTTCTTCACCTTTTTAAATGCTTTCAGTGCTTATAACATCTGATTGTAAGATAAGTCCATCCAGCTTCTATGTTGCATAATGCTATATAAACCTAAATATACAGTCTTTCTTACCTAGCTCTTGGCTACTTCAAATTTTAGCGGTTTTCTAGGACAGCAAATATTGTATTTTTTTTAAGTTGATAGGCTTCGGTTTCCCCATGGTCAATTAAGGATTTTTGATTAGACGTCCTCTAAAATTCCCAAAGATACCAACCATCAGTGAGTTTGTGAGAGAATAAAAAGGTATAGTGATGGATTCTTCCACTTTCCCCAAGGAAAAATCTGCCCTGCTGTGGAGCAAAGTTAATATTTCTGCATAGCTTTGTTACATTCTGTTTCCTGAGGTCATAACAGTCTGGGTTCCAATTACATTCCTAGAATAATGAGCCTATTACAGTAAATGAACATTTTCAAGTGCAACTGAATAACCATCTATTGAATACGCTGACACCCAATAATTTTCTCCTTGGCAGAAGGAAATAAGTAGGTATTTAGGTGACAGGAAGTAGTCTGGGAAACATGATAGGAAAAAGGAGGATGAGAATTGAAGGCGGCTCTCTCCTGGCCTCTGTTTAATCAAGGCTGCTGTCAGATAAAAGTGATGGACCTTTTTCTACACATGTGGAGGCTCCCTGACTCCAAACGGCCTCAAGGTTGGTGCTAACTTGACCCCAGAAGTCACCTGATCTAAGTTTGTCTCCTTTCTCCTTTTTGAAAATTGTAATTAATATTAAATGAGAACTCAGTATCCTAACTTTATTAGATTAGAGCTATCCCCCCAAAATAGTGTTGGATCAAGTAACTGGTGTTGAGAAGGTAAGATTTAGGAATAGATATTCTTTTAAATGTTAAAAACACAGTTTTCAATAAAGCATGCTCTATGTAACCATATTGTCCTTTGACTTTGTGGTATTGTCATATAGTTTTTATCAAGGTAACTTTGTGACTGGACATACACATAGCAGGTGTTCCTGTTAAAAAGGCAAAGAGAAAACTGGCCAGTAACTGTCAGAGTAGTAAGTCAGTCCTGATGGAGAAATCACCCGATAACATGTAAAGAAAGGCCCGAAACCAGATTGGAAAAGAGGAGCGGTGTTAAGATATCTACAAGCATCTATGCATGCTTTTCTTACCAAATAATTGCTAATCTTGCAGATTTTCACATACTGGAAAGAACAATGTTTTAGAGGATTCTGTGTCCATTTCTGGCCGTTGCAATTTTCTATATAAACTTGTACAAGTTTCCTATCTTTTCCGCATCTGTGCGGACTACCCAAGCTCAACCAAGTAGTAGCTCCATTTGCAAATACTGTACTGGAGGTTGGATGTGGTAATGTTGCTAGAGCAGAGTCTATTGATTTGGTGATTGTGTTCTTTTCTATTTTCATCAGAAAAAATGGATCAGAGACAGTTTGTATTCATGTGAAATAGACAACAACAACATTTGTAAGTTTGTCCCAGGACTATGTTAGCTTTCCTGCCCTCTGTATCAGTCCAAGGAAATTTGGACCACGGAACATCTGCAAAACATTACATTAATTCATTAAATTGATGACATCATATTGATTGAACAGGTCAAGCAATGGTGGCTAGTATGTTGGAGGCCTTGGCAAGATATATATGCTTCAAAAGGTGGGGAATAAACCATACAAAAATTCAAGGGGCTGCCATTTGAGTAAAGTTTTTAGGGGTTCAGTGGTCAAGAGGGTGCCCACCTATCCCCTCCAAAGAAACAGATTAGCTGCTGTATCTTGCATTCTTATCATAAAGAAAGAAGCACCTTGCCTAGTCGGCCTCTTTGTGTTCTGCAGGCCACATTGTACACCTAGAATAGGCCCTGGCCCATATATCAGATGATACAGAAGGCTGCCAACTTTAAGTGAAGGTCAGAGAAGGAAAGAGCTTTGTAGTGGGCCATACTACATTCGGTCTTGTCATTGGGGCCATATAGTATGACAGACCACAATGGAGGAGTCAGAATGTCACTCTGGAGTCCTGAAGCAGGTACATGCCAATTTCATATGCAGAGCATAATTGCACACTTTTTGAGAAAAAGCTTGTTTCTGGAATTCTTGACCATGGGGCAACAGTGTATTATGAGCTGGGTTTATCAGACTCACCAAGTCATAATGTTGAATTGGTCCAATAGTAGTTTATCATCGGATGGATATTGTACATCTGAGAGGGAGCCTAAGCAAGACCAAAGGGCACAGCATGCTGCACAAGCAAGTAGCCCAGACCTGCATGTCATCAACTACAGTTGTCTACACCCCTCCCTCGGCTTACACCTATGGCCAGTGGGGATTCTCTATGACCAGGAAAAGGGGCAGGAAAAAATCTGAGGTTCGTTATGCATGTTCAACTTAGTATGTAGGAATAAGCTGAAAATAGCTGGTGGCTGCACTGCAGTCACATCAGGGGTTTCCCTAAAGATTGTGGAAAGAGAAAAGTTTCTTGATGTGCAGAGTCGTGGGTGGTGCACATGGTCATTCACTTTATGTAAAAGGAGACGTGACCTCCAGTAGGAATATACAGTTTTCTGGGCCGTGACAAATGGCGTCACTGACTGCTCAGGGGCTTGGGAAGAGAAGAAAGGCAAGACCAAAGATAAGCAGATCTGAAGCAGAGTTATACTGCTGGGGAGAGGACACAAAGAATTAAGATTTTATATTACATGTTGATGTCCACCACAAATTGTACATACAGAAGTAGGCAAACAACTCAGCTAATTCTGGTTGACCAGCCTTCATCAATGATCTTAAAGCTAGTACAATGGCTCAAGTGCTTACATTCTTAGTTAATGAGGCCAGTCTAGCTATAGCTTCCTCTGAATATCCAACCTGCCAGCAACAGAGACCTATGACACTCTTTTTCAAGGAGACCAATCAATCCCTCGGTTGCAAGTCTACTGCATTGGCCCTGTCGTCCTGGAAGAGTCAGCAGTTTGTCCTAACAAGGATAGACATCTTTTTAAGGTATAGCTTGCCTTTCCGTCAGAGCCTCAGCCAGCAGCACAATCCAGGTGCTATTTGCAGAATGCCTGATCCACAGGGATGGAACTCCATACAGTACAACATTCAACCAGGGGACCCACCAAAGAGCAAAGGTGGTGCAGGAATGGGCCCAGGGGCATTGGGTCAACTGACTGTATCACAACCTTACCCTAAAAATTCAGATGGCCTTGTAGAGCAGGGGTCCCCAACCCCTGGGCCATTGACTAGTACTGGTCTGTGGCCTGTCAGGAACTGGGCCACATAGCAGGAGGTGAGTGGTGGTGAGTGAGCAAAGCTTCATCTGTATTTGCAGCTGCTCCCAGCACTAGCATCTCCACCTCAGCTCCACCTCAGATCATCAGGCCTTAGATTTTCACAGAAGCACCAGTCCTTGGTGCCAATAAGTTTGAGGACCACTGTTGTAGAGCACTGGATTCCCTTCTGAAGGTTGAACTGAAGTGCCAGAGGAAAGACAAGGTGTTTTAACAGATAGGATTTGAAATAAAGAATATTTATCTTGGCATAAAGTTAATTATGTAACTCAAAAGACAAAGAGAAAAATAACATATCATGGAGACAATAATTTTGGGGAGCATCTACTATCCTTAAGATTGGGGTATTAAAGAGCAAAGTTTGGAATTATTAAAATTAGAAACATGGAGGAAGGGTCCTGTATTAGTTTGATAACGCTACCATAACAGAGTTCCACAGATGGGGTGGCTTAAACAAGAGAGATTTATTGTCCCACAGTTCTGGAGTTTGGAAATCCAAGATCAAGGTGTCAACAGAGTTGGTTCCTTATGAAGTCTGTGAAGGAGAATCTTTTTCAGGCTCCTCACTAGTTTCATATGTTTGCTGCTAATCTTTGGCATTTCATGGTTTGTAGAAGCATCACCCCAATATCTGCCTTCATCTTCACATGGTGTCCCCTGTGTGTGCGTCTGTGTCCAAATTTTCTCTTTATAGGGACACTAGTTATATTGAATTTGAACCCAACTAATGGCCTCATTTAATTACATCTGCTATGACCCTCTTTCTAAATGAAGTCACATTCTGAGGTACTGAGAGTTAGACTTCAACATATGAATTTTTGAAGGAAGACAGAATCCAATTCGTAACAGGCCCTGTAGAGTTAAAACAGACCTCTCAGGAGGATGTGTTATTTGGTTGGTGCTAGTATCCATTGACCTGGAACCCAGATTTCTGAGAGGGGAACACTAGCCAGCTGGTGCTGATGACTCAGAGGAGATTCAATAATGCTGGTTCTGCAAGGGTAAGAAAAACTTCAAACTTGGTTCAGCCACTGCTTCAAGAAGAAGTAGCTCCTAGATTGAAGAAGTGTTATTAGGGTAACACTCAAAAGAACTGAAAACAAACAGGAAGCCAACAGAAAGGAGCAAATCCATCTTCCTACCCTACCTTTCCAGTCTCTGCCAAGTTACTCCAGTGGGAAAAGCCTAACATAGAGTATTCTGGAAATGCAGGGTTTGCAGAGTCCCAGCCCCAGCATCACAGAGCAGAGGATAGAAGGGGGAGGGTTCAGCGGTGAGACCCAATAGTATAGTCCACTCGTTTTTTCACTCACCATTCAGACACACTGTTACTATTTGAATTTCCATACTACCTCAAAAACAACTTCATGTTTCCACTTGAGAATATGCAACTATACTTGGGACAAAGATGTTTTTACCCTCTCCTTAAAATGAGGAAAAACAATATCATTGCATCTATCTCAGGGAGCCAGACATGCTATCCATCTTTTGGCTGTATCAATTATTGCTCAAATGCAGCAACAATTCCATACAAGTGTTCTATCACTTGTAAAGTTTTTTTTACATCAAAAATAATAAGGGCTTTGAGGAGACTTCCGGTCAAAATGGTGGAGTAGGTAAATTCTGTGTTCACCTCCATCCATGATCACATCAAAATTATAACTAAATTATAGAACAACTATTATTGAGAACCATCTGCAGTCTAGCTGAACAGAAGTCCTATAACTAAGGATATGCAAAAGAAACTATGTTGAGACTGGTAGGAGGGATGGAGATGCAGAAAGGGTAGGTCCCATATGGTGTGAAAATTAAGAATCAGGAGGGATACCCCAGCTGCAGAAGTTCCCTCTGAGGAATAACGGGTTCCACCCCACACTGGGATCCATAGCCTGGGGCAGCAGTGCAGGGAAGAGGAGTCCCCATTAACATTCTAACTGTGAAAACCATTGGGGATTGCTTCCAGGAAAGACAGAGGGTTGTTAGAGACTGAGGCACAGACTCGCCCATGCACAAACTCCCTTGCTCTAAGCTCCAGTACAAGGTCAGCAGTTCGAAAAGTAACAGGGACATACAGGGAAGAAATAAATTGTCTAATTTAAAGGCAAGAGCTGGAGAAACAAGAGTTGGGGCAACTCTCTTTGAAGACAGAAACACTGCTCCTTTGTTGAGCTCTTCTCCCACCCAGGTGGCCTGGCACAGGCAGGTGCCAAATCTGTTCTCTACATTAACCTGATTGTCTTTTGTCCCTGGTAATTCCTTGAGACCCCACCCAAACATTTATACACTCAAGATAGGAGCACCTAAATATATAAAGTATTTGATGGCCATAAAGGGAGAAATTAACAGTAATACAGTTATAATAGAGGACTGTAACAGCCCAGTGACAGTAACGGATAAATCATCCAAACAGAAAATCAACAAGGAAAAATAGCCTTAAATGACACATTAGACCAGATAAAATTTGTTTATATTTTTTAGAACATTTCACTCAAAGCAGCAGAATACATATTCCTTTCAAGTGCACATGAAATGTTCTCCAAGATATGACACATATTAGGCCACAAAACAAGTTTAACAAATTCAAGAAGATTGAAATTATATCAAGCTTCTTCTCTAACCACAATGGTATGAAACCAGAAATCAATTACAAGAAAAAAACTAAAAAGCACACAAACATATGGAGGCTAAATAACATACTAATAACCAGTGAATGGGTTAAGAATAGATCAGGAAAGAAATCAAAAGATACATTAAGACAAATAAAAATAAAAACACAAGCAGTTCCTTTTTCTCTGCATCCTCCCCAACACTTGTTATTACTTGTCCTGTTGATAATAGTCATTTTAACAGGTGTGAGATGGTATCTCATTATGGTTTTGATTTGCATATCCCAAACAGCTAGTGAAGTCGAGCATCCTTTCATATTTTTGTTGGCCATTTGTATGTCTTCTTGGGAAAAGTGTCTGTTCAGGTCCTCCGTCCATTTTTTAAGTAGAATTTTTTGTTGTTGTTATTGAGTTGTAAGAGTTCTTTGTATGTTAGGATATTAGATCCTTATCAGAAGCATTGGTTGCAAATATATTTCACATTCAGCTGGTTGTCTCTTTAACATGTTGACAGTTCCTTTTACTGTGCAGAAGCTATTAGTTTGATATAGTCCCATTCATTTATTTTTACTTTTACTTCCCTTGCCTTTGAGGTCAAATTCATAAAAATCCTCTTTAAATCCAAGGTCCATGAGTTTAGTTCCTATGTTTTCTTCTAAGTAATTTATTGTTTCAGGTCGTATATTCAGGTCGTTTATCCATTTTGAGTTAATTTTGATATGTGGTGATAGACAATATTCTAGTTTCATTCTTTTTCAGGTAGTATAATTAAAGTCAGACAGAGTGATGCCTCCAGCCTTGTTCTTTTTTCTCAGGATGGCTTTAGCGATTTGGGGTTTTGTACTTCCACACAAATCTGATGATTTTTTGTTCTATTGCTTTAATAATGCCAATGAGATTTTGATGGGGATTGCATTAAATCTGTATAATGCTTTAGGTAATAAGGTCATTTGAACTATGTTGATTCTTCTAATTCAAGAACATAGAATATCTTTCCATTTCTTTGCATCTTCTTCAATTTCTTTTAATAGGGTCTTATAGTTTTCATTATATAGGTCCTTCATATGTTTCGTTAGGTTTATTCTTAGATATTCTAATTTCTTGTTGCAATTGAAAAGGAATTGTTTTTTTTTTCATTTCTTTTTCTGACAATTCATTTTTAAAGTATAGGAATGCTATGAATTTTTGAACATTGATTTTGTATCCGGAAACTTTACTATATTTGCTTACTATGGCTAGCAGTGTTCTTGTGGAATCTTTAGGTTTTCCATATAGAGAATCGTGTCATCTGCAAATAGTGACAGTTTGACTTCTTCCATTCCTATATTAATGCCTTTTATTTTTTCTCTTGCCTGATTGCACTTGCTAGGACCTTCAATGTTATATTGAATAACAGTGGTGATAGTGGACAGCCTTACCTTGTTCCTAAACTTAGAGGAAAGGTGTTTAGTTTAATGTTAGCGGAGGGTTTGTCGTATATGGCCTTTATTATGTTAAGGTGCTTTCCTTCTATACCACTTTTGTTAAGTGTTTTGATCATAAACGGATGCTGTATCTTTCGAAGGCTTTTTCTGCATCTATTAATATGATCGTATGATTCTTATTCTTTATTTTGTTTATGTGGTGCATCACATTAATTGATTTGCCTGTTTGAACCATCCTTGTGCCCCTGGGATAAAGCCCACTTGATCATGGTGTATAATCTTTATAATGTGTTGGCGTATTTGGTTTGCTAGTATCTTATTTAGGATTTTTGTATCTTGTTCATGAGAGATATTGGTCTGTAGTTTTCTTTTTTGTGTTATCTTTACCAGGTTTTGTTATCAGGGTAATATTGGTGTCATAAAATAAGGTAGGAAGTATTGCTTCCTCTTCGAATTTCTGGAAGAGTTTGAGGGAATAGGTATTAAATCTTTGAACGTTATTCACTAGTGAGTTCACTAGTGAAGCCATCTGGTCCTGGACTTTTACTTTTTGGTAGTTTTTTTATGATTGTTTCAATTTTTATACTGCCGATCAGTCAATTTAGATTTTCTAGTTCTTCTTGATTCAGTCTAGGAAAGTTGTATATTTATAAAAACTTGTTCATTTTTTCTAGATTATTAAATTTGCTGTTATATATTTTTCATAGTATTCTTGTATGATCCTTTGTATTTCTGTGGTGTATGTCATAATTTTTCCTCTTTCATCCCTGATTTTGTTTATATGTGTTCTTTCTCCTTTTTTCTGTAGTGAGTGTAGTCAGGGTTTTGTCAATTTTATTAAACTTCTCAAAGAACCAGTTCTTTGTTGCATTTACTTTTCTATTTTTTGTTTTGTTTTGTTTTAAATTTCATTTAATTCTGCTCTCATCTTGATTATTTCTTTCCTGCTGATTTTAGGCTTCATTAGTTCTTCCTTTTCTAGTTTTTTAAGATGAAGTGTTAGGTTGTTTATTTGGGCTTGTTCTTGTTTTTGGAAGTAGGCCTGTAATGATAGGAACTTTGCTCTTATGACTGCTGTTGCCATGTCCCAAAAGTTTTGATATGTTGTGCTATCATTATCTTTCTTTTTAATGTATCTCTTGATCTCTCTTTTTATTTCTTTTCTGACCCAGTTATTCTTCAGTAACATGTTGTTTAATCTACATGTATTTGTGGAACTTTCTGATTTATTTTTGCAGTTGATCTCTAGTTTCAAAGCATTATGATCAGAGAATATAGTTGGTATGATTTCAACCCTCTTATATTTGTTGAGGCTATCTCTGTGTCCTAGTATGTGGTCGATCCTTGAGAA
Organism: Pteropus medius; assembly: GCF_902729225.1. Taxonomy (NCBI): domain Eukaryota; kingdom Metazoa; phylum Chordata; class Mammalia; order Chiroptera; family Pteropodidae; genus Pteropus; species Pteropus medius. Next base: position 7,177,410 of record NW_024344241.1, on the reverse strand, counting down.
AGTTCCATGTGCATTAGAGAAGAATGTATAAGTAGCTGTTTGGGAATGGAAAGCTCTGTAAATGTCGATTATGTCCAGTTGGTCTAATGTGTCATTTTAGGATGTTATTTCCTTATTGGTTTTCTGTTTGGATCATCTGTCCATTTTTGACAGTGGGGTATTTAGGTCCCCAACTATGATTGTGTTTTGGTCTGTTTCTCCCTTTAGTTCTGTTAGTAATTGCTTTATATATTTTGAGACTCCCTGATTGGGAGCATAGATATTAATAAGTGTTATTTATGACCTCTTGGTACATGATTCCCTTTATCATTATGAAGTGTCCCTTAGTATCTTTCCTTACCTTTTTTATTTTGAAGTTTATTTAGTCCAATATTAATACCAATACTCTTGCTTTTCTCTGAATGTCATTTGCTAGAAATATAATTTTCCACTCTTTCACTTTAAGTCTATATTTGTGTTTGGAATTGAGATATGTCTCCTGGAGGCAGCATATGGTTGGGTTTTGTTTTTTGATCCAATCTGCAACTCTGTGCCTTTTTATTGGTGAGTTCAGTCCATTTACATTTAGGGTGATTATTGAAATATGAGGTGTTCCTATAGCCATTTATCTTTTGCTTTCTGGAGCTTGGTGTTTCTATTGTTTCCTTGTCCCTGTGTTTCTGTCTGTTATTTTAATTTGGTCAGGTTTTGTGAATTTTCCCTCTGATTCTTCTTGTTTTATGTTATGCACTTCAGTTCTGGATCTTTGGCATGTGATTACCATTAAGAATATGTAAAAGATAGTTACGTACATACAGTCATCCCTTTTCTTCTGCGTGTGCCCATCTCCACTCCCCTTTGCAAATATGAATCTTTGATTCTTCCCCTTTTTTGTTATTTTTGTCTCAAATTGTCTCTATTTATGCTGAATGTTCATTTCTATCTTGTGTTAGCAATTCTGTTCTTATTTGTTTAAGCTTATAACACTCTGTTCTTAATAAGGGTAACACTATTCTGCTTCTGCCTGCCTGCTAGTCGCCTTACTGATAGTTATATTTTATCATTTTGTTTCAGGTGGGCTGACCCTTTCAGTATTTCTTAGAATGCAGGCCTTATAGTGGAGAATTCTCTCAACTTTTGTATATCTGTAAAGGTCTTTATTTCTCCTTCATATCTAAAAGAGAGCTTTGCTGGATATATTATTCTCAGCTGGTAATTCCTTTCATTTAATAGTTTGAATATTTGGTTCCACTTCTTTCTTGCTTGCTGAGAAGTCTAAAGATAGACTAACTGGTTTTCTTTTATACGTTACCATTTTCTTTTCCCTGGCTGCATTGAGAATCCCTTCTTTGTCATTAATTTTTGATAATTTTAATATAAAGTGTCTCAAAAAAGGTCTTTTTGGGTTGAGATAATTGGGTATTCTGTTAGCTTCTTGGATTCGAAGCTCCAGCTCATTTTTTTTAGACTTGGAAAATTCTCGTCAACTATTTGTCTGACTATGCTCTCTGATTTCTTCTCCTTTTCTTCTCTTCCGGAATATTTATTATTCTTATGTTGCATATCCTGATGGTGTCAGCTAATTCTCTTATTTCTCTTTCATTATTTTTAATTCTTCAGTCTCTCTCTTCTTCCTTCTGAATTATTTCTAGATTTCTGTCTTTGATATGACTGATTCTTTTCTTTTTTTGGTCAACTCTGTTTCTTAAGCTTGGTATTTCATTCTTCATCTCTTTTAGTGTGTTTTTCATCTCCAGAAGTTTTATTTGATTCTTGTTTAGGGTTTCAATCTCCTTGCTAAAAAACTCATTCTACTGGTCTAACTTTTTTCACAATTCCTGGAATTGTTAATCTGAATTATTTTGGATCTAATTGTGTTTTTTCTGAAGCACAATCCTGAATTCTCTGTCATTTAAATCACATACTTTTATGTTTTTAAGCTTGTTTTCTGGAGATTTTCCTCTTTTTTCTGAGCTGCCCTGTAACCTTGGCTGTTCATGATATTTGATGTACTATTTCTCTGCCTGGGCAGTAATGGGAGTACATTTTGTTTTGTTGTTTTGTTTTGTTTTGTTTCAGTGGGAAGATTTATTATGTACAGGTTTCTTTTAAGCCTGTTGCTAAATCGTTTGATTTCCAGTAGGTGGCGTCCAAGCCTCCTGTATCCCTGCTTTGAGACAATAATACCTTTTTTTTCTTATAAATATTCAATCATTATTGCTACCCTTGGTCTCAGTCCCTGTCAGTGTTAGCGACATTTTTAGTAGCTCAAATTCCCCTGGGGCTCCATGGTGTTCGGTCTCGGAGGATGTGGGGTTTGGCAAGGGTGCGCTCTGGGTTGGTGAGTGGGGTTCGCTGCTAGTCTTCGTGTCTCAGCCTTGTGCTTCACAACAGCAGCTGCTAAGACCCAGCTGTTGCTGCTCCACTTTCTGCCCTGGGCTTCGCTGCATGGAGCTCACAGATCCCTAGGCAGGACTGTTAGGCAACCAGCCGCAATTTCTCCCCTTTCCCTCCTCCTGCAGGAACTCTGGCTGTAAGAGCCAGCTTCTTTGTTCCTCTCAATCTACACCCCAGACTCCCACAGTTTTGACTTGTGGAAGCTCTAATGTGCAGATCACTCACTCAGACATATTTGTGTGCAGGTTGGGTGTTATTTGATGAGTTTTAGATGTTTAGCTTATTGTTATTTCAAGGGGAGAGATCCAGAGACATCTCTCACTCTGCCACATTTCTGACATCACTAGGACCAGAAAACCTCGCATGTAAATTTTATTAAACATACTAAGAAGAATTAATATATCTCTCTCTCAAACTATTCCAAAAAATTCAAGAGTATGGAAAGCTCCCAAACTCATTTTACCAGGCCAGCATTACCTTGCTACCAAAACCAGAAAAAGACACTACAAAAAAAAAAAAAAAAATTATGGGCCAATATCCCTGATGAACACAGATACAAAAATTCTTGACAAAATATGAGTAAACCAAACTCAGTAATACATTTAAAAGAGTATACATTATGATCAAGTGAGATTTATTCATGAGATGCAAGTTTGGTTTAATATCTGCAAATCAATTAACGTGATACACCACATAAACAAAATGAAGGTAAAAAATTATATGATCATATCAATAGATGCAGGAAAATCATTTGACAAAATCCAACATTAATTTATGATAAAAACTCTCAAAAAAATGGGTATGAAAGGAACTAAACTCAATATAATAAACACCATATATGACAAACCCACAGGTCATATCATAATGGTGAAAAGCTGAAAGCTTTTTCTTTAAGTTGAAGATAAGAATGTGAACTTTCACTGATATATTTAACACATTATGGGAAGTTGTAGCCACAGCATTAAGACAAAAAAAAAAAAAGAATTAAAAGGCTTCCCAATTGGAAAGAAAGAAGTAAAATTGTCACTGCTTGCAGATGACATGATATTATATATAGAAAACCCTAAAGACTCCACCAAAAAAGTATTAAAGTTAATAAGTGAATTAAGTAAAGTTGCAGGATACAAAATTAATATACAGAAATTTGTGTTTCTGTACACTAATAATAAACAATAAGAAAGAGAAATTAAGGAAAACAATCCCATTCACAATTGCATCAAAAAACATAAAATACCTAGGAATAAATTTAACAAAGGAAGTAAAAGACCTGTGTATTAAAAAACTATAAAACATTCAAGAAAGAAATTGAAGAAGATACAAATAAATGGAAGAATGTACCATGCTCATGGATAGAAAGAATTAACATCATTAAAATGTTCTTACTACCTAAAGAAATTAATTCACAGATACACTGAAATCTCTATCAAAATACTATTGGCATTTTTCACAGAACTAGAACAAATAATCCTAAAATTTACATGGAACCACAAAGGACCCTGAATAGTCAAAGCAATCTTGAGGAAGACAGAATTCAAGGTATCATGATACCAAACTATACTATAAGGCTACAGTAATCACAATAGCATGGTACTGGCATAAGAACATATACATTGATCAATAGAACAGAAGAGAGAGCCCAGAAATAAATCCACACGTATATGCTCAATTACTCTATGACAAAGGAGGCAAGGATATACAATGGTGTGAAAATGGTCTCTTTAATAAGTGGTATGGGGAAAATTGGACAGATGCCTGCAAAAAGTGAAACTAAATGAATGATACTATATCAAAATAATTAATGTCAGTCTCTCCACTTGAGTACTTTCATCTCCTCTTGCTTACTCAAGGGCCTCACTCCAGCATCTTGCTCTCTCTTTCTGACATTATCAAATTTCCCTATTTACGGGATCATTCATATCAGCATACATACATGTCATTATGTCTTCTCACAACAACAACAGCTGGAGCAGCAGCAGCATTCTCTGCACTCTACTCTGCCAGCTATGGTTTACTATTCTGATCTCTTTTGCAAGAAAACCTCAGAAATGTTGTCTGCACTTGCTATTTCCAACTTCTCCCCTCATTCTCTCTTAAGCTCCACCCATTGGGCTTCAGCTGCCACCACTCTACTAATCCTGCTTTCATAACCCTCACCAATGATCCATATTACTAACTCCATTAGAGAAGTCCTGGTCCTAGCAACTCCACCTTTAACCCATTGATGACTTTCTCCTCTTTGACATGCTTTCTGACTTAGATTTCTGGGACACTCCAGGCTTTTCTTTTGTATTAACTGGCCATTATTTCTCAGTCTCTTTTGCAGGCTCCTCCTCTCCTTTGGGACTTTCAACATTTCAGTGTTCTGGAGCTTGGTCCTTTGTCCTCTTCTCTTTTCTATTTTCATTTACCTCTGGGTATTCTGATGACTTAGGCCCTGTCTATATGCTGATGATTCCCAAATGTATATTTCCAGCCCAGATCTCTCACCTAACTCCAGACTCCTATATCTAACACCTCCACCTGAATTTCTAATAGACAGATCAAATTTAGTACATCAAAAGTTCACTCCATAGTGAGTCTTCTCTATCTAGGTAGTTAGCTACTCCAATCTTCCAGTTGCTCATTACAAAAATTTAGGTGTTATTCTTGATTTTCTCAGTCCACACACTCTCATAGGAAATCATTTTTGTCTATCTTCACTTCACAATGATCCAGATTCTGATCATTCCTCACTATTTGAGCCACTGCCATTGCTTCTTTTCCCCTGGACTCCTACAGTTAACTTCATATTTGGTAGTGTCCCTGTTGTCACCTTTACCCCTATAGCGTATGACTGTTACAACAGCCATAGCTATCCTTTTGAGATGCTGCTCTCATCATGTCACTACTCTACTCAAAATGCTATTCTCAGCCCACTTAAATGTCTTTGAGGCCATGTGATCTGACCCTAATCCGCTACCTCTCTGATCTTATTTACTTGGGCTCTGCCCAATTTACCAGGTTTAGTATGTTGGCCTTCTTGCTTCCTCTCAACCTTCCAGACATACTCTATTCTCAGTGCCTCTTTCTGGGCAGTTCACATCACCAACATCTCTACCTCCTATCAGGTTTTGATCATTTGTCCCCTTCCCAAGAAGAGGTCTTTGCCTACTCAACAACTGTGAAAATAATATACCTTTTCCCCATAGCACTTACCTTCAGTCATACTAATTATTGTTTACAGTCTGCTTTCCTCTCATTAGCATGCAAGCTCCTTGGGAACAGGATTTTTTGTCTGTTTTGTTCATTTGATGTTTCTTATATGCAGAAACAATGTCTAGCACATAGTGTTTCAAAAATATGTGACAATAAATAAATGAATAAAAACAGAGCTATCATAACAGTTTTTGGTCTCTTCAAATCTTTATGCATGCCCTCATTTTGTGATATTTCATGTACTGTGATTTTATATATACATTTTAATTTTGCTATAACAGTTATTATCTTCATTAGTTTAATGTGTTCATAATTTTTAAATAAATTTATTTATTTAAATTAGTTTCAAGTATACAGTACATTGTTTAGACATCTATATTGTTCATAAAATGATCCCCCAATTGCCCACTCCCTCCCCTGGCCCTCCACTTAGCCATCATATTAATGCTAACTGCATTCCCTGTGCTGTGCTCCTCATCCTTGTTCCCAACTATCAACTACTAATTTGTACTTCTTTAATCCTTCACCTCATTCTCCCAGCCCCCCAAAGCCCCTCCCCTTGTCTGTCACCAAATTGTCGACTATATTTGTGTCTGTTTTTGATTAGTTTGTTCTTTTTGTTCCTTAGATTCCACATATAAGTGAAATCATATGGTATTTATCTTTCTCTGTTTGACTTATTTCACTCAGCATAATCACTTCTAGGTCCATCCATGTCATTGCAAATGGTAGGATTTCATTTTTTTTTAATGGCTGAGTAATATTCTATTGTATATATGAACCATAATTTCTTTATTCAGTTGTCTGTTGATTGGTTAAGATGTTCATAATATTTTATATCAAGAGTCAACCAATTTTTTCAGTGAAGTACCAGTTAGCAAATATTTTAGGCTTTGGAGGTCACATTCTGTCTCTTAGCTTATGGACTATTTAAACATACATAAATTTATATATTATGATTAATATAACAATTACTCCATCATTGCACATATGAACTGTTTCCAGTTCTTCACTATTATAAATTCTATAGTTTATATTCAGTTAATAAATTTTTGTCTGTACATTTACTTCATTTTTTTCTCATTTCATAGTTTTCCTTATTATTTTTCTCTTTTCTTTTATTATTTCTTTACTGATTAAAAAGTAAAAAAAATTATTTCTGTAACATATTTAGCATAAATTTATTATTTGGCCTTAAAAAATTCAATCATTAATATTTAAATATAAAAATCACATCTACTTATTAAAGAGAATTTGGAAAATAGAAAATTTAAAGAAGAAAATACAAATCACTAGCAGATGCAGCACACAGAGTAGCCATTTTTAATGTTTTATGGACTTCTTCCAATCATTTTTTTCTCAGCGTATGTTTATATAGTTTTTAAAAATCAGGACAATACTACATATATACAAGTTTTAGTTTTGAACTTTTCCCCTTAATCATGAGAACATTTTCTAATATCATTAGTATTTTCCAATAATATAATTTAAATAGCTGTGTAATATAACATTATATAATAATTTATTACTATTACACCTATTTAAACTATTTCCATGTTTTAAGCAATGCTTTTAGTTTTTAGGATCAGTTTCTAGAAGGGGAATTGTGATTTTGGTGTCTTTTTGACAAATACTTTTCCAGAAAGGATAAAACAGCACATAGTTCTCCAAGCAATGAAGGGCAGGATTGGCTTCCCTGTGCATCCATTAACATTAAATGAGATCAGGAGATTGATCCTCGTGAATAGTGACAAATTAGTCACTTTAAAAAGTACCAACCTTGCTGAATAACTCCTGTATCTTTTTTTTTCTTTCTGCAGTATAGTGTTTAAGAGCATAAGTGTTGGAATCAAACAAATATTGGTTTAAATCTTTGCTGTCATTTAGAAGTTAGTATGACCATGATCAATTTATTTACTCAATTTCCTCATTTGTTAAAGGAGAGAATGACCCACATCAAGGGCTATTGTAAGGATTAAATGGCATAATGTAGGTAGGTAAAGTGCTCTTCACAGTAGCGCTCTTAGAAAGTTTTCGATGAGCGTTAGTTATTCTTAGATTTAATTTGACACACACACACACACACACACACACACACACTCCTTTTAATGATTTTTTTAAATTTTAAACTTTGATGAATTTTCTGAGTTCTTGAAATTTTCAATTTGAAATGTTTTTATTATTTTCAGCTATTTTTTTTCCCGTTTGACATTATTCTTGTTGACACTGTAATAATTGGAGATTTATTTAAGATAATTTTATTGGTATTTTCTAATTTATAATGAAGAAGGTGTCAGTGTTGCTGTTCATTATCTCTTGAAAAACCTTATCCACATCCCTAGCTTCTACCCAGAAGTCTGTGAACTAGACAGTATGAGCTACCATTACAAGTGAGACAGACTAGTGAACAGTTTTCACTGGAACAAATTAGAGAGTGTTATGAGACTACATAGGTGGGGCACTGAGTCCTCTTGCAAAGCTTCAACGCCTCTCAGAGGAGCTAATGTCTAATCTGAGAGGCAACCAGCAAGATAGAGAGTACTGAGTAAGCCACAGTCTGAGAGAAAGAGAGAGAGAGAGTGCAAACCAGAGAGAGACAGGGCTAGGTGGGGGCCAAGACTGTGGATCTGATACCAACAAATCTCCCATTCAGGATCCATAAAGACCAGATAGGTCACTAAAGTTAACAGTATCATGTGCCTCCAGTAGAGCGCTTACGCTTTAGATCTTCCTTTCTTTTCATTGAACTTCTTTTAAACATATTGTGGCCAAGTGGAAAGTGTTTTTATCCTATGCATTTCTCTAGTTGGATATGTCTCTCAGGTTTCTGGGTGGATAGGGGCTTGGGCCAATGACATGTGATGAACTCTCTGGACCTTCATGCTAAAGGCAATTCTGACACTAGTTGAAAGGTTAAATTTTCTGTTATAGGCTAAGCTGTGTCTCCCAAAATTTACATGTCGATGTCCTAATCCCTAGTACCTCCAAATGTGTACTGTATTTGGAGATAGAATCTTTCAAGAGGTAATTAGGTAAAATTAGGTCATGTGGGTGGACCCTAATCCAATATGTCTGGTGTCCTTATAAGAGGAGAAAATTTGAACACAAGTATATACAAAAGGAAGACCGTATGAAGACACAGGGAAAAGACAACATCTACATAATGAGGAGAGAGGCCTGAACGGATCTTCCCATCAAAGTGCTCAGAATGAATCAAACTTTCTGACACCTTGATCTTAGACTTCTAATCTCCAGAACAGTGAGACAATAAATATCTGTTATTTAAGCCATCCAGTCTGTAGTATTTGTTAGGCAGCCCTAACATGCTAATACACTCATCCAACCATCATACTCTGTCTTCCCTGGATTACTGCAACAGCATACACCTGGTTTCTCAGTAGTCACTTTGCTGCCCAGCTGCCAAAGCAATGATTATAAGTGTAGATCTCAACATATCACTCGCTCTTCAGCTATGATCCTTCAGTTTTTTAGATGAACATCCAAAGCCTTACCATGGCCCTCCAGGTTTCTGCCTCCTTCTCTAGGTTCCTCCTGTGCTTCTCTCCTCTTCCTCTTTTGTGCCTTCTGTTTATTCTGTAAAAGCTGCTTGTTCCTTCACCTTCATGAACTTTGGACATAATAGCTCCTCAACATGGATAGTTCTCTTTACCCCTTAGCTATGTGTGTGTTAGTTTTGACCCATTCTTTCTATTTCACCTCAAAACATCCCTTTCTTAAGAGGGGCATTCCCCTACTACGTGATCATATAACTCCTTGAATGTCTATTTTATTTCACATAGCATAATCGTAATTATTATAAACAATAGAAATTAATCATTCCATATTTGTTTTCCCCACAGACTCGCACGAATAGGACTTTGGGCACTGATGAAAATGTTCTCTAATCTGTGCTATTATTGTCACCACTAGCCACATGTGGCTATTGAGTGCTTGAAATGTGGTTAGTGTTATATGTGACATTAATTTAAATTTAAATTCAAGTAGCCACACATGGAGCACCCAGCTATGGACTGCCAGATCCCCAAGGGCAGGGTCAGTCTTTCTCTCACTGCCATGTCTGGCATTGTGCCTTCCTATTTCAATATCTGTGAAGGAAAAATATATTTAAGTAGTCTGAATTTGACCAAGGAGCTGATATATTTTAAATGAAATTCCCGTGTCAAGAATATTGCTCTGACTAATTTCACATATTCAGCAGGACAAAGTCCACTATTATTCTTCCTGTCAGCTTTCCCCTTCTAACAGAAAAATTTGGGTCAATGATGAGTAGCTTTCCAGGGTTTAATAGGTAATGCATCATCTGATTAAAATTCAGTAATTTTCTATGTGACACCTTGCTATGGATGCAAGTATTAATAGTTTTTTAGAATATTAGACCTGAATGGAATTATTAATCAGAGGCCAAATGAAAATTAAAAAGCTATGAGAGACAGCTAACTAGGTAAAAACTCAAAAGAGCTAATAAAATTCTTCAAAGAAACAGACAAAGATTTTTTGGCTTAATTCAAAGATTGATATAAACAAAACAAGTTTTGAATAGTAAAGCTAAGTTAACTCAGTATCCAGAGACAACTCCAAGCAGAGAGCTTAAAAATGGGTACTCCTCAGCAGAACTGGGTACATTATAACTATAGAACTAACTTCTAATTCGTTTAACAGGTAAAATTCAAAACATTCATTTAAATTTGAGTTTCAGACAAAGAATGAATAACTTATTTGAAATTCAATCTTATCTAAAAATTAACTTAATTTTTCTGCATTTTTATATGCTAAATCTTACAACCCTATTTCAAATATATGGGAATAAAAGAGTCACTGAAGATGTAAATGTGCCAGGTCAGAATATATATGTCATAACTCAGAGTTCAATACTAAGGAAGTGACAGAGATCTTCCTTTTTTGTCTCTCCATTTCTCTTTTCTAGAAACTCCATATATTCTCATGATCACTTTCCCAAATAGCTAGAATAAGTTTTACCATCTTTCAGAGTTTTATTTCTGTACTGAATGATGACTTTTTGATCCCGAGACTTTCTGTTCTTTATAAAGCAGCGTAAAAAGGAAATAGCTGTATAGCTTATGGATATAGCTGTATAGCTTAAGGATAAGAACCTTGTTTTAATAAACTCTGTAACCTCAGAATCTAACAAAGTGTCTGGCCCAGAGCTGATAATTAATTGATGTTTTCTAGTTCTTTAGAAATGTCATTTTGTTTATGTTGGAGATAGGGAATAACAGACTTGTTACCCACCAATGTGACCATGTATAACTCATCCTTTTAGTCTGATTGTTTTTTACAGTGTTTTAATATAGGAGGATCTCTATAAATGTTCATTGAACTAACCTCAACTGATTAAAAATCATGTGATTTGTTCCTATTAGGGTAAATGTTTCTTGAGAAACAGTTTTATTATTTAGCATATCATGGAAATTTGGATCTGCTAAACACTCATAACCACAATTATTATTTTATTACTTTTTTATTCCTTTGGGTTTCTTGTTCATGGTACACGGTGCTCTGTAGTGTGACAGATCTTGGCATTAGTAATTCCAAACCTTAACGCAATTACATGAGTACTTGAGATTCTGGCTTAGTCAGAAAAGTCAATACGAGTGAAGCAGACAAAGTAGAAATGAACAGAGTGACATCTGGAGAGGACCACAGCCAGGATTCAAATCTAGCCTTTCTCCAGTTGACCTCCTCCCTCCTTGATCACCACTCTCCTCCAAATGATGGATCATAGCACTTTTAACATGGGTTATGTTAGAATCCATCCCCAGTTAACCTCCAGGTAGGCAACACCAAGGCATACTCACTGGTTGTTTTCCCAAGCACTGCCGCTGAATTTGGGTCTGATCTCATATCCCCTGAAAATGATGCAATGTGTACCCTTTAAAATAATCATTTAAAATTTCTGATTTCTTTGACTTTTCTACATAAAGTTTACAAAGAAAAATTCTAGCTTGACCAAGGTCCATTTAATTAAATTAAAGGTAGAAGAAAACTGAGAATGCTAGATGTGCAAGTGGTAGAATGTCTGAGTTTATGCACACTCTTTCCTGTATCTCTGAGATAGATTTTATGATTTTAATCAAAAGTACAATCTTTCAGAATAATGCTAAGAGATGGTCCATTGAACTGCATTCTTAAAATATAAAAACATCCAATCATTCTATAATCCGTACATTGTAAAATTTTATGTCTCAAGTATAATTTTCCATCTCCCAAACTTTTGGCTGGACTTCCACCTCTCAGTAATGACTTTTCTTACTTGGCTAGTCACATTAAATTTAGCAAAAGCTGAGATGCTGATTACCTCTGCCCCAATTTCCTCTTGATTAGGTAATTTCTGATGCTATCTTGGGCTTCTTTCATCACATTGTAGGTCTCCCCATCACTATATTCTACATTCATAAGAAATTGCTTATTTAAATATCCATCCAGACAGGTCCATCAGGCTTTTTACATCAATTTGCCTAAATCTGGAATCTAAACTGTTAACTGCAGAAGATAGGCCTTAGTATTCCTACATTAACAGGAGAATGGAGTGTGGGTAAATGTTTTATAAATGAACAATAGAACCACTCCTTGCTCACAGAGAGCTATGGCTTCAGTCGAGAGAGAAGCCAAACTTTTCCCCTTCTCTCCTACACCTTCCACAATTAGGGTTTGTGTATATGTGTGTGTTGTGTGTGTGTGTGTGTGTGTGTGTGTGTGTGTCTGTACATGTGCACGTGCATTGTACAATAATTACATGGAGCAGGAATAGGGTAGATAAAAAGTCTGAGAATTTTCAGGTTTTACCAATGAACAAAACACAGATGAGTATTCCAGGGATTATTATTCTATCAGAGAGTGAGGGGTAGAAATGTAGAGAGGAGCTTCTAGCTCATATGTGGACACAGGAGGTATGATTTGATCTCTGCTTACCTCCACCATCTTGGCTCTCATGGGTTCTCCTGCCTCACAATCAAAGCTACCTTCATGCCAAAATTGTTTCACCTTGGGCCTTTAATACATCTTTTCCCTTACTGAAACACCTTCATTCCTGCTACACTTTGCCTGGCTAATCGAATTAATCCATCAAGTATCAGTTTAGGTGTGTCACTCCAGCAGAAAGACTTTCTTTAACCTCTATGATTGGACTAGGAGATGCTCCCATATGTCCCCTCACTGCTTTGAGCTTACTTGTACCTCTCTTTGACATATCATTTTGAAGAAGTCAGTATATCTATTCATTTGGCTACTACTCTCCCTGTACACAAACACCCACACACACTCACACACTTAGACAATTACACTCAGACATACACACACACTGGGACAGATATGCCTATTTAGACACACACATATGCAGAGATTATGAGCATCTTTAGAGCCAATACTGTGTCTAGTTTTCTGCTGTAACCAAAATCCTTGCTCAGAGTACATGGTCAATAAATACTTGAATAGATGTTAGATGAGGAACGAGGTATCAGAAGAATGTGCCTTTTATGATCAACTGCTGTTAAACGTTTGATCACAAATTTTCCATCCATTTTGCTTCTAGTTGAGAGTCCACTGGTCACAGCTTGGACTTTGAAGCCTAGTTGCTGCTCCCCAGCACACCAAATCAGATCGATCTGGAATGTCTATAACCAGGTAGCTGTCAAGAGCAAGGTAATCCCATCCTCTGAGTATTTCCCATCAGAGACTCAAACAAACGAACAAACACCAAACTGTTCCCACTCCTGAGAAAACATTATTTGTATTCATAATACAAATAAAGACAGTTCAGCATATACCAACAAGTGAAGCAAATTACTGCTTACTGTCAACCCACAATACAGATAAAAGCAAAAAATATATGTTAAATAAAATAACATCATGTACCACAAGTAACAACAAGGACTGAGAAATTTCAGCCCCATGAAAGATGGAAATGGAGTACATATACACATGTAAATAGATAATAGATGAATAAATAGATGTTGGATGGATAGACAGATGGATTGAAAATATAAACTATATTGGAGAAAGACAGCCAGTTTTATTTTCTTTGATGTCGATGATGAGATGAGCAAATTTGCTGTTTACTGTGCTTTTTTATAAGTAGGGAGCGAGAGCCTTTGAGTGAAGTTGGATGGAAGTTGCAGAGAGAATTTGATAAGTGAAAAAGTCAACAGTGCAATCCAGCACTTTTGGCAAACTTACTTCGTGCTCGGACAAGTTTGAGGGGTCATGAGTAGGAAAAGCCAATTCAGGAAGAGATTGGAGTGAAAGAAGAAATGAGCTGACTCCCCCTTCCCCACCCCATTGCCCCAACCTTCACCTCAAGAAAACTTCAGGAAAGATCTTCAACATCATCCAATACTTTCTAGCATAAGTATTGTGTTTCTCTTATTTTCCACACCCACTGAGACTGTGCCTCAAGACCCAGAACCTTGTGCAAAGTAATGATGATGATAACATCACCTGACATTTATACTGTACTTTGCAAAGCGTTTTCATCCTACATATCTCACTCTACCTCTGTGTTTGAAGACAAGCTGCCTCCACACCCCACATGAAGTCTGTGGGCTGCCAAGCCTTCCCTTCTTTCCTGCACCTCCCACTGCCGAAGTCCCTTGACATAACAAGGACTCCCTCTGCCATGTATGGTCTTCCAAAGACAGTGTCCCAAAGACCCACATCTCAAAAAACTTCCTGAAGCATATTATCTTAGTCTAAAAGATTTTTCAATTTTTTGTTAGCTCATGATTTTCCTCCAATGTTCATATTTCTCTATATAAGATAAATTTAAAGACACAAACAGCACTCAAAGTGTGGTCTGTGGATTGGCAACATCAGGATCACTTGGGGTCCTGTTAAAATGTAGACTCTCAGCATCCGCACCTGCCGCGTCTAGAGACATACAGATTCAGGATCTGCATTTTCACAAGGTTTCAGGAGATTTGCGTAATCATTAAAGCTTGAGAATCTCTGTTATAACAATTTTACATACACAAAAAAATGTTTAGTATATACAGAAATTATTTTTTAGATTTTGTTGATAAATTCAATATTTGTCATTAGTATTCATTCCATAGATTTTGTTTCTTAGCTTTGCTACCTTACTGAAAAATAATGTTCTAGATGCTTTTAAATTTGTATTAAGTTGGGGAGAGGGTTTTTGTTACTGTCATCTACCTCTAATACCCACCTCTAATATTATATTGATTCTGAAGCCCAGAATCAGTGACTGGGCCTCAGGGAGTATCAAGAAGTGGGAGTATTAAGGAAAATTGTGGACTATTTTTTCATATTGCTTGGAAGAAATACTTTAATTTCTGAGTGATATTAGTAAATATAGTGTTAATATACTCAGAACAATAATGTGTACTAGAGAATGCAGCTTTATTTACAACAAATGGAAGGCTAAGTTGTGACGGTCTGTTGTTCACATAGGCTTCACAGTACTTATAAAAAGAGGGGAAAAGCCATTATTTTTATTTGTCAAGGAGCATTTAAAGTTAATAAAAGAATTAGGAAGGGGGTTACTCGAATATCAAATATAACTGACGAAGTGGAAATTCATAATGACAATGTTTGAAGAGCCACAAATGCTGTCTCGGCATATCCACACAAAGAATGGTAATGAAGTATGATGATCACATCAGCAGGCCAAGCAAGAGAAAAGCATTGCTACTTTGCTGGAAGGCGGGGATCTCAATATACTTCTTTTTCATATCTAAGTTTCTTGGCATAGGATTTGACACACAGAACATTCTCATTAAATACTTTTTTAATTTGATAACTCAAAGTCATGTTTCAGAGAGTTTTGCTAATATGTGCAAAGAAGAACTGACACATTTGAGAAATATTTAGCTGGACACAGCTTCCAAAAAGAAAAAAGCCTCACATCATGGCCCTAGATCTCTCCATTCAGGCCCTTATACCGACTTCCTGAATGTAAAATGCTTTAAAACATTTTGGGCAGAGCAGCATATTGATAAGTATCTGCTGAACCAGAGAACAAATGAATTTATCTTTTCAAATCTCCTTACTTGCTTCCCTTGTAAAGCTGAGTTCTGTTGATGTGGCATGACATTACCCTTCTGGGCTAGTTACAGATACATGGTATTGTCTGGCAGAAGTTGCAATAGGAATTGGGTCATTTTCTTAAAAGAAGGGCTAAGTTGAAAAAATAAGTTCTTTTGCTATACAGATTTATTGCTGAGTCAGAACAGAATTCATATCTATGAAAAAGACTTTCTTAAGAAAAACTTTTCTTTTGATTATAATACATGATTATTGTAGAAAATGTATAAATACAGCAAAGTATAAGAGGAAGTTGAATTTTATCATACTCTTCACTGGGAGATCATTATTATTTGAATATACTTTATCTTTTTCTATGCATATATACATTTATAAAATCAGAATTATTATATTTCTGATTTTATATTTTACCCTGTTCATCTAACATTATAGCATGAAGTATTTTCCAATATTAATAAACATTCTTTAAAAATATATTGAAGACTGCACATGTACATACACAAAATATATTTAAACATTCTTCTGGTGTTGCTATTCTAAACAATATGAGGATAACTATCCTTATATATAAATTCAGTTCACATTTCTGATTATTTTCTTGGGGTAGTTTCCTAGAAAGTTGAAGAGACTTTCAAAAGAACAGTGGCACACTCGTAACTTCCGGTGAAATTAGAGAAAAGCAGTGCTGGGCATCATTTTAGCCTGCCTCTGAAGAACATATTCCCGCTGTACCTCGGGCCTTCCAGGGGTCAAGAGGCCTTGGCTCAAGCCCATCAAATTGCTGGGTTTCTCTTTGAGAATTTCTTAAATTTTATGTCTCCTAAAGGAAAGAGAAACTCTCTAATATTTGCTTCATAAGCTAAGGAAAAAAGAAGAAAAAATGATATTATTCCTTGAAAGAGAAGGTAATATATTTTCCAGCAATGTGATCTCATTACATACATCTTTGAAGGACTAGTGTTAATCTGAAGTCTATTCAAGTTCATAAAATGTGCTTTACCTTTACAATGGCCTTTTGATGGAGGTATTTGAGGTTTGTTTTTATAAATGGTTCTTACTTAAATAAGAATCTCATTAAAAATTATTTAAAAAATCAATTATATCATTTCAAGGGGTCTAGAGCAAAAGCATATTTTACCAAATTTAGAAAATGCATCTGCCCTTCCTGAAATGAAATGACTTCAATCTCGATTTTAATAATAATGTATTGCTTATGTATGTATATTATATAATACATACTCAGGTGTACATATATAATAATGTATAATTACATACACAACTAAATAGTAATTTGCAGTTTATAAAACATTTTTAAACCATGATCTCTTTTGCTTGTCATAATAACAGAACCTTAGGCACAGTAGATATTGTTTCAGTTTTGTTGGTGAAAATAAGGAGACTTCAGGTTAAATAAGTTGTCTAAAGTCACCTGCCTGGTTCACTGGTTACTAGATGGTCCTCCCACTCCCATCCCTGCAGCCTTCCCAAACCGCCCGCCACCCGCTGCTACACAGCTTCCCTAGGATTCCTTGTGAACTTAGTGACTGATTAATCAATCTTGGTTTTAGTTTCATATTGCAGAACGTGAAGATGATTCTCCACCTCTTGACAAATAAATTAGTCTGAAAACTGAGTATATTCACACCTCTTATTTGCAGAAAAGATGTGAGGTTGTTGATACTCACATTAGGAACAACAATAGTTCCACTGCAAAAGACAAGAGCAAAAGAAAATTTACAATTTAAAATTATAAAATTTCTACTATTTTTTTTATTACACATGACATGTTCAAACTCGGATGATTTCTAAATGAAAATTTTCCTTCTCATCAATGACATTTCAAAGATCAAAGAAGCATCAAAAAATACAAAAGTCCTATGCATTGATAAAAACTGTAAAATAAGTAGTTACCAAAAACAAAAACAAAAACAAAAACAAAACAGCGGCTTGCCATGCGTGGGAAGATAAAGAGGAATGATACTGAGAGTGAAAATAGAAAATGTAAAGTATAAACTCACAGACCAAAGTTTCCAACGTCCACCTCAGAAAATAATATGTGTAGACATCACTGAAAACTTTAATTTCCCTGGACCTAAATTTCATTATCTGTAACAAAGAAGCAAACATATTTTATGGGTCGTTATTCAGAATGTGGAAAGTATACAGGAGACTGCTTTGTTAAATTACTTCTGTAATTTTACCCAGCAAATCTTTTTAAAATAGTAAACTGTGGAGAAAATTAATACAATGTGAAGTACACTGCAAATATAAAGTGCAATGTAAATGTTTCATGATGGGGTGATGAAAACACAGATGATGTCTACAAATTGCCAATTCTACCTCTGACTCAACCACCACAAAATGAGTTTGGCAACTGTAAAGAACAGTTTTTGAAAAAATATACATAGAAGCCTTTCTGACAGATGTTACCTCTCCAAGCAACACCTGATACATAAGTCTTAAATAATGTCGAGACGAATTTGGCTCCTTAGCCATCAAGTCAGAGACTGATCCACGCCTTCCGTCTAATCATTTGCAGCCTCTCGGGACAGACACAGGCCACTTCCCTGAACATTCCTGATGGTCTTGAATCCTGCTGGACTGAAAGCATGACTCCAAACAGATTTCTTAGAGGCTTTCTAGATGGTAGTGACTTCAAAGTCACCTCTATGTTGGAGCTTGCATTGTCACAAAGTTTGTAGCTTTCCAGATATGTCTTGGTCCAAATTTTTAGAAGAAGATTCTTTCTCCTTTCTTCCCACCTTTCTTTTTCTTTCTTTCAAAAGTAAAAAAATAGCAGATCTCCTGAGTGATCATCATTTTGCTACTTGCTATTGAATCACTAGTGTTTTCTGTAGCTTAAGGGGAGTGGTTACCCTATTCTGCCGATGCCCATACATATAAATAGGGAAACTTATTTTAATTTTAGTCAATAAAGAGAACTATATATAATTTGGAAGGTATTTATACACACAGATACATACACTCAATAGTTCTGTTCTGGTTCCCCAGTCAGATTTTCTGAAGATCAGAGTTCTGAGATTTGTTGCAAGTTAAGCCTCTTTCTCATGCTGATATTCAGATTTGTCCTGATCCCTTCCTGCCTGCAGTACTATTCCTTAGGACTCCACCAATCTTCATGTTGTCCAATGGGTCGCCACCAGGCAGCATGGTGGGATCATCGTGGGGTGGGAGCTTTAAAAATTGCTTGATGCCCGGGCCCCATGATGAGAATTCTGATTTGTGTGATCTGGGCCTGGGCCTCAGCATTCTTTAACATTTCCCCCAACTGTTGTAAGGAGCAGCCAGAGTTAAGAACTACTGGTTATATCTTATCTTCCATTTCTCTCCTTATCCTATATTTTAGCTTTTTATGCACCCCAAGACCTAAGAAAGGTTACAGAGATGTTTTAAACTAGGAATGAGGTCACTCAAATGAGGTCACTCTACTGGTGAAATTCTAACATTTAACCCGGGGAAGCTTCTGGTTTGTGGTCATCTTCACATTGTGACCAATCATTCTGGGAAAAAGCTGAAAGACTTCCAGGACACAAACTTCCAGTGCTAAAACCGGGTCATCCTAACTCCTGGTGCACTGTCAGGCCTGGTTATCCCAAAGTTATTCTCTTATCTCTTTTCTCCCCAACAAATTCACAAAGAACTTGGGAACCACACAGGTCTGTTAAGCTGAGTGTGAGAGCCACTGGAAGATGCAGACATAATGTATGTTCCCTTCTTGACCGGGCCCAGCTTATCATTCAAGCACTGCCACATCCCTACTTTACTTTTGATTTTAAATCCACTAATCTTGTGACAATATGGCATTTCAGGGTACTTGCTCCACCCTCAACACAATCCACACTTCCCCTCACCCCAGTTATTGGTTCAAGTTGTGATGTAGAAAAGGAGCAAGAAAATAGTTAAAAAGCTATTGTTTCAGCAGGCACCTCCTCTGCTTCATTATTGATCCCTTAGGTTGTTAAAGTGACGATGTGTGTAATGTGTGTGTGTGTGCTTGTGTGTGTGTGTGTGTGTGTGTGTGTGTGTATCTGCTTTCTGGTACTCATGTGCTTAGTTATGAGTCTCCATTGTCTTCTATGTGAACTGTACCTAGATTTCTCCTAGATAAGCATCTTGGGCCCTGGTCACCACCTCCCACCCAGGCACCCCAACTGATCATCAACCCTTTGAAGATGAGACAAATAGTTCAGCAAATGTGGCCGCCCACAGCACTGCTGGCTACTACAGATGAATAGTTAGCCGTGGTTGTGGAGAAGGGCTAGGTCTCTTAGGTAAATGACATCCTCCACATGGATCAGCTCTTTCATCTGAGGCAAGTCACTTTCTTTAAGTCTCAGTTATTTCTGTGTGAGTGGATATAATAAAAGTTGTGAGAATCAAGCAAAATAATCTATATAGTGTTTGCAGTGTGCCTGGCATGTAGTAAGCACTAAATAAATGCTGTGCGCCATACAGAGGCCCATAAACTCTTTAAGAATTCCTATCACCTGCTCACCAGAACAAAGACTTCCTTGTGTCTGTCCTCATATCCAGTCTTCTGACCCCCTCCCGTTGGTCATTCCACATGTAATGGAGTTGCTATACCCCTAATTCCTGTAATGATTTTAAATGTTTTGTGTAAGGGAAAGATTCTATTAGATTCCTAGGAAAAATGACTTGAGCTTAACCTAAGTCTGACTTTATGAAGTCCTTAGCAATGAGTACCACCCACCTGAAACCTTATCTAGAGGGAGGCCTGCTCTTGTGAGTGCCTCCCCCAGTCATGTTCTGGATACATCCACACTCTGTTTGTTTCCCTTACTCATTTCTTGCAATATGGTGGATGGGACAGAGAGAGAACACAGAGTCTCACTTCAACCTGCATCCTCCTTTCTGGGAGAAGCAGACAGCAGGTGGCCAGGCCCATGGCAGGATGCTTGGGCTACAAGATACACAGGCCCAGGGCTCCCTCTGCAGTCTGCAGTGATGACTCCAAAGGACTAAGGTCAGAGCTTCGGTAACACTATGGGATAGATATAAATCGATTAGGGGTATTTTATTCCCCTATGAATGCCTTGTGCCTGAGAAGAGAAATGGAAACCAAGCCCACCCACCACACCCCTGTGTGTCTTCTCAGGCCTGGTTTTCACAGCAGTGGAGATGGCTGCTTGACAAAGTCTGTGACTGGTCAGGGATCTCCTGGCCTTCAGAAAGATGCATAGAAATTTAATAATAGAATATGGAGAACAAATCTACTCTGGTGATGCCCATGTCCCCCAACAAGCTCAATGTCTGAAAAATAACCCATTGATTTTTCTTCTCTTTTCAAAGGCAATTTAGAAGAGATTTCTAGACATCTAAGTCATCATTTGTTTACAAGGCCCTATTTCAATTATCAGTAGGAAGCTAATGTTTCACAGACCACATGTTTAAATGCTCACCTCCCTCATTGTTTATGAAAAAGCAGAGCGCAAGATTTCCAAGTGTGCCCTGGCTCTTCCAGGGGGAGCACAGGAGGTCAACCTCCCTCCTACAGGAATCTCTGAGCTTGCCGGAAACTTCCAGTGTGTGGGTGGTAGATGTATCGGCTGACAGGAGGAAGTGAGAGCGTGAAGGCGGCCACCCAAGACTTCAGGTCACTGCTGACACTCCCAACAGAGCTCAGATCTCAGTGCTGGGAGGGCACCTGCTGCCTTGCCAAAACAAACTAGCCCCTGCTAGGGGCACATTGAAAAGCAAGGGGGCATGAGGGGCAGGGAGCTCCCAGTTTCATATAAACTGGCTCAAATAACCAGTTTACAATGATGTGATGTTCTTGGGCATTGAGGGTAGGAAAAGGGCTGAGGCTCCTCTCCAGCTCTGGGCAGCATTAATATTCATCGCAGCAGAGTTCTGGAAAGGAGCAGCCTGCATTTGTAGCCCTTGCTCTGCTGCTGGTCCTCTGCCGACAGGATTTTGAACCACTATTTGTTGTCTTTAGGCCTGAGAATCCATCTGGTTTTGATTCAGGTGGCCTCAGGCTTGCCTCAAAGGTGAAAAGGGTGTGCATTCAAACTGCATTTCTCACAAATTTCAAACCAGAAGAATCCCAGTGTTCTTATGCAAAGCCTGCTCTGCTTGAGTAGTCCCTGGTTCTTGAAACCCTGCATAAATCAGTTTCACCTGTTTGGCTAAATGAGCACACGTTAACCTAATGAAAGTGACTGCTGCCATCAAGTAGTTTCTGTGTATATTCTAATATAGAGAGAATGGGGCTGGGTGACCTCTCATTGACCTCCTGTCGCCTCTTCTTGGTGGAGACGGTGGGTCTGAGTCCTGATAGGGCAGGAACAGGTTCTTGGACCAGTCTCAGTTTGGGCAGTTCTCAATATGTAATAGAGTCCTATATCCCAATTAAATAATATTAGGGGAGAAGGAAGTTTTACACCTAACTGGAGAATCGAGGAGGAGGGAACATCTGAGTTTGAGCCATTAAAATTAAAATTTCCCTTGAGGTTGCTGGATCAGGTAGCAAGTCTTCAAATGAAAAACATTTAGACACTTGCCCCTTGGTTCAGAGGTCAAGTCTTGAAAACAGCATTCATGTCATCGAGCTGGGTGAGGAATCAATTTGTTGGAGTCTCTTGGCAGGATATGTGGCCAAGGTGGCACACTTCCTTAGAATATTGCTACATATAGGGATATTCCTATATCTAGGTGCTGTGTGGGCATCTTTGGGAACTATAATTTGTCATCGCAGTTACTCATCCCTACAAATCAGACAAACAAACAAAAGTTAAATCCTCTAAAATGTGAACTGGCAAACTATGGCCGATGTGCCAAATTTAGCCCACAGCCTGCTTTTACCTATAAAGTTTTATTGGAACACACACAGAGACATCACATTTGCTTACATACTAACTACAGGGGCCTTCTCAACGGCAGAATCAAGTAGTTGTGACAGAGATTACAAAGCTGAAAATATTGACCAACTGGTCCTTTATAGGAAAAGTGGGCCAACCACGTCCTAAAATGTTGTGGTTTTGTTTTCTCTCAGCTGAAGTTTTTCTTCAGTTAAAGGATGATGCTTTCCAAACTGACTCAGGGGATAAGAAACCCTCAGAGCACCTGAGAAAGTGGTAATGGCAGAGCCATTTAATGAACTCAGCGAAGAGTTTGGGAATATATTTATGCTTCCTTTTGTTTTCTCTCTGTAAGAAAATGCCTTCCTTTTACACCCCAGAGATTCTTATATGCATGAAGATATTGAAAATTCAGGAGACCTTATGTTATCTTGTTATAACTTCTTGGCTGTTCTTGAGCTTTATTTTCTAAGTCTCTAATTGTAGGTCTCTTTATTCCACAGATCCCGGGCTGCTCTGAGTACAATCTTGTCTCCCTTGTCTCCCTTCATGTTATAACATGACTGATCCTATATTGCACACAGCAGCTACAGTGCTTAGATCAGCCGTGAAATAAAACAGGCTTGATTTTTTTTCTTAATGTGGTCTGTTGTGGTAGCCATATATGGCAAGGCAAATGTCAATGTTTCTAAAATTCTAGTTTCTTTTCTCCACCTAATCTATTGTGTCTATTTTCAAAATGAAGGGCGAGGTTGCAGCTACACAGTATAAATTAATCTAACATAGAATGCAACCTCTACTGTGGTTGGAATATAAAGAAGGGAGTTGGAAATTAAAGAACACCTGAGTTCCATTCCATTGCTGCTTTTATCACATGGTGTTACAGCCAATGACTTTGCTCAGACAGAACATTTTAAAAGGTCATTCAAGACAAACAAACAAAAACTCATAGACACAGATGACAGCTTAGTGGCTATCAGAGGGAAAGGGAGGAAGGGATGAGGTAGAAAAGGGTAAAGGGGGTCAAATATATGGTGATGGAAGATCTGAATTTGGGTGGTGGACACACAATGCAATACACAGATGATGTATTATAGAACTGTACACTTGAAACCTATATAATTTTGTTGACCAATTTTATCCCAATAAATTTAATAAAAAATATCTCTTTCAAGAAAAAAATAAATTTCAGGGGAAAACTGGAAAAAAGTCATCCTGTTATATACTCCTTTCACCTTCTGCTAGAATCATATTTTATGGTATTCAGGTAGAAAAAAAACTGTACACATATGTGTGCATATGTGTGTTATATATATGTTTTATATATAATCTTGTGCCACTTAACAATGGGGATATATTCTGAGAAATGTGTTGTTAGGTGATTTTGTCATCATGCAAACATCATAGAGTGCACTTACACAAACCTAAATGGTAGAGACTACTACTGTAATTGTATGTGCTATACTTTTATATGACTGATAGTACAGTAAGTTTGTTTACACCAGCATCACCACAAACACATGAATAATGCATTGCGCTATGACATGATAATGTTATGACATCACTAAGCAATAGTAATTTTTCAGCTCCATTATAATCTTATGGATCTATGGTCTTGTATGTAGTCCATCACAGACTGAAACATTGTTATGCAGCACACACACACATGTGTGTGTATTCAAAATTGTATAATTGAATGAGATATGCCCTCTTAAATTTATTAATCTCTTTAACTGCAACTTAAGG
This sequence comes from Pteropus medius, assembly GCF_902729225.1. Lineage (NCBI taxonomy): Eukaryota > Metazoa > Chordata > Mammalia > Chiroptera > Pteropodidae > Pteropus > Pteropus medius. The sequence goes on along the minus strand of NW_024344241.1, from coordinate 7,153,210 downwards.
ATAGAGCCCTTCATCTCTTTTTGAGTTCACACATTGCTCATAGGACAAACAAACACAGTTCTGTTTGCAAGAATTGTTATCTGCTTTCCAGTTTGGTTAAGTTAGTCCCTGCAAAGCAAAATGAAGATACATTTTCTAACACTGAACCAACCTCTATACCATTATTATTTACCTTTATTCATGATGGAGGGGTTTTATTTGATGGGAGGAGGGGGAGGAATCTCCATTCCTCTCCATATTTCTCACAAAGTACACTTAATGGGCTCTCCGGAAGCATTTAGTGAATGAATTAATATGAGTCAGCAATACACAGAGTTTAAAGAAACCTTGAAGGGTCTTTGTTCCAAGCCCTCTACACCCTCCATCACATAATGAGGTGCTCTCTCCCAGCTCTTACACTTGGCTCATAGGCGCAGGCTCAGGCAGCTTCCTCCTGTGCCCTTCCTGGTCTTTTTTAGTTGTCATCATTTTATCATCTTAGGCAGTAAAGTTGTTAACCTTCTTTTGTAAAGAATAATCAAAATCCATAGATCCTTCCCAGAGAGCAAAAAGCACAGTACCACAAAGAAAGAAGGAGTGGGAAGCTGGAGGGAGAAACCCTCAGTGACATGGCAGTTAAAATGTCCCCAGCAGTTATTTCATAAATTATTATTGCATTCAAATGAAGATGAAGCCTGATTTCCTATTCAGAAAAATAGCAATTCATGCCTAAAGTCAACATGTTGAAAAACAACTGGAAAGTGCTCAGAACTAGGTAAAAATCTTGGAATTTCTTAGTTTTTAAATGCACGCTGGACTGTTTTTTTTTTTTCAACTTTGTCGTTCAGTATCTTAGGAAGGTGATGGTGGTGTCATCAAGAACCTTTAAAGGTTTTCATGTGAAAAAGCAGCGTGAAATGATACTATCTCTGCAGGAAAAATAGATCTGTGCAAGGGTCAGCCATTTGAAGTTCTGATTTCAAGAGGAAAGTAGAAGGAAGTGTGGAAAATAAAGAAGGTATCTGACTCTAGATGAATGCAAAATTCTTAAATGACTTGGCTCATATTTTCCTTTAGCAGACAGAATCCAGCATGATTCTGGGTTCACTCTGTGACAAACGGACCACACAAAACAAAGAAGGGGCAGTGCTGTGAACTAAGACTGTTGCTCTTGATAAGCTCTCTGGGGTGCGATTTCAAGGAATAAGTTAATGGCCTCACTACAAAAGAGTCCCAGGGGCCTCTGAAGCTTGACCCCAAAACTTGAACTCCCAATTAGAACTGGATTTTTTTTTTTTCTTTTTTTTGAGGTTTGAAAACATTTAATCAACTCTCCTCCCAGGACATTTGATTTTTGTGTACTCCTGCACTTGTGGGCTCCATCTGGGGGAAGAAGTGCCAAAACCACCATTGGAAAGGCTGCCCTGGAGATATTTTCAGTCCGACTAGAAGCAGCAGGTAACGGAAATCTTATGAGACAGCTTGTTCTCGAGCTTTTCCTGTCCAGTTTTGCTGACCAAAGCATTCCTCTGGTTTGGATAAACCTTGAATTAACAACTGTACTTTGAGACACTAATTTTTGGTTCTAATTGCAATTAAAGTGCTTAGTAGTCCTATCCACGGCTCTTGCATTTTGCCATCCCTGATTTTGTCCCATGACAAAAGTGCTTCCTGGGCTCCTGAAAGCATTTAGCTTCCCTTCCAGAAACACCAGACTATGCTTGGGTAAGTCACCTAAATGCTTTCAATTCAAGTCAATGAGCACCTATTTAGCAACAACAATATCCCCATTATATGCATAGAGCAGGGGATGGAGCTTGATATCCCTGAATTTAAGGGACTCAGCTGAGCAGGAAAGGCAGACACACTTTCATATAGAAGTAACACTAACTACTCAAATTAAGTACGGTGAAGACATACAGACATGGTGGAGATGCATCAAAGGTTAATAATTGTTTATTTTTAAATAATGGGTCGCACAAAGTATTTTTCCCCAAAATGCCAATTGTTTTAGGCAGTAGTTCATTTTGTTTTATTTAAACAATTGAATGTACAGACAAGGGAGTAGGCAAGTAGTTTTCATTGCTGAACTCATTTAACGGATTCGTGTTTGCTCTATGAAACATTGTGTTAAGAAAGATTCTGAGTTTGTATTTGGTCTCAACAAGAAATAATGCTGAGATTGACTGGTTGTCATGGATGCCTGTGTGGAGGGAAGAACAGCGTGCATGCCACAGATATGCCCATCCTGAAGTAGATACAACCCACGTAGGAATCAATGCAAAATTAAAATATAGCTTAACATGTACACGTCCTCAGCCCTGACTGTGAGCTGCAGCAGAATCCCTTTGTGACAAGGAGCCTTCTTACATGGATTTGTGTGCACTGTAAGGCAATGCCGGTTCCTGAAATACAAAAAAAAAAAAAAAAGCATAGAGGATAAGTCAGAGACAACCATACATCAGAATGTTAATGTCCATCTAGCCTCCTCCACACCCATTCTGTAATTATGCAAAAGGTCTCTGCTGTTTGCTCTATCCCAAAGAACAATAAAAATAAAACCTTCCCACAGCAATGCTAATAAGCCTTTGAAAATGAGCTGTGGCTTGTCAGTATGTGCAGATAAATTACTCGTAAACTTCACATTTACCAAACAAGCAGCAGAAATTTCTGAGTAGAAACTACAATATCACCCTAGATATGTGACATAACTGTGGCTGTTGAGAAATTAAATTCCCAATTAATTTTGAAAGATTGAAGGCCCAGCTAAGGTCATCCTGACAGCTGGTTCCCAGGCAGCTTCTGGTGGTAATATATAAGAGTGTATTTATCTTCCTGAGGGCTCCAAGAGAAAGTGGGATACCATGACTAGAGTGCTATAAAATTGTCTGGATAGTTTGGGTATTAGTCTTATTAAAGTTCTATTGAAGGGAAACATGTTACATTTAGATTTCTATCTGCTTGGCAGTGTTTGTTTTATAAATTTTGCAGGGAAAAATTGGCCCACTGGAAATGGATGTTGGATATAACATTTCTTCAACATCAAGAAAATGGCCACACATTTTTTTAATTGTTTCCCTTGCAAATAATTTTTAAACTGCCTTACAAAAATGTTTTCCTTGCTTCACTCCACAGTGAGTTAAAAATGCACACCAGTGGTTGCCAGTTGGCATAATCTCTTGTGATTCCAGCAGACAGCAATGGGAATGTATGAGGTGATTATTGTGGGATAGGGAGAACCGCTTTTCCTTGCAGCATGCAAAATGATCCTTTTTATTTATTATAATTCCTTAAAGCAAAAGCACTTCCCACCCACAAGTGTTACCTAATTAGTGGGCACAGCAAATGAATTAAAAAACAAGGCTCGAATAGAGAGTGTTTGCTGCTCCCATTTCAACACTAATTAATTACTGTTGTCAGTAAACTGAAAGTGTACATGGAATTACATTTTCCAGAGACTTTGCCTGGGCCTACAGGGGGTGTGTGATGTGTTGCTTCAGGCTTCAGATGGTGGTGGGAGCACAGTTGAAACCAGTGGGAAGTCTTGCTCACACACTCATTCTGTATAAAGGATGTTGTGCTTCAGTGTTGGCTTGCAGTTCAAAAATGAGATGCTTTTCCACTTCAGTTATATTGAGGTGGATCAAACATTACAAAATAAGCTTCAAATAGGAGTATAGATTTACCAAAAATGAAAGCATATGTTTGGGTGTCCAGATACAATGGTCATATGCTGATACATTAAACTACACAAGTATTCCTGCCATGTTTGGGGCTTACAACAGGCACAAACTATAAAGAAGGAAAAATTTGGTTTTGACCATTCCCAACTCTCTTGCATGCCTTCATAAAAATATTTTTAAGCTCTAATTCTCTGCTCTTCCATCCAATGAGATTAAGCTTTTCCATTCTCCTCTCTCTCATATTTAAGCAATTCTGTCTTCTAATTCATAGGAATGTAATCATATCGTGGAAAGATTGTTGGATGAGGAGCTCTTTTATTCATTGATTTATTCAACAAATATTTTAGTACTTAATGGATGCTGGGCATTAGGGACGCAATGTTAAGCAAGCCAGACATGGTTTCTGCTCCCACGTTATATAGAGACAGACATTGATCAAATAATTACAAAAATAAGTTTATAATGAAACCCGTAATAAGTATTATACTATGAAGTAGAAGTGTTATCAAAGCATATAATGGAGGGGTTAACCTCTAGATGAGGAAAATGGTAAAAGGTAAGGGAATCAGAGAAAACTCTGCTTTGATGATCCTTGAGCCAAAGTAAGACAAAGAGTAACTGAGTGAATTGAAGAAAATTCCACATAAGTAGGGTTTCCCTGTGTCTAAGGGAGTTCCTAAGATGCAATACTTTTGGTACTAAAACTGGGACAGGCCCTGGCAAACCTACATATAAGGTTATAGAGTGTGCAAAGACCCCATTGCAGATGGGACAGAACTTGGAGCATTTAAGGAATACAAAGAATAGGGTTTCTGGAAAAAATTGACAGTATTCCACCCTAGATGAGATCCAATGAGAGAGACAGACAGGGGCCAAACCATTTAGGACCTTAAATGTTATGTTAAGGTCTCTATCCTAAGAGCAATGGAAATATTTTTAAGCAAGTAAATGACAGGGTCAGATTTACCTTTCAAAAAGTTTACTCTATCTTGAATATGAAGATCATTACCATGTAAAATTCAAAAATCTTTCCTTAAGTAAAGCTAGCTGTGGTCCCTTGGAAGTGATGTGCTGGTAAATATTAAACAACTGGCTTTCTGGGGGAAAGGATGGGAGTGGGTGATGGTGGTGAAACATGATTGATAACATTTGTCAATTTCTGTGTTGTAAATCTCCAACCGTGATCAAAGCTTTCAACATGAAGTCACTGAATGCAGAGTTGGGAAGAGATGGCATGATGAAATCTAAGAGTTCCTCCCTTTCTGAAAAACTGGAGTAGCTGTTCAAACAAAATCTTATTCAAATGACCAATGAGTTTAAGCCTTTCCCCTGGAGTTCTGACACAGGAGAAGGCTTCAAACCCTTCTACGACATGATGTTAAAACATGATAGGCATGGCCAGGCTTGTTGCACTAAATCTCAATCTGGAGGGTCCCGATGACATGGAAATAATAGAACACTAAATAGAACATCAGAAATGTAAAAGTCACATAAAACGTTCTTTAGAAACCGTAGAAACATTCTACAGCATTCTATAATGTAGCATGTCCATGAAAGAATTGAACACCAAGACCAATGTGATGCTCTGGCATTACTAAGGTTTCTGCTATCTTGCCTCACAGATTGAAAGTTTTTGGTATTCCAACCAATAAGTTAAAAACAAAACAAGACAAAACAAAATTTAAAAAGTTCCACAAAGCTCCAGGCTCAGAAGGCTACATGCCTATGGCCATGCAAAATAGTTATACAGCAATTTTAACAGTGAACAACCAGAGTTAGAGAAACTCAGGCACCAGGTCAAGGAAATCTGCATTTCCTGAGGGCCAGGATCATTTTTTACTCACTTTTGTATCCATAGTTCCTGAGCTTGGGGTCATGTTCAAAGCAGAAATTTTTAAAAAGATGGATGTACAGATAAATAATTGGTAACTTGCATAAAGAGATATGTCTTTATGATTAACTTCATAATCATCTATTAAAAGCTATCTTATTGGCTGACCTTTTAAAATAAATATTAACTTTTTCAAAAAAGAAGAGCTTATTAACTTTTTTCTTTTAATTTTTAAATAATTTTTTGTTATAAAATAGATGTAGATGTACAGAAAAGTTCTGAAGATAGTACAGAGAGTTCCCATAGTACCCACATCCAACTTTCCCTATACTAACAGCTTACATTAGTGTGGTACATTTGTCACAATTAATAAACCAATATTGATATTATTCACTGTAGTCTATTGTTTACTCACATTTCCTCAGTTTTCACCTATTGTCTCTTTTTTGTTCCAGGATCCCATCCAGATACCACATTACATTCAGTCATAGTATCACTTAAGGCTCTTCTTCACCATGTTAGTGTCTTCACTTTTCTTGTTTCAGATGACTTAACTGTTTTGAGGTATACTGGTCAGGTATTTTATTTATTTTCAAGTCAGTTTTCTTGATTGAGATCTGTCTGACATTTTCCTACTGATTAGACTGGGAAACACCAATGTTTTGGGGAGGGAGACCACAGAAGTAAAGTGCCATTCTCATCATACCATATTCAGGGTAAGCATAATCAGCATGACTTATCATTATGTTGTTGACCTTGATCATCTGGCTAATATGGTATTTGTCAGGTTTCTCTCCTGCAAAGTTGCTCTATTTTTTCCCCTTTCCATCTGTATTCTTTGGAAGGAAGTCACTAAGCACAATCCATGCTTAAGACGTGAGGAGGTATGCTCACCCCTCCTTGAAAGCGGATTATCTACATAAATTATTTGGAATTCCTCTGCATGAGAGATTAGTCTCGTCTCCCCCAGTTATTTACTTATATAATCATGTATCTGTATCAGTATAGGCTCACCTATAATTATTTTATATTTTGTTTTCTAATCTAACACTACTTCATTTATTTTGTTATTTAAATTGTTCCAGCTTTGGCACTTAGGAGTCCTTTCGGTTGGCTCCTGTGCCCTTTTACATATTCCTATCATTGGGGATTTTATTTTTGAGCACTTCATTACTTTCTGGCACTGTAAGATGCTCCAGAATTATCTTGTATATTTCATGACCCAGTCCTGGAATCAGCTATTTCTCCAAAAGTCATGGTTTATTTTATTGGAGAATGGAATTAGAAGAACCAAGATCTGGGCACTAGGGGTGTTCATTGCTTCTGGGGTGTCATTGCTTCTAGGCCATCTCGACTAACAGAGCAAGGAAATATGTGTGTGTATTCTAACTTGTGTATATACACATGCCTCTAAATATTTATATATAAATACATATATATGATATTTATATATACATATACATTAAGCAAAACATGGGTTCATACTGATATCACTAACTCAATTTTATTACCACATAGGTCATTCTAATGTTATCTTCTTGCTTGTCTATTATCTCCCACTCCAATAGTGAGAAACATGGCCCCCACCATCTGTTATCCATTTTCTTAATTACAATTTTAGCATACATGTATAGGTTTCGGAATTATTCACCTATACCTTCACTGGAAACAATTTCATCAACTAGAGTACAGTGTGTAAATGCAATTTCTTTTGCCTTTATTATTGTTTCACCTATTCAACTTCTTCCCATAACATACCACTAATCAGTTTATTATCTCTATAGTTTTGTGTTTCCCACTATGTAATACAAATGGAATCATACAGTGTACAGCCATTTAAAACTGGCTTCTTTCACATAAAAATATGCTCTTAAGTTTCTTCCATCTCTTTTCTTGGTGTGATGGCTCATCTTTTTTTATCACTGAATAGTATTCCATTGCATGGATGCACCATAATTTTTTAGCCATTCACCTACTAAAGGACATCTTGGTTCCTTCCAGTTTGGGGAAATTATGAATAAAGCTCCTATAATCCTTTACATGCAGATTTTGGTGTGGGCATAAGTTTTAAATCAATTGGATAAATATCTAGAAGAACAATGAATGGATCATATGGTAAGACTAAGCTTTGTAAAGAACTACCGAACTGTCTTACAAAGTAGCTGTACCACTTTGCATTCCTATTAGCAAAGAATAAAATTTATTGTACTCTGCATTCTCACCTGCAATTGCTATGGTCAGTTTTTGGATTTAGCCATTCTAGTAGGTGTAAAGTGGTATCTCATTGTTTTAATTTGCATTTCCTTAGTGACAAATAATGTTGAGCATCTTTTCATGTGTTTACTTTCCATCTGTATTTATCTTTTGATTAAATATCTGTTCAGATATTTTCCCCATTTTTAAACTGGATTGTTTCTTTTGTATTGTTGAGTTTCAAGTATTCTTTCTATATTTTTAACAGAAGTCTTTTATCAAATGCATTTCAATATATTTTCTTCCAGGAAGTGGCTTGAATTTTCATGCTTTTAAAGTGTCTTTCACAGAGAAAAAGATTTTAACTTTAATAAAGTCCAACTTAAAATAAATAAATAATTAAATAAATAATTAAATAAATAAATAAATAAATAAATAGATAGATAGATAGATAGATAGATGAATGAATGATGAAAGTAAAGTCCAACTTATCAAAATGTTTTTTCATAGATCATACTTAGGTGTCATATCCTGAAACCTCACCAAATCAAGGTTACATGGATTTTCTTCTACATGTTTATCTAGAAGTTTTATAATTTTGCATTTTGAGTTAATTTTTTGTAAAAGGTGTAAAATCTGTTTATGTTCTATATTTCTTTTCTTTTCTTTTTTTTTTCTTTTAGCATATAGACATCCAAGTGTTCCAGAATTTGTCGAGAGACTATCCTTTATCTGCAGAATTGTTTTTACTGCTTTATAAATAAATCACTAGACTATATCTATATAGGTCTGTTTCTGGGTTTTCTATTCTTTCCATTTATATATATATATTATATAAACATGTAAAAATTTATATATAATATATAAACACACATTATATATATATATATATTATATATATATATATATAATATATATATATATAAATAAATTTTGGCCAATATTATGCTGTCTTGATGATTGTAAGTTTATGATAAACCTTGAAATTGGGTAGCTGAGTTCTCTAATTTTGTTCTTCTATTGTATTGCATTGACTATTCTAGGTCTTTCGGTCTTCATCTTTTCTAGGTCTTTTGCCATTCTATATAAATTTTATAAACAGTTCGTCAGTATGTACAAAGTAGCTTGCTGATATTTTGATTGGGACTACATCAAATCTATAGATAAAGCAGCAAAGAAATGAGATCTTAACAATATTGCATTTTCTAATCTATTAAAAAAACTTCATTAATTAGACCTTCTTTGCTTTATTTAACCAATTTTTGTAGTTTTCAGTGTATAGATTCTGTAAATAATTAGATTTATACCTAAGTATTCCATATTCCATTTTTATGCTATTGTAAGTAGTATAGTTTTCCTAATTTCAATTTCTAATTGCTTGTTGTAAAGAAGCAATTAACTTTTGTATATTGACCTTTTATCCATCACTGCTTTATTAGTTTCAAGAGAGCTTTTATAGATTTTTACATTTTTTCTATATAGACAATCATATGATCTTCAAATGAATACAATTTTGTTTTTTTCCCCAATATGTACATATTTTATTTTATTTTTTCTTATCTTGTTGCACTAGCTAGGATTTCCAGTTGGATTTACATGTTGAATAGTAGTCGTGAGAGAGAACTCTTACCTTGCTTTAGAACTGATTTACAGAGAAAACAACTACTTTCTCACCATTGGGTATTATGTTAGCTCTAGTTTTTATTGATATTCTTTATCAAAATGAGGAAGTTTCTCTTTATTCCTAGCTTGCTGTGAACTTTTATCATGAATGCATGTTGAATTTTGTTAAATGTTTTCCTATGCTAATTAATATTATATGATTTAGTACATTGATGTGGTGGGTTACATTAATTGCATTTTGGATGTTGAACCAGACTTGCATGCCAAAAATAAATCCCACTTGATTATGGTGCCTAATTCTTATACATTGTCAGATTTGATTTGCTAATATTTTGTTGGAGTGTTTTCCATGTATGTTCATGAGATATTGGTCTACATTTTTTTTTTCTTTATCATCTCATCTTGTTTGGGAATAAGGGTAATACTGGTTTCAAAATGAGTTAGAAAATGTTTCTTTTGCAGACTGTAGGCTTAATTTATTCTTCTTGCTGTAGTTTCTACAGGTGGAATCTTAAGTTATTGATTTTAGCACTTTTTTTCTTTTCCAATAAATGCTTTTGATGTTGTAAATTTTCCTCTAAGCACAGATTTTACTACATACCACAAATTTTGATAAGTTTTTTATATTCATTTTTATTTAGTTTAAAATATTTAAAATTTTCTCTTGAGACTTCTTTGATCCATGGGTTATTTTATTAGTACATTGTTCAATTTTCAAGTATTTGGGGGATTTTTCCAGCTATCTTTTTGTTACTGACTTCCTGTTTATTTCCACTGTGGTATAAGAATACACTTTGTATTATTTCTGTTCTCTTAAATATGTTAAAGAGCATTTCATGGCCCAGCATGTGGTCTATCTTGGTGAATATTCCATATGAATTTGAGAAGAATATGTATTCTACTATTGTTGCATGGAGTCTTCTATCAATATCAATTAGTTCAAGTTGATTGATAATGCTGTTTAGTTCACTTATATATCTCTTTATTGATTTTCTGCCTACTGATAGAAGACTGTTAGAGTCTTCAATTAAAATAGTGTCATCTATTTTTCCTTTAAGTTCTGCCCATTTGTATCATGTATTTTGGTGTACTTTTGTTAGGGGCCTGAACTTTTAGGATCGTTAAGTGTTCTTGGAAAATTGACCCCTCTCTCATTATGTAATGCTCCTCATTGTCCGTGATAATATTCCTTGTCTGATGTTTGCTTTGTATGAAATTAATATAGTTACTTTAGTTTTCTTTTGATTAGTGTTAGCATGGTTTATCTTCCCCATTCCTACACTTTTAACCTATTTGAGTCTATATTTAAAGTGGGTTTATTGTAGACAATATATGTGGGGTCTTATTTTTTGTTCATTCTAACAACATCTTTTAATTGTTGTATTTAAACCATTCATATTTAAAGTGATTGCTTATATAGTTGGAGAAATATCTAGCCTGCTTGTTTATTAAACTGTTTATGTTTATTAAATCTGTGCTTTGTACCCCTGTTGACTAAGTTTTTTTCCACCCATAGGAAAGCTGGAAGAGATTTGAGGGAAGAATTCCCTTTCCCCAGCTGGAATAAGGCTCTGGCAAATTCTTTCTCCCTGAAGATTAGGCCTTGGTTATGGAGAAGACTCTGGGCATATTTCAAGGATCGCTCTTACCCTCCCCATACCAGAGTCCGGAGAGGATTTTTCTTGGATCTTCATCTTGAAAAACTGGTAAAATCCTTAGAGATAAAATGTATAAAAGTGTGCTGGCCAGTCTAAGACTGTGGCCCATGAAGAGTTTTTCACTGTTCTGCTAGTTAACATTCAGCTCCAATTATTCATCAAAATGACCACTTAAGTGCTGCTATTAGTTTATAGCTTCTGCTGTTGCTCTGGTAAGCAGATCTTGGCTGCGTCTCTCAGGATGTGCCTATCTCTTTAGATTTTGGGATGGTTGTTCTTAGATGAACCTGAGAAAAGTGGCTGATTTCAACTTGTTCGGCTTTTTCTTGATGTAATTTTGGGAATTATGACTTCTAATGTTTTTACATGTCAGAGCTGAATCTGGAAATCCTGACTTGTAGTATTTGTTTAAACAAAAATTTTTTAAATTAATTAATTAATTCTTGTATGGTGGCATTGGTTAAAGAAAAGCAATGTTTCAGCTATACATCTTAACAGTAAGGCATATATATACTTACATTGTGTGTTCACCTCCCTTAGTTAGATTTCTTTCTGTCACCATATATTTGACCCCTTTTTCCTCCACCCAATCCCCCTACCCTCTGCTAACCACTAGTCTATTGTCCATGTCCATGGGTCTCTATTTGTTTGTCCTGTTCATCTGTTGCTTTTAGGTTTATATCCCATATATAAGTGATATCATGTGATTTTCAACTTTTTCTGTCTGGCTTATTTCACTTAGCTTGATTATCTCAAGGTCCACCCATGTCGTTATAAATGGCAGTATTTCATCTCTTCTTATAGCTAAGTAATATTCTATTGTATATATGTACCACAGCTTCTTTAGCCAATCATCTATCATAGGATGCTTCGGTTGCTTCCATGTCCTGGCCACCGGGAATAATTCTGCTATGAACATCGGATTGCAAATATCTTTTCAGATATATGTTTTCAACTCTTTGGGGTAAATACCCAGTGAAGGGATGGCTGGGTTATATGGTAGATCAACTCTTAGTTTTTTGAGGAACCTCCATGCTGTGTTCCATAGTGGCTATACCAATTTGCAGTTCCACCAGCAGTATATGAGGGTTTCTTTATCTCCACAACCTCTCCAACTCTTGTTATTACTTGTCCTATTGATAACAGCTATTCTAACAGGTATGAGATGGTATTCATTGTGGTTTTGATTTGCATTTCCCTACCAGCTAGCAATGTTGAGCATCTTTTCATATATTTGTTGACCATTTGTAAGTCCTCTAGGGAGAAGTGTCTATTCAGATCTTCTGCCCATTTTTCTGATTGGATGATTTGATTTTTTGTTGTTATTGAGACCTATGAGTTCTTTGTATATTTTGGATATTAGGCCCTTGTCGGAGATGTTGCCTGCAAATATATTTTCCCATCCGGATGTTTGTCTCTACCTTGTTGAGGGTTTCTTTTGCTGTGCAGAAGCTTTTTAGTTTGATGAAGTCCTGTTCATTTATTTTTGCTTTTTCTTCCCTTGCCTTTGAGGTCAAATTCATAAAAATTCTCTTTAAGTCCAAGGTCCTTGAGTTTCATTCCTATGTTTTCTTCTATGCAATTTATCGTTTCAGGTCTTTTAGTCAGGTCCTTAATCCATTTTGAGTTAATTTTTGTGTGTGGTGATAAGCAACAGTCTAGTTTCATTCTTTTGCAGATGGCTCTCCAGTATTCCCAGAATCATTTAATGAAAAGGCTTCCCTTTCTCCACTGTATATTTTTGGCTTTTTCGTTGAAAATTATTTGCCCATATAAATATGGGTTTACTTCTGGACTCTTGATTCTGTTCCACTAGTCAGTGTGTCTGTTTTTCTGCCAATACCATGCCATTTTGAATATTGTCACTTTGTAGTATAATTTGAAGTCGGGCAGAGCGATGCCTCCCGCCTCATTCTTTTTTTCTCAGGATGGCTTTAGCAATTCAGGGTCTTTTGTGCTTCCATACAAATGTGATGATTTTTTGTTCTATTCTTTAAAATATGCTGATGGAATTTTGATGGGAATTGCATTAAATCTGTATAATGCTTTAGGTAATAAGGTCATTTGAATTATGTTGATTCTTCCAATCCAAGAACACAGAATATATTTCCATTTCTTTGCAACTTCTTCAATTTCTTTTAATAGAGTCTTGTAGTTTTCATTGTGTAGGTCCTTCACATATTTCATTAGGCTTATTCTTAGGTATTTTAATCTTTTGTTGCAATTGCAAAAGGATTTTTTTCATTTCTTTTTCAGACAATTCATTTTTAGAGTATACGAACACTATGAATTTTTGAACATTGATTTTGTATCCAGAGACTTTACTGTATTTGCTTATTATGGCTAGTAGTGTTCTTGGGGAATTTTTAGGGTTTCTATATAGAGAATCATGTCATCCACAAATAATGACAATTTGACTTCTTCTATTCCTATTCGAATGTCTTTTAATGTTTTTCTCTTGCCTGATTGCACTTGCTAGGACCTCCAATGTTGTATTGAATAACAGTGATAGTGGACAGCCTTGTCTTGTTCCTAAACTTAAAGGAAAGGTGTTTAGTTTTTCATCATTAAATATAATGTTAGCTGAGGGTTCGTCATATATGTGGCCATTATTATGTTAAGATACTTTTCTTCTATACCACTTTTGTTAAGTGTTTTGATCATAAATGGATGCTGTATCTTGTCGAAGGTTTTTTCTACATCTATTGATATGATCATACGATTCTTATTTTTTAATTTGTTTACGTGGTCTATCACATTAATCAATTTGCATATGTCGAACCATCCCTGTATCCCTGCGATGAAGCCCACTTGATTGTGGTGTATAACCTTTTTAATATGTTGCTGCATTCGGTTCGCTAGTATCTTATTTAGGATTTTTACATCTGTGGTTCATGAGAGATATTGGTCTGTAGTTTTCTTTATTGTGTTATCTTTACCAGGTTTTGTTATCAGGGTAATATTGTTATCATAAGATAGGAAGTATTGCCTCCTCTTCAAAATTTGGAAGAGTTTGAAGGAATAGGTATTAAATCTTCTCTGAATGTTTGGTAAAATTCACTAATGAAGCCATCTGTCCTGGACTTTTACTTTTTGGTAGGTTTTTGATGATGTTACAACTTCCTGGACTTTTACTTTTTGGTAGGTTTTGATGATGTTACAACTTCCAAACTGCTGATCGGTCTATTTATAATTTCCAGTTCTTCTTGATTCAGTCTAGGAAAATTGTATTTTTCTAAGTACTGGTCCATTTCATACAGGTTATTAAATTTGGTGTTATATAGTATTCATAGTATTCTTCTATGATCCTTTGTATTTCTGTGGTGTGTGTCATAATTTCTCCTCTTCCATCCCTGATTTTGTTTATTTGTGTCCTTTCTTTTCTTTCTTTAGTGAGTCTAGCCAGGGGTTTGTCAATTTTTTTAACCTTCTCAAAGAATCAGCTCTTTGTTGCATTTATTTTTTCTATTGTTTTTGTTTTGTTTTGTTTTCAGTTTCATTTATTTCTGCTCTAATTTTGATGATTTCTTTCCTTCTGCTGATTTTAGGCTTCATTTGTTCTTCCTTTTCTAGTCTTTTTTAAGATGAAGTGTTAGGTCATTTATTTGGGCTTGTTCTTGTTTTTGGAGGTAGGCCTGTAATGATATGAACTTTCCTCTTATGATCGTTTTTGCCATGTCTCAAAAGTTTTGATATGTTATACTATCATTATCATTCTTATTTATGTATCTCTCGATCTCACTTTTTACTTCTTCTCTGACCCAGTTATTCTTCAGCAGCATGTTGTTTAATCTCCATGTATTTGTGATTCTTCTTGATTTCTTTTTACAGTCAATCTCTGGTTTCAAAGCATTACGATCAGAGTATATGGTTGGTATGGTTTCAAACCTCTTATGTTTGTTGAGGCTATCTCTGTATCCCAGTATGTGGTCGATTCTTGAGAATGTTCCATGTGCACTAGAGAAGAATGTATAAGCAGCTGTTTTGGGATGAAAGACTCTGTAAATGTCAATTATGTCCAGTTGGTCTAATGTGTCATTTAAGGATGTTATTTCCTTACTGATTTTCTGTTAGGATGATCTGTCCATATCTGACAGTGGGATATTTAGTTCCCTTACTACCATAGTGTTTTGGTCTGTTTCTTTTAGTTCTGTTAGTAATTGCTTTATATATTTCAGGGCTCCCTGATTGGGAGCATAGATATTAATAAGTGTCATGTCTTCTTGGTGTATGATTCCCTGTGTCATTATGAAGTGTCCCTCAGTATCTTTCTTTACATTTTTTATTTTGAAGTATGTTTTGTCCAATATTGGTACCACTACTCCCACTTTTCTCTGAATGCCATTTGCTTGAAATATCATTTTTCACCCTTTCTCTTTGAGTCTATATTTGTCTTTGGAACTGAGATGTGTCCTCTGGAAGCAGCATATGTTTGGGTTTTGTTTTTTGATCCAATTTGCAATTCTGTGCCTTTTTATTGGTGAGTTCAGTCTATTTACATTTAGTGTGATTATTGAAATATGAGGTCTTCATATAGCCATTTTATCTTTTGCTTTCTGGTAGTTCGGTGTTTTTGTTGCTTCCTTGTCCTTGTTTGTCTGTTTTTTTGTTTTGTGTGTGTGTGTGTGGGGTGGGGGGTTGTGGGTTTTCTCTTTGGTTCTTCTTGTTGTATGTTATATACTTCAGCTCTGAATCTTTGGTGTGTGGTTACCATTATGAATATGTAAAGAATAATTATATATATACGGTCATCCTTTTTCTTCTGCACGTGCCTTATCTCCATTTCTCTTTGTGAATTTGGATCTTTGAATCTTCTTTTTAGTCTTTATTGTTTCAGTTTGTCTCTATGTATGCTGAATGTTCATTACTAAATTGCTTTAGGAAATCTCTTCTTATCGTTTAAGCTTATAATGCCCTGTTCTTAGTAAGGGTTGCACTCCTCTGCTTCTGTTTGCCTGATAGTCACCTTACTCCTAATTATGTTTGTTTGTTTGTTTTGTCATTTTGTTTTAGATGAGCTGACCCCTTTCAGTATTTCTTGTAATGCAGGCCTTGTCATGGAGAAGTCCCTCAATTTTTGTATATCTGTAAAGGTCTTTATTTCTCCTTTTCATCGAAAGGAGAGCTTTGTTGGATACATTATTCTTGGCTGGTAGTTCCTTTCATTTAACAGTTTAAATATTTGATTCCACTCCTTTCTGGCTTGTAAGGTCTGTGCTGAGAAGTCCAACAATTATCTAATGGATTTTCTTTTATAGGTTACCGTCCTATTTTCTCTGACTGCTCTGAGAATTCTTTCTTTTTTATTAATTTTTGGTAATTTTAATACAATGGTCTTGGTATTAATATTTTATTAATTTTTGATAATTTTAATACAATGGGCCTTTTTGGGTTGTGATTATTGGGTGTTCTGTTGACTTCTTGAATTCCAAGCTCCAGCACATTCCTTAGATTTGGGAAATTCTCGTCAACTATTTGTCTGAAAATGCTTTCTAATCCCTGTTCCTTTTCCTCACCTTCAATAATGCCCATTACTTTTATGTTTCCTCTCTTGATGGTATCAGCTAGTTCTTGAATTTCTCTTTCATTATTTTTAATTCTTCGATTTCTCTTTTTCCTTCTGATTTATTTCTAGATTTCTGTCTTTGATATCTTTTCCTCCATTTGGTTGACTCTATTTCCCAAGCTTACTATTTCATTTTTCACCCCTTGCAGTGTGTTTTTTATCTCCAGAAGTTCCATTTGGTTCTTTCTGAGGATTTCAATCTCCTTGCTGAAGAACTCATTCTGCTCATCTAGTTGTTTTTTCAATTCCTGAAATTGTTATATTAATTGTTTTGGATCTCATTGAGATTTTTCAGAAGTATCAATACCGAATTCTCTGTCATTCAAGTCGCATATTTCTATATCTGCAAGCTTATTTTCTGGATACTTTTCTCATTCTTTCTGAGATGCCTTGTCACCTTGGTTGTTCATGGTTTTAAGGGACTATTTCTCTGCCTGTGTATTAATGGAAGTGTATTCTGCTTTTTTTTTTTCTAGAAAGAAGATTTATTATATAAAGGTCTCTCTTTAGCCTGTTGTTAAGAAGGCAGTTTTCTTCTGATTTCCAGTAGGTGGCGTCTAAGCCTCTTTGATCCCTGCTTTATACAAAGTCTTAATAATGCCTTTTTTTAAATATAGATATTCAATCTCACTCGCTATCCTCAGTCTTAGTACCTGTCAGTGATAGTGACAGTTTTGGTAACGTTTGATCAGATTTCCCTGGGGCTCCATGGCATTCAGTCTCAGAGGATATGTGGAGAGGGGCCTCCTGGGTTGGGGGATGGGGACTGAGGCTCAGCTTCTGTTTTGCAACTGTGGCTGGTAAATATCAACTCTTGTTTCTCTGCCATCCCTGCTTCTCTACCATCCCCATTTCTCTGCTTTCTGTCCTGATGCCTGGGCACTGCCACTGACTGCATGGAGCTCACGGCTCTCCCAGGCAAAGCTGTTTAGGGAACTCGCCGCACCTTCTCCCCCGCCCCTTCTCTTACAGGGAGCTCCAGCTGCGAGAGGCAGCTTTTTTATTTCTCCCAGTCCACCGCCTGACATCCAGGGTTCTGACCTGTGGTAGCTCTTATGGGCAGATCCCACACTCAGACATGCTGGTGTGCAGTTTTGGTGTTTTTTATTGAGTTTTAGATGTTCAACTTATTGTTGTTTCAAGGAGAGAGATCTGAGGACATCTCTCACTGTGCCATGTTTCTCTGCCTTAGATATTTGGGCAGCAGTTACCTTCTTGTGCGGCCCACTGAGCCTTACCTAGCTCAGCTTCCCAAACCAGGAAAAGCACTGTGGTAATCTCCCATCCTAAACCCTGCAGAGTTTACAGGGGTGCAGCCAACCATACGCCGTCACCACAAAGGTTACTCATGAACCAGGACCAGGCAGTATGTGGCTGACTGAGGCTTTCAAAGCCCAACTGAACTTGGTCCTAAACAAATTTTTACATGGGGATAATTATAGATTTACATGCAGTTTTAAGAAATAATGTAGATATCCCATGTACCTTTTACTCAGTTTCTCCCAAATGTAACATCTTGCAAAACTATATAGTGTAATTACATCCAAGATATTGACCATTGATAGTGTCAGATATAGAACATTTCTATCACTGCAAGGATCCTTTTGTTGTCCTTTTATAGCCACTCCCACTTCTTTCACCCTACCCAGTTGACTTCTGGCAACCAGCAATTTGTTCTCAATTTCTATATCTTTGTCGTTGCAAGAATTTTATATAAATAGAATCATATAGCATGTAACTTTTTGAGATTGGATTTTTTTTTACTCATTATAATTCTCTAGAGATTCATCTCAGTTATCACATATATCAATAATTGTTCTTTTTTAAATGTTGAGTAGTAGTCCATGGCATGTACCACAATTTGTTTAATGATTCACCCATTTATGGGCATCTAGGTTATTTCCAGTTTGAAGTTATTATAAATAAAGCCATATGAACATTTATGTATAGGTTTTTGTGTGAACATAAGTTTTCATTTCTCCATTATAAATGCCCAGAATTGCAATTGCTGGGTTATATAGTAGTTACATGTTTAGTTTAAGAAACTGCCAAACTGTTTTCCAGAATGTCTGTATTAACATCAGCAGTGTATGAGTGATTCAATTTCTCAGCATTCTCACCAGCATTTAGCATTGTCAGTATTTTTTATTTTAGCCATTCTGATAGATACATGATGATGTCTCATTGTGGTTTACAATTTGTATTTCTCCAATGACTAATGAAGTTAAATATCTTTTTGTGAGCTTAGTTGCAATCTCTGTCTTCTTTGGTGAAATGTCTGTTTACAGCTTTTGTCCACTATTTAATTGGATTTTTTTTTTTTTTTACTGTTGAGTTTTGAGAGTTCTTTACAATGTTACTCCTTTTTCAGATACACAGTTTTTATATATTTTCTCCCTTGTATTTTCATTCTCTAGGGCTTTCACATAGCAAAAGATTTTAGTCTTGATAAAGTTAATTTAACATATTCCTTTATGGATTATGCTTTTGGTGTCAAATCTAAGAACTCTTCACCTAGCCCTAGTTACTTAAGCTTTTTCTTATGTTTTTTTCCCTAAAAGTTTTATAGTTTTACATTTGTCTATGATCTATTTTGAGTTAATTTTTGTGTAAGATATGAGGGTTAGGTCAAAGTTTTGGGTTTTGTTTTGTTTGTTTGTTTTTGCCTATGGATGTTCACTTGCTCCAGCACTACTTATTGAAAAAGCTAACCTTCTTCCACTGAACTGCTTTTGCATCTTTGACAAAAATCAGTTGGGCGTATTCGTGTGCATCAATTTCTCTGTTCTCTATTATGTTCCATTGATTTATGAGTCTGTCCTCCTCTAATAATAAACCTTGATTACTGTAGATATATAAGGAATTATGAAATCAAATAGATTAATTTCTTCTACTTAATTTTTCCTTTTAAGATTGTTTTTAATTATTCTAGTTTCTTTGACTTTTCATATAAATTGAGAATAAGTATATATATAAAATATCTTGCTGGTAGGAATTTCATCATCTTATAGTGTTGGTGGACAGAGTCTGAAGTCAGTTTCACTAGGATGAAGTCAAGATATTGGCAGGGCTGATTCCTTTTGGAGGCTGTGAATGGAAAATCTGTTTCCTTGCCTACTTCAGCTTCTACTAGCTATCTGCATTCCTTGACTTTTGGCTGCTTCCTCCATCTTCAAAGCACATCACTCTAACATCTAAACTCATATCTCCTACTTTCCCTTCTGAATCAAATGTCCCTGACTTCCTCTTACAAAGACATTTGTGACTACATTTAGGACTTATAGAATAATCCATGATAATCTCCAAATTTCAGTATCTGTAGCTTAATCATGCATGTGAAATTCCTTTTGCTATATAAGGTAACATTCACAGGTTCCAAGAATTAAGAATTGGATATCTTTGAGGACATTTTCCAGTCTACTACAAATATCAATCATTTATTATGTTGGATCTCCCAATCCATGAACATGGTCTATCTCTCCATTTATTTAGCTCATCTTTAATTTATTTCATTATCATTTTATAGTTTTTATAATATAAGTTCTATACATGTTTGCCATATTTATGCTGAAGTGTTTCTTATCTTTTAACAATTGTAAATGGAATTGTACTTTTAATTTTGGTGTATACATGTTCATTGCTAGC
The DNA here is from genome assembly GCF_902729225.1 of Pteropus medius. NCBI lineage: Eukaryota > Metazoa > Chordata > Mammalia > Chiroptera > Pteropodidae > Pteropus > Pteropus medius. The sequence goes on along the minus strand of NW_024344241.1, from coordinate 7,133,032 downwards.
ATATAAAAATACAGTTGATTTTTTTTTGCAAATAAAATGTATTACTACTGTTTTCATGATAAAAACTTATGATCTTGGTCTTTTCTTCTTGCCTTTGGATAAGGCCAAAAGAGAGACATTATCTACCTTGACAGCCTTAAAGCAGACTCCAAGATTGCCACCAACAGCATGACCTTTTTGACCAAATCCAGCAACCAGAACTTTATCATTTTCATCAATAAAATTCAAGCAACTGTCATTGGGTACAAAGTCTATGATTTTTTTTTTTTTTTTTTTGCCATTCTTGATCAGCTGAATTCTGACACATTTCCTTAGGGTAAAATTTAGCTGTTTGTCTTCAACTGCTACTTTTTCTGATACAATTCTCTTTGTTGGGAAGTACTTCTGAAAGGGTTGGCCTTCAGGGCTGTGCCCGAATGCGCTTTCTTTTTGTTTATCATGCCATTTCTGATCTTGTTAGTGGCTACAGAGATTCCTGCCAGTATGAAGATTGCAACACTTGACCATCTTGTCAGTACAACAGGCCTGAGCAAAATTCAGTTGGTTTTGTATGTTGGTCTTATGTGCTGTGACCTTGCAGAACTTTCTTATTAGTTTATCGGCTTATTAGTATTATTTGTTTAGGAGTTTTTAAAGATTCCTTAGGATTCACCATATAGGCCATTATATCATATAAAAATAAGGACAGTTTTATTTTTTTCATCTGATCCATATGACTTGTATTTCATTTTCTTTCTTATTTTACTGGCTAGAACTTCCAGTACTGTGTTGACTAAGAGTTAAGAGAGAAGATGTTCTTGCCTTGTTCCTCATCTTAAGAGGAAAGCATTTCTTCTTTCACCATTAAGTATATTAGCTGTATGGTTTTTGTAGATTTTTTTTATCAAGTTGAAGTTCTCTTTTCCTAATTTCTGAGAGTGTTTGTCATGAATGAGTTTTGGATTTTGTCAAATGCTTATTCTTCACTGAATAATTTGCTAGTGTGATTTTCTTCTTCATTAGCATGTTAATACAGTAAATTACATTGATCTATTTTTAATATTTAACCCACATTGTATCTCTGGAATAAACCTTACTTGATCATGATATATAATTATTTTTATATATTTATGAAATCTATTTGCTAAGAATTGTTTTCATATATACTTACAAAAGTATATATGTAGTATGTTTTTTTAATGTACTCTCTTTTTCAGGTTTTGGTATCAGGGTAATACTAGCTTCATAAAATGAGTTGAGAAGTATTCCTTGTTATTCTATTTTCTGGAAGAAATTGCATAGAATTAGTATTAATTCTTTAGACACTTGGTAGAAGTATCTGGGCCTGGAAATTTCATTTTGGAAAAGTTTTAATTTATGTATTCAATTTCTTTAGTCATAGGGCTATTTAAATTATGTATTTTATTTTGGGTGATTTGTGGTAGTTGGTACTTTTCAGCAATTGGTCCATTTCATTTAAGTTGTCAAACTTATGTATTTCAGTACCACCTTATTATCTCTTTGATGTCTGTAGAATATCTAGTAGAAATCAATGTCATGTCTGTTATTGGTAATTTGTGTCATCTCTCTTTTTTCTTTGTCGGATTTTGTAAAGGATTGTCAATTTATTGATTTTTTTAAAATAATCAGCTTTTTGTTTCATCGTATTTTTTGTTTTTAATTTATTGATCGATGCTCTTATCTTTTTTAAAATTTCTTCCATTTGCTTGCTTTGTGTTTATTTTGCTCTTTTTCTAGATTCTTGAGATGAGAGTTGAGATTATTAATTTGAAAATTTCCTTCTTTTCTAATTTAAGCACTTAGTGATATAAATTTCCCTGTTAGCATTGTTTTAGATGTGTCCCAAAAATTTTGTTGCATTGTATTTTCATTTTCATTCAGTTCAATATAGTTTTAGAATTCCATTTTGATTTAGCTATATTTTTCAATGTGTCTCTTTGTATAGCTGTTTTGGTGGATGAAAATCACAATCTACTAAAATGAACATTCGCCAGTTTAAATGAAGTGTAGAAACCTTACTACCATTTGTGTCCCTTTACCTTCCCCCAATTATCATATAATTGTCTTAAAGAGTTTTTCTAAATACATTTAGAACCACATCACTCATATATAATTTAGAAAACTCAAGAGGAGAAGGAAATGTTTTGTATTTATTTGTATTTTACTCTTTCTGTTATTCTTCCTTCCTTCTTGACATTTCAGGATTCCTTTTTTATTTCTTTATTTTTAGAGAACATCCTTTAATCATTCTTTTAGGGTAGGTCTGTTGCTGGCAAATTATCTTCATTTTCCTTCATCTGTGAATATCTTAATTTCCTCTACATACTTGAAAGATGTTTTCACTCCATACATGATTCTTGGCTGAGAGTTCTTTTATTTCACTACTTAAAAAATGTGGTGCATCTGCCATGATTTCTGATGAGAAATTTGCGGACATTTTTTCCCCTTTTATATAAGGTATCAGTTCTCTCTTGCCGCTTTCAAGATTTTTTTCTTTGTCCTTAGTTTTTAGTTTGACCTGATAAATGTCTTGGTGTAGATTTCTTAGGGTTTACGCAGTTTAGGGTTTGCTCAACATCTTGAATGTGTAGGTTTATGTCTTTTGCCAAATTCGAGAAAATTTTAGCCATTATTCTTTTAAGGATATTTTCATACCTGTTTTCTATATCTTCTTTTTCAGGGACTTTGATAACATAAATGTTAGATTTTTTATTATTGTCCTGGTCTATGAGCCTCTGTTAATTTTTTTAGGCTAGTTTCATTCTGTTGCTCTGATTGGGAAATTTCTTCTGTTCTATGTTCAACTTCACTGATTTTTTTCCTTTGTCCCCTCCATTCTGCTTTTAAGCTCATCATTGAGTTTTTAATTTTTTATTATTGTATATTTCAGTTCTAAAATTTCCGTTTGGTTCACTTAGACTTTCTATTTATTTTCGGAGACTTTTTAATTTTTTATTTGTTTCAAGAGTATTTGTAATTGCTGTTGCAGTGTTTTTATTGTGGCCCCTTTAAAGCCTTTATCAGATCATTCTAATGTCTCTGTCATCTCAGTGATGGTATCTGTTATCTTTATTTGATTCAAATTGTGGTTTTTATGGTTCTTGGTATGATGAGCGATTTTTGACTGAAGCCTAGTCACTTTGGGTGTTATGTTACGAGATTCCGGATCTTATTTAAACCACTTATTTTGTCTGGCTTTCTGTGACACTGTTCTGACAGGGAAAAGGAGAGGGACACTACCTCATCACTGACTGGTGGAGATAGAAGTTCAGTTTCCCAACATGATATTCGCAGACATTTGGGAAATCAGGAGGAGGAAGGAAGGGGCTCATTACCCTCTAGCATGGATGAAAGTTCTAGCTCCCTACTTGGCCTTTTATGACACTACCTTCTGGGGGTTAGATCTCATAGTTCAGCAAGGGTGAAAGTCTGGGCTCTCCATTTGGCCTTTGCTAGTGCAGCAGGGCCAAAGTTTTTTCTGTAGTTGGACTAGAGAAGTTATTGTCTAAAAGTTTTCTGTTTTGCTAAGTTGTCCTTTTCCTGATCCTTTGGCTAAAGAAGGCAGGCTTTTGTTGGAGCAGTTTTCTTCTGTGCCCGTTGATGTTTCTAAGTTGTTGCCTTCTTCAGCTCCAAGTCTGGAATAGATGAAGCAAAAAGAAAACCCAGGAACTCATCATTGTGTTATTCCTTGTGTCTTCAAGTCCCCACATGTCTGACTTCTCTGCATCTTTCAGAGTACTTTTATGTTTGTTTTATGAATAATGCTCAGGGTTCTTAGTTGTACTTAGAGAGTAGAATAATAAAATATATGTTACTCCATCTTTCCAGAAGCAAAAGTTCTATTAACTTATTTTTGTTTTATAATTTGTTTTGTTAATGTAAAAGACATACATGTTTAATGAAGAAAATTCAGAAACTTTGGAAAATTTTTAAAAAATCATCTGCGCTTTCTGGTATGTCCAATTAGCATTTTCTTTTATTTTCAGTTGTTTAAAGTTCACATATAAATTATAAATTTTTTCCTAAAATTAAGGATTACTGTAAATTCCATTTATATCTTACATTTAACACACACTATATTATGAATACAGTATTTTTCTTATAAATATTCTTGGAAAACAGTTTTTTAATAAATGCATAATATTACAAATATGGCTTGATTTAACCACTGCCTTATTTTATATATTTACTTGTTTCTGATTCTCTACTTTTCTTGATAATGCTATAATAAATATTATCAAAAATGTTATAATTAATATTTCTAATTTCTAATTAATATTTCTAACTAATAATGTTAAAATAAAAATTCTTATATCTTCTTTCACTTTAAATTATTTTTCCCAGGATAGATTCTGAGAAGGTAGAAAGATACGTGCCATCTCAAATTTCCTTATACATATTGTCAAGCTGATTTCTAGAAAGATCAAATACATGTACAGCCCATCAGAGCATAGGAACTCTGCGACCATCGCCAGCTCTGCATGTTGTCACATATAAAATCTGCTGTGAATAATGACTTCCCAAATAGACTAAAGGCCCACTTTGCTTTTATGGAATAGTACAGTGTGAGAGTTGGGGAGAATATTATAGGTCACCTAATTTAATACTTTTATTTTGTAGATAGAAGACAATAACCAGAGTTTCTTCCAGCCTGGAGTCACAGCTGCTTTCTTGAGCAGAAGCTGACACCAATGAACCTTGGAGCACTGCCTAAAAATTTTTTCACACCAGTTTAGAAAAACATTATCTATTTAGTGTTTGTAAATAACCTGGCAGGGAGGAGTCACATCACTGTGAGAAGGGGAATGTGAAATTACTTCTGAGCCACTGAGAAATCTGAAGTTCTATTTTCATAAAGCAACCATAACATCTGACAAATTCAACCTTGCTTCCTGATCTTTTTGAAGAGAATTTGAAAAGGCAGTTTGGGGATTTCAGAGACTTAGGTCAAAGTTCTCACTTCTACTTCTACTTAGAGAGTTTACAAAATCATTCTGGGCTTCAAAGTTTTACCTTTAAAACAAGAAGACTGAATAAAATGAATTCTGGGCTGCTTCCAGCTTCAAAGTTCTATTGTCTCATTGTGGTTAGAAGAACCCAGTAGCCAGGGCAACCACCAAGATGCTCCAAGCAGCCCCTCCCTGCCCTAGTTTGCAGGGTGTCATCCACAGAGTCTGTGCTTAAACCTTTCCTCTAACTCCAGGTCACTCCATAAAATTTGCTTTTCTGACCATTCTCAGAAGAGGAATCCCAGTCTTTCCCCCAACTGGAGAAGACAACAAGCAGCCATGGAACACAGGATACAATTATTTATGTATCTCAGGTTGTGATCACAAGGGAAAGTGCAGAGCAAGGCCGTAGCCTTTCACAGAGTTCTCTAGGCCTTGACAGGTTTGTTGAATGGATGAAGTGTTTGTGACAGGGCCCACGTTCCAGTCAGTGTGTTCACAGCTCCCACTGCCTCAGGGACTGGGTCTCGGCCTCTGGCCAGTACTAGGCCAGAGCAGCAATACATTGCAGCCGTGTTTTCAGAGTGAGCTCAGTGGGCCTGATGGGACCCACATTTCCAGTCAGCAGTCAGCCACACACAAGATTATCTGTGAATGGAACCTGTCACCATCTATTTCTACTCAGATTTTGGCAGCCGCCCCAGCAGGACAGTGCATCATTACAGACCTAACTGACGTCGGGTTCCCTCTGTGCCAATAGCAGTGTTTGGACAGACCATCAGTAAGGAGCCACTTTTCCAAAGCATGAAGAAGTCTGAGTCGTCAGGAGAGACATTTTGGCAAGGTATCAGCAGCATTTTCCCAGGAGGGGCAGTTTTACCATGTTTGTGGTGGAGACAGGGCTACATACAGAAGACTAGAAGCATGTTGAGACTGAAAGTGCCTGGATGGTTCTGGACATATATGGTAACCATATTTAAAAGAGAAAAAAGTAATGGGGGGGTGGAAGTATAAAACTTCTTGGAAATAAAGAGAAAGAAAAAAGTCTGCATCCTCAGCCTTGACCTGTACCCTGGCTGCCGACTGGATAGCTTCACTTGGCTTTTCTGATGTCATCTCAGATTCAAATAATCCAAAACTGAGGTCATCCTCCCCCAAACTGACTTCTCTTCCTAACTTTGTCAGTAAAACACTTCCAGACACCCAGAGCAGGGCCTTTGGAGAAACCTTCGATTTCCATCTTCTTCATATGTAATCTGTTACGAAGAATCAATTATTCGTATCCAATGTCTCTTTCTCTGACCTTTCTAAGTCATGATTTCAAAGTCATTGTTCACAGAAATGAGCAACATTAAAGTTATCACATAAGAAAAGAAATTTCAAAAAAATAAACCCAAAATTGGAATGCACAAGAGGATTTCTCATTGCTTCATCCTGCAGGTATCAGCCCAGCCCAAAATGACACCTACATGGCTCCCAGCACCTCCTGAGCCACTGTATCCCTGGCTTAGAGCCTGCCATTGCCAAATGTAGCTCACGTCCTGTACATCCTTCTGTGCCCAGGCTTCTGACCTAACCTTTCTTGACAGTTGCTATTCCTGTTCATAACGTGCTCACCCATCCTCCTTCCTGCCTTGTGGAGTGCCCTTTTTTTGCCCTTTGAATTCTGAATATCTTTTAAAACTTAGCTCATCTGTGCAAACTCTGCCTTGTGTAGATTCTCCTGACTTGTACCTGCCCTGAGATTCTATTGCACCCCTAGCAAAGACATGCCTGAACCGCACATCACTTAGAAGTAGTAACTGTGCAGATTAGGCCAAGTTACCCAACACCTCAGAGCCTTCATTGTATTACCTGTAAAATGGTAGTAATAATATAGCATCTAACGTACAAGTTTGCAGAGAGTATGAAATAGAATATCGCACACAATGTGCTTAGTCTGGCAATTTACTAATCACAAAATAAATTCTTGTTTTCATTGCTATACTTTCTTGTATTCTCTCATTTCAGCTTTTTGTTTGTTTGTTTCTTTGTGACTATTTTGTCTACTCCCATAAAATTATAAGTTCTTGAAAGGCAAAGACAATGATATCTTTCTATTATGTTCTACCCTGGCTGGCACCTCTCCACAACCACACCACACCACACATACACACACACACACACACACACACACACACACACACACACTGGATGCTGCTGGACGAATACTGGGAGCTGAGTAAATCATGGATTGACAGACTCGTGATCTGTGAGGCAGGAGGACTGGAGCCCTCATTATCTGTAGTCTTAAAACATGGGCCATGAGGAAAAGAGAATGGCTGCCACCAGGAGAGATAGTAAGGGAGCTTTCCTAGGAGGCACAGTTGTTTAATCAAATGTTACTTAAAGGAATGATAAAATAATGTGCTTGGACTTTAGGAAATTTATAAAATAGGTAGAAGAACAATTGATAGGGAAACAACGGCTCCTAGATTCAGTATCTCAGACATCACGTGAGATGAAACTAGGAAATAGAAAAGAAGAGTGGCAGGATAGATCCCAAACCGTAACACTTGATGATTTTATTTGACTCAAGAACAAAATAGAGAACTCCTGCATTTCAGAGATATAATTCCCAAACCATTTTTCATCAAACAAAACTGAACCAAAGATAAACTTGAAAGAGAAACCAATAGAAGTGAATTGAAGACAGAAAAAATGAACCAAAATACAGAAAGATTCTTTTATCATGTCAAACCTTAAAATAAAAGACAAGCAAGAACACCCTCAAACCCCTCACTGGTTTCCCCTTGGGACTTAACCAAGAGTTAGAATTCCTTCTTATTCTAATGTTGTTTTAATCAAGCCTTGGGGTACTGCTATTATCTCTTCAGATTTATTCATTTCTTCCTTATTTGTTTTCCTGTTTTTAAAATGCACTCCTGTATAGAATCTGGGCATGGCTACAAAGATTACCCCATAATTCTCAACAATGTCTGCACTAATTACTAATCCCAGAATTCCCTTCTCCTACTCTCCAACCTGAGAATGATGAACAAGTCTGGTCCTCATCACAGCCAACATCTCCAGTCCCTTCCACAGTGGAGTAAAAACAATTAGAAAGGCATATTTGGGGTATAAAAACCAATGATTTGGGCTTCAACCAGAGAAGCAGAAGAAAAAGATCCTTCAGAGGAAAATCCCTCCACTAAAACACAATAACAGCAAGACAAAATAAACAAAATAAAGAATGGTAGAATAATTGGTCACTCAATAGTGTAATTGTTTTTTAGCTGAACTCAGTGTTTTGGCTTCAGTACTAAATAGAGGATCAGGGCTGGTGAGAGATAGCAGTGGGTATGTTTGCATCCTGGCTTGTGCTATTTGTACAAATTTCCAGTCAGCTCAAGCTAATTAACAGTGAAAGAAATATAAATGATTGTCTCAGGATAGGCTGTTGTGTCACACTTGCCTTTAAAGATGTGTTTTCAAAATCATGTGTTGCTGCCAGTGTAATGAGAACTCAGTCACCTCTGTCACAGGCAGGGGCCACGGCCTCATCCCACTGCACAAAAAAAAAAAAAAAAAAAGAACCAGAGGGAGAAATGTGCTGTAGCCTTTTCCAGGGGTGGGGTGGGGGGTAGGGATGGTGTCATTGTTGATTCTTTATATAATCCTAGACTACACCCCAATATTAAAATTTTCAGAAGTTTTACTATTCGACAAACCTGAAAAACATATTTGATAAGTTTGAGACCTAGGCACATCTGTAGCTTAAAATAAAACAGTCTTTCCATTCTCCCAAAGAACTAAGCCTAGAAATTAAATGAAGTCTTGGTTAGCAGGGCTATTATCTGTTCTTTATATAACATTATTCTGGGGCTAGTTTCAGGCCACTCTCTCTGTCTTCAGCTAGAGAACACCAGGGAACCAAACTCAACTTTACAATTCATCTAAGCAAAATATAACTGAGATGGTAAATCTGCTAAAATGCAAAAATTCAAACAGCTCAAAACAAGGATCTATTGCCTTCTAAACACGTACAATGCCTTGTACAGCCAAATAGCAATACCTTTTAGATGATGTGCTTCACTCGCACACATGCTGAGAACTGACAATATACTATGTCAAAATTGCAGTCTCCAGGTCATTGCCGGTGACCATAAAGTTCTGCCTTTCCCTAGGTCTGAGTAAAACATGTGCTTGGTAGCTTGCCAAACATTCATTGCTGTGATCCAGCCATGTGCTGCCAACGTTGGAGCCAACAAGGGTGTCCGAAAATGTGCAAAAGTGTGTTTTCACTGACCGCCTGGCACACATTTTGCCTAAGGTAGAGGAACTAGAAATTTTCCTGCCAGAACCCAGTTCCCAAGCTAATGGAAACTGGAGGAAAAATTTTTGATGCTCCTTTTGACTCTGCCAAGGCTGCATGCGGTTATGGTTACTCTATCTCCAATCAAGTACATCCTTGTTCCTAAGATTTGGAGAGGTCTAGTTCTTAATCATTAACATGTATTAATAAAAGCCAATGTGATATGACATATTGTAGTATATATCACAAAGATATGAAAATATTATATATTACATAAGACTCATATATTACTATTATATATTACCAATTAATAATATATTTATAATAATAATTATTATTATAATTAATATAAAGATATTATGTAAATATTCTATTCTACTGCATTTGTGAAAATCAACACAAGCAGCAGTAGATGCTGTTTGGAGCCATCCAGATACTGGCTGATGGCACTGCTAGCTGATGGCATTCAGCTGTCAGCCTTCTCCAGAAATTGCTTTTGGCAGAAGACAGTGACCTCACCCAAGGTTCCCACCCTTTTCCTGGGGACATCCTGCATCCAAATGACTGGTTAATGTGGTAGTATTAAGGCTTGGTCTCCTTACCCCAACTTGAGACAACTCTGTAGAACAAAGAGCTCCCTGTAGGGCAGGCTGAGACTTTCTTCTCTGCCCATTCCTGCTTCCTTCTCTCCCTTCACAGCTGTTACTCTTGAGAGCACTTCTGAATAAACTTCCAGCATGATAATTCTCATCTTTGAGTCTGCTTCCTGGGGAAGCTAATCTTCAGCTATTGGTCCCAGGAGTTGTCTGTGGCTAAGCAAGTGCTCAATGGGCTTTCAGGGCTGCATCCCCCTAACTGCTGGCCATGAGAAATCCATCATTAGTAATAGGTGGAGCATCGATGGCCTCTGGAACAGCATGGTGGTGGTGAAACTTACACTGGTGGTGACTAGGAAGCCATAGCAGTAGAAACAAGTGCACTAGAAGGTTCAGTGTATCCAGTGTTTGACAAATATGGAGAAAATAGAAGTATAATGACAATGCAATCAAAAGGCTGTTACTAGAGGCAGCAGTTTCCTTGCAAAAGAAAAACAGTAGATTCTTTGGAAAGACTAAAAGGGATTACGCAGCAATTAAAGGCTGGGTATAAGAGCCAGAAGGGCTTCCGGGCAAAGTATAAAGAGCCTCTCATTTTCTACAGCTGAAGAGCAGAAGTGAGTAACAGGTGTAAGATTAAATATAAGAATAACTAAAGGAAGTTGAATTCTCAATCGAGACAAGTCTTCTAAGCCACAAACTACATACATAGTTTACAACAACAGACATGTATATTCTCACACTTTTGCAAGCCAAAAGCCCAAATACAAGATGTCAGCAGGGACATGCTCCCTCTAGAGGCTCTAAGCGGGGGTAATCCCAGCTGCCAGCTTCTCTAGTACTTGCATTAGGCCAGGATTTCTCAGCCTTGCACTATTGACATTTCCGGCTGGATATTCTTTGTTGTGGCAGTGGATCCCTGTGTCGTAAGATGTTTAGCCGCATTCCTGGCCTCTACTTACTGGATGCTCACCCCATAATCCTCACAACCTAAAAGGTCCCCCAGATATAGCCAAAAGTCCTCCGCTGGGGTGTGGGGTGAGGGGCTGGGGGGGAGGGATTACCCTGGCTGAGAACCATGACAACAGGCTGAAGACGGCCACCTTGCGAGGATCCCACCTCCTTCCTGGGGCAGCCTGCATCTAGTAATGGAACTCGTAGCCTGGCCCTAACTTAGGATAACCCTAAAAGGTCATCCCAGCCTCAGAACACTCTGCGAATGGGCCGAGGCACTTTCGTGGTGACTGCTGCACAGCCCGGCCTCTCTCTCCACCCACGCTTGCTTCTTCCCCTTCCCCAACAGATGCTAATCCCAGGAGGATCCCTAACGATTCTACACACAGATCTTCTCCTCAGAGTCAGCTTCCTGGACATCCCGGGCTGACGCAGCAGTCACATATCATTTCCCCAGAATCCACCTTAATTAAAATAATTAATCATGCAATGTGTACTACTTTCTTGATGAAAACATCAACACTTCCTAGCTCATCTTCATGAGTTTATTCGATAACAATGTTCAACAATTATGGTGGAGTTACCATTACCAGTGGCCTTGGAATTCATCAAAGGACAGAACTTAGGTCCGGGGATGGCTACATAATTTGCAGGGTCCCTTGCTAAAAAAAAAATTGTTAAGTATTTCAAGACAATAACAGCAGAGCATTAACCAAGCATAGGTTCTTTCTTTGCATGGGACCCTGTGTGGCTGCATGGATTGTTCACTAATGAACCTGGCCCTGAATAGGTAATGTTCTCATGAGACTACCATCTAGCCACGGAGATAAATATTAAACCATTAATTACATAATAAATTGTTTTATTGCTATTGTGAGAAGATTATGTTGGAGAAGTGCGGGGACTATATACAACCTTATAATAAGGGAATCAGACCCTCTGGGTGGGAAGAATTGTAGGGACAAAAAGATTGGGGCCCTACGAGAACCATAGATTTGATCCGATTTCTTGTTGTACCATGAACTACTCGCCTGACAGTTGTCCAGCAGTAGTTTCTTACTTGAGACCACTCTCTCAGTCAAAGAAAATGGGCCACAAACATATGGCTTCCTCGAAATGCCACAACACACTTCCTTCACATAGAAATGGCTCCAGAAAAAAAAATCATTAAAAGAAAAAATTGTTGTTAAAATAAAGTGAATGGAAACATAAGGAGGTTCTTCGCTGGCTTAAGAAAATAAACTGAAATCTAAAATATTCGGAGAAACACATTAGGGAATTACAGGGGATCAAAAAAGTCCACAATAGGGCCAGTTATATGTCGGGGTTGGAAACTGATTTAATTCCACACTAACAGCAAGAAGACCTCAGTTCTATTCCCAGCACTCTCTAATTCTGAGAAAGTCACTTCAATTTTCTGTTTTTTGTCTGAATAATGAAAAAAAAAGTTGCTCTGTCATTTTGGATTTAGTGAGTATTATTAATATGATTATTTTAGGATACTTTGAGCTAGCTCTCCTAGAAACACAAACACCATACTTACTGACAGACAAGGCAACCTAAGGTTAGTGTACGCCATCCAGCCGCACACAACTTTGGTGAATTCAGACTCTACCCAACCCCCATTGTGATCTTCATAAGTACCCACACACCTCATTTTGGCAGGATCTGTGAGATGTCTTATCTTCTGCTCTTGTTCTTGCTTCTATCAAGTCCACCTTGTCCTCTATGAACACAGACAGATATAAGTTTTCACATTGTGAAAATGGGCATAAGTGTATATAATTATTTAACATATGACAAATATAGTATTTCATGTGAGTAGTGAAAGGGTAAATTATTAAATGCACTGGGAAAACTACTTACCTATCTGGAAAAAATTAAGTAAGTTTTTTACATTACTCCAAGTATCGAAATACATTCCAGATGGATTAAAGAGATAAATGTTAAAAATGAAACTTTATAAGTAGTCAAAGAAATTTAGATAAATACATATATAGTTTTGGTGTTTGAAGAGCCCGTTCTAAAAATAACACCAAGGCAGAGATTGTAAAATAAATCATAAATAGCTCTGACTGTATATAATAAATTCCATAAATCCCATGAGTAAAATTAAATGTCACTTAACAAAGTAGGAAAGTATTTGCCTACTTTTTTATATATTCTGGATAAAGGACCAATATTCTTTATATATAAAGAGTTCTAGCAAGTCAGTATGTAAAAGACAAATTCTTTGGCAACCAATTCTATTTCCTGAAATTCATCATAAGGAAATAAGCCTGTAAGTGATTATCGTAGACTTGCCCCATGGAGTCAGTTGGCCAGGGATCCACCTTACTTAGAAGAGAGTGAAAAAGCTTTACATAAATCTAGGGACCTGGCTGATGGTCAACAAGGTGGGATGTTAATGGGGGCAACACTGAGAAAAGGGATTCTAAAGAACTAAAAGAGGGCATCGAAGAAAGGGGGTGCCATACCTGGAGGGATGTCCAGACCTAAAGACAAAGACCTCTACTTTGGGGGCCCAATAAAAAGTCATAACATCCTATGAGAGTGCCATGAAATAATGAAAATAATCCTCTAAACGACTCTATGACCCGAGAGTGTTAGCATCACCCCTTTTTAAAGTCCAGGAGAATAAAACTGAGTCAGTTATCCAAGCGTTCATTCTCAAAAAGGAGAACATGAATTGAAGCCAGATCCTCTGTATACAAGTTCTCAGTCCACTCTTACTTGACACCTTAACAAATATTTCTAATTTTTGCTTTTTCATAGGACAACTGTTAAAGAAGATCATTTTGTGGAGAAAGTGGGAAACGTCAGTGTGATAACCTGCGAACCAAGTTTGGTAAAGCAGACTTCATTATAGCAGCATTTCCTAGTTTCATAGGCCTCTGCACTGTGTCCACTAACTATTTCCAGAAGCGTACCTGAGAGGTCTGGATAGTTTGAAAGGGGGACTCTTGTACTTGAGGTCAGATTTCACATTGCAGTTTTGTAGTTTCATGTGCAGTCTGGGTTTCCTTTAATAAATTACAGGTCCTGCCACTAAGCTGTGAACAGAGACCAGTAGTAGGTGATTTAGAGGTGCACAGAGGCCTCTGAAATTCTTTAAGAATCAGTTTCTTTTTGTTTTCTTGTTTTTACAGTAGGTGGAAATTTGAGCTTTGAGAATCTGGAGTGCCTCAGCAGAGACTTTTGTGGACCAATATTTGTCAGGATTGAGTTACCTGATCTGAGCTTATGTACTGGGTTATTGAAAGATAAAACAAACAAACAAACAAACAAACAAATACTTCTTATACAGACTTGTAAAAATTACAAATATGGAGGTTAAATTTTGCTTCTCTAGCCCTTTATTTCCTCTTCGACTGTTCCATCTGACAGTTGAAGTGGGAAATCATTGTTAAATCACAGTAAACATTGTATATTTTGTGCCCCCCTCTTCTAAGCCAGTCAACATTTTCTATAAAGGGCTAGGTAATAAATATTCTAGGCTCTGTGGGGCCAGATGGTCTCTATCACAACTGTTTAACTCTGCCATTTGAAAGTCACCACAGACAATCCTTAAACAAATGGGCATGGCTATATTCCAATAAAATTTTATTTACAAAAATCATGTTGTGTCTGGATTTGGCTCACAGATCATAGTTTGCTGACCCCTCTTCTAGTCAAAACTGCTGAACCTCACGTTTTGTTTTTCCACTTATTCCATTTATTTTTCTTGCTTCTTCCAAGTTTTGTGTAGCATATATAATATAACCAGTAAACTGACAACCAAAAATGAGAAAGTTGGGGTTAGAACAGTTTGTACCTGGGAAATCTGAAAATACTCCTTCTTCTGGGTTCCTTTTCCCAAAGTGGGTACTTATGGTTATTCCTTTAAAACTTTATTTTGCATTTCTCTCTCTGGTATGAAATAACTGGTGCCACTGAGATGGGGCCTAGCTACCGATGGAACTAAGTTTGCAAGCCATGGTATCTTGAGTCAAATTCTCTTTGTGGCTAATTATTAAGAGCATTTACATTCACTGCTTTTAGCTACTATTTGCATTAAGTACACTTGCATGCAGCATAAGTTCAAAGAGGAAATCATTCTAATTCTTGTGATCCCCTATCTACCCATAACCCTTGCTGCTCATAAATACTGCTATAACCCTAGCATAACACTTAACACTTACAGTACTAGATTGGATGATAGCTCCTTTTTATTGAGATCCTACTTAGTGTGGAATACCTTTCAAGCTACTCTGATTTTATCATTCACATAATCATCCTGACAACTCTGGTAACCCATTTGCCAAAGGAGATAATAAACTCAGAAAGTTTTACTCCATTGCCCAGTGGTACAGCCAGGATGAAGCCTGTTTGTCTAACTCCCAGCCTCATACAATCATTATTATTAATTTACCCACTTATTCTTACACTTATACACCAAAGATTTACCAAGTTTTTCCTATTTCCCAGGTGCTGGGCAGGCACTGGGGATATAGCAACGAAAAAGCAGACATGTTTTATCTGCTAGCACTCTCAGTTGCTTACTCATAATCACCCATATCTACACCTTCACAACTGTGGTATGGGCTGCAAAGGAAAACCCAGGGAGCCACATGGGTTTGGGACAGAGTGACCTAAACATGTTAGCTTACCTCTTATCAGGGTTATAAATTTATTCAAGGATAGTGATTGTCTCTATATTATCTGCCACTTTATGTAATTGACTTATTGAGACAAATAGTTGTGATTTCTCCATCTTCTCTATCTTGATATGCACACAAAAGTAGAGGCAGACACCAATGTGGCCCATGGGGCATTCTGTGAAGCAATTGGAAATAATGAGATGAACATAGAACAACGCAGAGAGAACTAAAAAGCATAGTGTTGGGTGGGGAAATTAATAAAAAGAAGGCAATTTACACCATGATGCTGTTTATGAAAGTTAAAGCATAAATACATACGAAACACCCCAATATATCTTATAAAAAGAATGTATGATTACTTAGAAACATATATTAAGACAAACAAACAAACAAACAAAAACCTTATACTGGGCCTGAGTGTACAAGTGGAGAAATGGCTGAGAAATCAGGTATAAAGAGAAAAATAAAGCAAGATAGGATCCTTGTACAGACTGAACTGAGAAATATAATTGATTAAATCTCTGCCTATGAGGTCCCCAGAATAAACTACAAAAGCAAATAATTATTTGACAAAGCAAGTAACTTCAATATTATACTGGACAGAGGGTGACAATCTTTAAATGCTGGCCCTCAGCCTCAGGTGGAGAAGTTTCATGATAGGAAATGGGATAGGACAGATACAGACAGAAGGGAGGATTCTCTCTGTTAGAAAAAAAAAAAAAGGGGAGGAAAGAAACCAAAAAGAACAACTCTTCAGGAACAGTAGTGAATGTTCTTGTGTTTATATAAACATGTTCCCTTAAGATAGTTGACCCCTTACAGATCTTCAGTACTTAATATAAAATCTCTCTGCAATAACAGAGCTACGATAGCTAGAAAAGTATAAAGTATTTGGTGTTCTCAAAGTATTTAAGGAATGACAGCAGTAATGTTGATGTAAAATATTCATACTAGGATGTCCTTTGTAAGTCCACTCGGGTTATGAAACAGTAGCTGTTATCCAGTGTTCATAGTCTCACTAAGTTATTGGGCCTATTGACAAAGCGTGAAGTAAAGAAGAGCTGACTGTGACCCAACAAAGCATCAGTAAGCATCTGGTCTCGGCCTTCTTAATAGACTGTTCCAAAAACAATACTGTCATTTCAGTTACTTGCAAAAACCACTGCCTTTGTTTGGAGACACCATCTACATCTTTCCACATTCCCCACCTCCCACCCTACCCAAGGTAATGGATATCAAACTTGAAAGGAAAAGACTGAAGGACGCCTCCCCCAGAAGTTAAGGGCCAAGAAAATTAGGTTGAGTCCTTTCTCATGCCTCCAAATAAAATCTTGGACAAGATGGCAATTGCATTTAGAGGAATCATCAAAGCCATTTTATTTTTCCAGTGTTCCATTAGGGAAGCTGATTTGTAGGATAAAAATATGCAATGTATGAAAGAAGGAATCATTTATTTCTTGACTGACCTTGGGCCTTGATTTATCTCAAAACCAAGAGAATTTTCCTCTTGGTAAAGGAGAGCTAATTCTTTCAGTAAGTCTTTGAAAGCTCCTGCCATCAAAAACAATCCATATGTTGAATGCACAAAAATGCTCTGAATTTTAGTAAGGAGGGGAGGAATTGTGAGAAGAAAAAGAAGCTTGGAAAATCTGGGGGGAAATGATGTTTAGCTAATCATGCACTTTCAAGATAGAAAAGAAAGCAAAGTGTTTGGGGAGGATAAATGTCACCCTTGCCACCATGGCATGCGAGTTCATTCTCTCCTTCATTGACCACTGTTAGGCAGTCCCAGTGTGGTGGTGGCCTCAACTTGCTGGCTGACCTTCCCTTGACTCCAAGAGG
This sequence comes from Pteropus medius, assembly GCF_902729225.1. Lineage (NCBI taxonomy): Eukaryota > Metazoa > Chordata > Mammalia > Chiroptera > Pteropodidae > Pteropus > Pteropus medius. The sequence continues at coordinate 7,115,757 of NW_024344241.1, read as the reverse complement.
GAAGAAATAGTGAGGCTCTATGTCCTCGCTGGCCAGGCCTTCCTATGACCTGCCCGAGACCTCTCCCCCTTTCCCACAGCCCTCCCCCAAAGCCTCACTGGAGCTTTTGGTTTATTTTTTCAGGTGAGTAAACTCTGTATCAAATACTGGTTTCTCAGTTGCTTTTAATTAGGCTTCTGAGTTCCACTCTTTCATCTTGGTGAAATCTGCGTCACTTTTCTCCAGCTATTTTTGGTTCTAAAGCCATGGGTTTGCTTTCATTCAGCTAATTGAAGGCACACAGGAAAGGAGAAAGGGGATAATCCCAATCATTTGACATTTCTTAGAGTTCTGATAAACCACACATTTTTTAGTGGCAGAAAATTACTTTCCAAATGTTAGCTCTGCAACCTCTTCCCCAAAGAGATAGAGTGCCTACCCACTAAGGCTCCAAAGTTAATATCATGTGGGCTTCTTTGAAGTTCCTGAATTCCAGGTAGAGTGTGGGAGGGCAGGTGAGATATAGTGCTGTGACCAAAAAGCTCCTCCATAGTTATCCATTTTTGGTGGTGAGCTCACTCCTTTCAGTTCTGACTGAGACCGCCCCTGAGAATGTCGCTATCGAATGATAGGTTTGCAAAGCTATGGGATGAGGGCTCAGACAGACACCTCCTATTAACATTAAGAACAGAGTAGATGGTGATGTCCCATGAAATGTCCCATTAAATGAAAAGCCAGCAGCCAGGTGCTTGTTTAATTCTAGAAAGAGCAGTATTAATTTTTAGCAAAATTTTATTAAATCTTAATACAAGACACTTTTTTTTTGTACTTTGGACCAAAAAATTCTGTAAAAACTATATTTGTTCTATAATTTGTTGTTTTGACCAAGGCTATTTAGTACACAAACTCGAGATCTTGCTAAAGTAATAAAAGTAGGTTTTACATAGGGTAAATATTTAAATCTATCACTGTTATTCTATTTTTATAATTGCTAAATCACTGGTGTCCCATAAAGCTTCTACAAAATGGTGGGGGGAAATTGGTACTTACTTATTACCAAAAAAAATCATATTACATTTCTATCTAAATATTCTATTCTCCTCCAAGTCTATTCCAGGAAACAAAACAGTACAAATTACCAACTACTTCTAATTTAAAAAATAAAGTACTTAAATGGATCCAAAACAAAGTTGATTGACAGTAAATCCAAATTCCATGTTAAAGAACCTTCATATGACAATAAACGGAAAAATATTTGTAATTCATGCATAATCAAAGAGATGATATACCTAAATAGCACCGACAAGTAGATAAGGAAAAGACCAACTACTTAGGAGAAAACAGTAAAAAGGACACTTCACAGACAAGATCACAGGAATTTAAATATATGAGATGTTCAACTTCACCCATAATAAATAAAATGCAAATTAAACTAACATTTTTCAACTCCTAATTTGTTTTTAAAAATTGATAAATGCTGTAATTGTAAAGGAGTAGGGAAGAAGTCATTTATGAAGAGGTGATGGGAATATATATTGTTTTCAACTTCTATGGGGAATTTGGCAGTATCTATTAAAATTATATATGCCTATACTCTTTGACCCTGAGTTGTTTTTCTAAGAACTCATTTTATAAATATATTTACTTAGGGGAAAAATAAAATATACACAAGTTTATTCATTATGGCATTGGCTGCAATAGCAAAAGATTAGGGAAATATACAAATTCCATCCATAGGGGACTGGGTAAATTATGTTATAACCCTATAATGGAATACTATATAGCTACAAAATATGAAGAATCTATATATTAATATTAAACAATCTTTATTACACATTATTGAGTGAAAAAGATCTAAGTCTATACTACATTATCACTTATTAATACTAGTAAACGTATGTATAGATATAGGCAGTATAGTAATAAGGAATAAAGGCATAGAGAACCAGTGTCCAATATGCCATTGGGTTTTTGTTTGTAATAATATAAAATAATCTCTGGAAGTATATATAAAAATTGTAGGTATGTCAGAGAAGAACTAAGTTGTAAGGGGAATTTTCATCATACACTCTATTATAGGTTGAATTGTGTCTCCCAAAAAGATATATTGATGTCCTAACACCCGGTACCTGTGAATGTGAGCTTATTTAGAAGTAGGATCTTTGCAGATGTAATCAAGTTAAGGTGAATATGTGACGCTAATCCAATATGACTGTTGTCCTTACTAGAAGAGAAAAAGAGACACAAAGACACACACACACACAGGCAGGACAGCCATGTGAAGATGAAGGCAGATGTTGGAGTTATGTGCCTACAAGCTAAGAAACACCAGAGATTGCCAACAGACCACCAAAAGTTCAGAGGAAGGTCTGGAACAGATTATCCCTCACAACTCTCAGAAGGAACCAACTCAGCCATCACCTCAATTTTGACTTCAGGCCTCCAGAATAAATTTCTGTTGTTTTAAGCCACCTACTTTGAGATACTTCATTACAACACCCCTAGAAAATTAATGCACACCCTTTTGTAATTTTTGAATTTTGAACCATGTAAATGTAGTAGCTATTAAAAGAAAAATAAGTAGATTGAAAAAGTTTTGGCCAAAAGTAAGAAGAAATAAATAAAATAGATCTTACTATAACATGGCTCTGATATATTTTCCAAAACCATACAGAATTTCATGAGATACATAGGGAATTCATTTCAATAGAGTCAACCATACTTAGGCTAATAGTTTGAAAATGAAAGAAATAAATGAAAACCCAGTGGATGCAGGACTCCAGCTCCCTTGGCCTTGGTGCAGCCTGAGGCTGAGAGTCAGCTATGAGTGGAGTTGGTCTTTTTCCATCTTTCCTCCTTAGGACACATTTTTTAAGAAAAAAAAGTTAATTTATTTGATAAGCATGACAATCTGCCTGAGCCCACTGAAATTATCAGTGCTTTTATAGAACTCTGTCTGGTCTTGAGGGAGTTTTAGCCACTGTTTGTATCCACAATCAATATTAGAGAGTAAGAACATTAACAACAGGTTAGTCCTGTAGACGTTGCAGCAATGTTGACTCCATTGACTTGTGGGGTTCTTTCTCGGCATTCTTTCTCTGCTGGCAAAGTGAGACTGTGACTTTTTGCAAACTGGGAGTGGGTTATATTTATGTTAGCTCTGACACTGAAAAAGTTGTGATCACAATGCAAACAAGACACCAAAATGTGTGATCAATTCAATACACTCAAACAAAGCCAGATTTTGACATTAGAGGTTCAACTAAATTTTTTTTTTAAAAAAAGCGCTTTTTAATAGGACAGTTTTAGATTTACAGAAAAATTACAAAAATAGTACAGTGTTCCTGTTTATCCCACATCCAGTTTCTCATGTTATTAACCTTAGTTATTAGTCTGGTACATTTGTTGCAACCAAATAACAAATATTGATACATTTTTATTATTTGAAGTTCATAGTTCACTCAGATTTTCTTAGGGTTTACCTAATATCTTTCTTCTGTGTCCTCATGTCTCCTTATGTTCCTCTTGGCTGTGACAGTTTCTCAAACTTTCCCTGTTTTTGATGATCTTGAGAGTTTGTATTTGTACTAATTATTTGACTCTAACAGGTATTGTTATTATCTCCATTTTGTAGATGAGAGGACCATGGCATAACGCCTTGCTCATAATCGAGCAGACCCTAGGCAATCTGGTTCCCAAGCCTGCACTCATACCTGCGCTTTGTTACTCTGCCTGGGTTCGGATCACAACTTGGTCATTTACTGGCTATGTGAATTTGGGCTAGTTATTGTTTATCTTAGTCCCGTTAATAATACTTATCACATAGGGGTTTGTCAGGATTGAATGGCGTAATTTATGAAAAGTTCCTGCTATATGCTAAGTAGTTGTTAGATATTACTTTTCTTTTGGGTCACATATCCTTTTGATAAACATCGAGCATATGTTATATGCCAGGCACTAGGTTGATGCTGAGGATACAATGGTATATTAGTTTCCTGTTGTTGCTGTAACAAATTATTACAGCTTGGTGTATTAAACCAACACAAGTTTGTTATATTACAGCTCTGTAAGTCAGAAGTCCAAAATGAGTTTCACTGGTTTACATACAGGTGTCAAGAAGATGGTGTTCCTTCTGGAGGCTCTGGGAGGAATCTATTTCATTGTCTCTTCTAGCATCTAAAGGCCACCTGCATTCTTTGGCTCATGGTTTTCTTTTTCTACTTTCAATGCCAACAAAGATGGATTGAGTCCTTCTTACATCCATTATTCCGATCTTTGTCTCCATCATCGCATCTCCTCTCTGACTCTACTGGTTCCCTTTTCTCTTGTAAGGACCTTCTGATCACATTAGGTTCACCCAGATAATCCAGAATAATCTCCCCATCTCAAGAACCTTAACTAAAGTATGCCTGCAAAGTCCTTATTTTTTAAATATTTTTTTTATTTTTCAGTTATAGTTGGCATACAATACTATATTAGTTTTAGGTGTACAGCATAGTGATTAGACATTTATATATCTCACAAAGTGATCACCCCAATAAATGTAGTGCCCCTCCGATACCATACATAGTTATTACCATATTATTGGCTTTATTCCTTATGCTATAATTACTATCTCCATGACTATTTTGTAACTACCAATTTGTACTTTTTAATACTTTCCCCCTTTTTCACCAATCTCCCCAACCCCCTCCCATCTGGTAACCCTCAAAATGTTCTCCATTTCTATGAGTTTGTTTCTGTTTGTTTGTTTGTTTTGTTCTTTAGATTCCAGGTATATATGCAATCATATGGCATTTGTCTTCCTCTATCTACCTTACTCCACTTGGCACAGTACCTTCTAGGTCTATCATAAAATATCTTTTTCAATCCCCTTACTTTTAGTCTGTGTGCATCTTTTAATCTGAAGTAAGTCTCTTGTAGGCAGCATATGTAAGGGTCTTGTTTTCTTATCCGTTCAGCCACCCTAACTTTTGATTGGAGCATTTAATTCTTTTTGATTTGAAGTACTCATTGATAGATATGCAGTTACTGCCACTCTTTATTTAGACTTTTGATACATATTCTTTTCTTCTTCTTAAAGAAATTCCTCTAACGTTTTCTGTAATATTGGCTTAGTGGTGATGAATTTCTTTAGCTTCTTCTTGTCTGGGAAGCTCTTTATCTGTCCTTCAATTCTAAATGATAACTTTGCTGAGTAAAGTAATTGTGGTTATAGGTCCTGCATTTTTATCACTTTGAATATTTTGTGCCAAGCCCTTCTGGCCTGTAAACTTTCCTTTGGGAGATCAGCTGACAGTCTTATGGGCATTCACTTGTAGATAACCAATTGCCTTTCTCTTACTGCTTTTATGATTCTCTTTTTGAATTTAACCTTTGGCATTTTAATTATGATGATTCTTGGTGTGGGCCTCTTTGGATTAATCTTGTTTGGGACTTTCTGAGCTTCCTATTTCCTTCACCAGGTTAGGGAAGTTTTCCATCACTATTTTTTTCAAATAGGGTTTTCAATTCCTTGCTCTCTCTCTTTTCTCTGTTCAAATTCCTGAAACCTGTGAAGATTTACCTTCACAGGTTTGTTACACTTGACATTGTCCCAGAGGCTTCTTAAACTATCTTTTGTTGTTGTTGTTGTTGTTGTTGTTGCTATTCTGATTGGGTGTTCTTTGCAATCCCATCTTTATGTTGCATATTCGATCCTCTGTTTCATCCACTCTGTTGATTCCCTCTAATATACTTTTCATCTCAGGTATTGTATTCTTCATTCCCGACTGGCTCCCTATTATGTTTTTCATCTCCATTTTTATGTTTTTATCTCTTTGTTAAAGTTCTCACTGAGTTCGTCTACACTTCCCCTAAGTTCCTTGAGCATCCTTATAAACTGTGTTTTGAACTCTGCATCTGGTAGTTTGCTTGTCTCCATTTTAGTGAAATCTTTCTCTGGAGCTTTGTTTTGTTCTTTCATGTGGGACATGCTTCTTTGTCTCCCCATTTTGGCTGCCTCCCTTTGTCTGTTTCTATGTATTAGGTAAGGCTCTTAAGTCTCCTGGTTTTAGTAGAGTGGCTTTCTATAGTAGGTATACTGTAGGGCCCCTTTGTACAGATCTGAGAGGGGCCCAGCTGCAGGCCGAGTTCAGACACAGCCTGTGCATCTCTGAGCCCACCTAGTAAGAGTCATCAAGCAATCCGCATATGGCTACCACCGGTGCTGAGCGTATAGATGCCCTGAGAGGCCAAGCCAGGAACCGAGGCCAGCTGTCACCACGGCAGGGCTTGGGGCTGCTTAGCAAGAGGTATGGGACACACCAAGCCCAGATGTTGTTTCTTTGGATTTTGTGAGCCTTTGAAAAATTTTAGGAAAGTCTGCAGATGAGCCAAGACAAGTTATCTATATGGAATAAACCACTGGAGGCAGCTTGGGTGGGCCCATGAGTTGGGAGAGATGGAGTCTCTGGATGGAGCCACCTGTGTTATCCAGGTTGATGATGCCTGTGTCTACAGGTTGGGAGCAGGAAAGGCTCAACAAAGGAACAATGGTTTCTTCCTGAACATCTGTCCAGATTTGAGCTGCTCTTCTAGCCCTCACTCTGAAGCCCGATAGCTCAGCACTTCTCCATACATCGTGGTGCCCCTCAAGCAGTTGCCCAGTGCCGGAGCTCAGAGCAAGTGAGTCTGTCAGTATGTAAGTCCAGGCATGGGCCGTTTAAGAGGAATGTCTCTGCTTTCCGCAGCCCTCCATCTAACTCAGCTGCAACCTCTGCTGGATTTCACAGCCAGAGGTTGTGGGGACTTCTCAGCACTGGAATACTGGGTTGGGGAGCCCAGTGTGTGACTGGGACCCCTTCTTCTCGGGTGGGGTAGGTGGCTCTGCAACCAAGATAGTCCTCCTGATTCTCGATCACCACATGTGGTTGTGGGACAGAGCCATTTAGCATCTCCGCCCCTTCTACCATTTTGAGGTGACCTATTACTTGAGGTGACCTAGTTGTAGGGCTTCTGTTCAGCCAGACTTCTGGCGACCTCACCTACTGGATGCTCAGAAGTTTTGTTATAATTTTGGTGTGGTCACTAGAGGAGGCACGTATAGCCTCTATCTTCTACACCATCTTGACTCTCTCTCTCTATCCCTCAAAGTCTCTTTTGCCATGGAAGGTAAATCTTCACAGGTTTCAGGAATTCGAACATTGACATCTTTGGGGCTCATTCTTCTACCTACAGCAAATGGGAAATCAGACACAGTCTCCAACTTAATGAGGTTTACTTATGATTCCATTTCCAGCTGAGAAAGGTTAGAAATAAAAGATGAAATGGTTTACAGAGGCCATTGGAAAGGTCAGTGATGCCGAGCCTTGTTTGATCATTTTAAGATTTGGGGAAACTGAGCTTTTTACAAAGCATTTAAGGTTCCTCTCTATAAAAAAAGTTATAGATTAAATTAAAAAGAAAGAATTCAATGTTGTCAGTGATATCTAGCATGATGTTCTAGTTACTTACTCTTTTTTGTTGTTGTTTCCATGACACTGAAGATGTAGAATTAATATGTTATTGATACACTAATGCTAGAGATGCTATTTCAGGAATATTTTTAAATATAACTAAAATTTTTAATCTGAAGAGATTTTTGTAGCTATTTAATTTTGTTCTTGTAATCAATCAAATTCACTCTCATGATACAAATATTCTACTTGAGAATAGTCAAAGCCAACTCCAAACCTTGGTTCTACCACTGTTAAAGACTCTTTCTGATTAAATACAGGTCTCACCCCATAAAAATGAGTGATTTTTGTATCACATAGAGCTTGTGGAAATAGATTTCTTTTAATAGAAGTCTTTCTTCGGTTTGTGATGTGATTGAGCTTGGGCATCAGACATTTGAGGTTTCAGAGTGTCTATAAGAAATAGTATTTCACAGACTGATGGTTAAGGGTGCGCAAAACCTAATTGGACTTAGAAAAAGAAATTTTACAAAGTGAGAGTCCACAAACCTATTGTACTTCGTAATTACTATTATAGTCCTTCTGCTATTGTTTAAAATCTTCTCTGAAAAGCCAGAATCATTCAGCACTGTTTGCATATATTTCATATTACTCCTTGTTTGTCGATTAATATATTTTTAAAAGCATTCTTGTTAAAGAAAAAAAATGAAACACAATACACTGCTCTCCACATGCTAAATGATAGTGAATCAGGCCTGATACTGAGCACGTTGGAGATTTGACCACACCATTGGTGGGTGGGATGCCTGGGACTTGGGAGTTGGCTTTATTCTGATGAACTTCAGCTGAGTTAGGTAAAAGGCTGTAACACATAGAAAATTCTTTCCACATATCAGTAAAGCAGGGTATTTAGTATGTAGGTCATTAAGTTTGGTGAAACTGCCATTCAGTTCAAAAACTGGAAGAGATCTTCATGATCATTTGTCCATTCATTATTCTCTGAATAGAGTAAGTAGGACCTAGAAAGCGCAGATGACTGGTCAGGACCACACTTAAGTTAGTGGCAGAGCCAGAGCATGCCTGGGACCAGTGACTCACATCAACTCTTCCTGGGTTCTAAACTCAGTGGAGGAAACTCTTTGTTTTAAAAGTTAAATTTCTTTTGTGTTTATTTCAAAACTACTGAACTTCCTGCATCCATAGGGAAAATAACACTTTCTTTCTCTGTGTGTAGCCAAGAAAAAGTAGTGGTGTAAATAACATGCCATTTAACATTTTAATGATGATATCAAGGACAAGAATAGAAGTAGAGAAAAAGATATTTTTATTAATTTTGAAAAAATTCTGGATGAAAGTAAAGATTTAAATATGCAAATACTTTGCTTCCTCAAGTTCATATCTTAAATATATATGAACTCAATCTCCTTCTCTCCATCTCACTGCTACCATCTGGACCCAGATTCCCCAGTCACCTAACTGCTTATCCTGTCTTTTACCCTGTTTCTGGTCTGGTCCCTCCTCTAGCATTCTTCCATAAAACAACCTTTATAAAAATGAAAATATGTCATTCTTCCCTCCTTAAAAGTCTCTATGTCTCTGCAATGCTGTAAAATAGTCTTCAACACATAGGCCATTGTACCTAAGACCCTGCTCCCTAGCTACTACCTCTCCAATTCCAAACCTATGTTCTTCCCTTCAAATCATAGGCTTCAGACACACCTGACAGTGCAGTGTTCACTGAGTGGGGACCTAGCTCAGTCTCTATACCCTTGCATATACTCTGTCCCTCTTCATTATCACATCTCTACCCTACTTTCTACATTTCAGCTCAAGCATTCTATTCTGAGTCAGCGCTGCCTTCCCTGAATCACAGACAGAATTAATTAGTTCCTCCTTTATGCCACCTTTGCACCCATTTTGAACACCACTTTGCATGCATGCCCCTGTATTATGGTTATTTGTTTACTTGTACAGCCTTCAGGGTCTCACACAGAGAGGGGACTCAAGGCATGTTTGATAGATAAAAAAAATACATAAAATTCTCTGAGTTTATTTTGAGGCAGAAAATGGTTTTTAAAAAGCATCTCAGTTGAAGAAGCAATCCTTCCAAAAGACATGGCTAATTCTGAGGGCAGTACGACTTTTAAGAGCATCATGCTGTGCTTAACTCTGAGAGGTTTGAGTGTTCAGGGAGCCTGAATTCAGGCCCCCAGCATTTCTAAATGGAAACAGCATTCTGAAGAAGTGGGTCTGTTTGGTGACTTTCTCATTTTTTATTCTTCCCAGCTCTTACACATTATTATGCGTTCATGCAACATAAATGTACCTGATAGGGAAAACTGGGAGCAAGTTGACCTACCAAGGGGTGGAAACATATGTCAGAATTCCATGACAGGACATAAGAGAATTTCCAGAGATCTATCCAGCCTTAGGAACTTTCTCAGCTCTACTCATGGGTATGTAAAGTAATATTTTCTGTACATATTCAATAAGAGGCTAAGTGGTTAAGCACATGGACTCTGGAGATAGACCAACTTAGATTCAAATCCCACTTTTCCACCTGCTGGATGTGTGACCTTTAATATGCAGCTTCTCTAAGTCTCCATTTTCTCCTCTTTGAAACAGGTGGTTGTTGTGAGTATTGAGAAAATTCAGGTAAGACATTAAGCATGGTGGCTGGCATACAGGAAGTGATTAAAATGTTAAAAGCAGGGATAGACATTAAGTTGAATTTTTCTACTTCTAACATGATGCTGGCTTGAAACATGCCTCCAGATAAATGCACCATGCCTTGTGTGTCACATGTATAACCAACACTATTGAAATATCAAGAAAATAGTTATCTTCTTATAAGTTGCAGTTTATTTGCCTCAGTTAATGGAATTATGTTTGTAGAACCCATTTGGTCATCTAAGTGACTGCCATGCTAATTTTCCTGATATGTCAGGTGTTTGGGTTATCTGTTGCTGAATAAAAATACTGCCCCCAAACCTCAAATGCATATTGCTAAATTAAAGAAGCCAATCTGAAAAAGCAACATATTGTTTGATTCCATCTATATGACCTTCTGGAAAAGGCAAAATCATGGAGATAGTAAAAAGATCAGTGGTTGCCAGGGGTTAAAGAGAAGAGAGAGATAAATAGGTGGAGCACAGAGGATTTGTAGGGCAATGAAACTCTTCTCTATGATACTGTAATGGTGGTCGCATGACATTATGCATATGTTAAAACCCATTGAATGTACGACAATGAGAGTGAACTCTAATGTAAACTATAGACCTTAGTTAATAATGTACGAATATTGATCCATCAATTTTAACAAATATAACGCACTAATACAAGATGTAAATAATGGAAGAAACCGTGTGCCAGGATAAGGGGTGAGTGAGAACTTGCTTCCAATCAACTTTTATGTAAAGTTAAAACTGCTTCCCCCAAAATAAAGTATATTAATTAGAAAAAAAAACTGTCCCAAAACTGAGCGGGAGCCCAAATTCTGAGAGCAAATAGCTTCCTTTTCTCAATATTAAGGGTGATAAAGAGTTTGTGGCCATCTTTAATTGACTACAACAGGTTTGTGTCTTTAGCAAGTAAGATGATTCTACTTGAGAAGAAGGTAAAAAAGAATTGCTATTCTCAAGTTTGAACAAGCTAGTTTTCCCAAGATGCTTTGGTAAAACTCTAAAGTTACATTTAAGGACCTCTGCCATAACCCCGCATACAATGTACGAAGGGAAGGTTGATCAATGTGTTCAGAAAATTCTGTTGCTAGAAAACCAGAGGAAATTTGCATTGTTTTCAAATAGTTAATAGTAAGGGTGGTTTAAATTAATAAAAATTCTGAATTATAGTCTCATAAAAATGCAATATTATTACTTTCCAGAAAAAGCAGTCATTAGGCTAACGGTATTTCTTACTGAGTCTTTACATATGCAACAAACATTCATCTCATAAAAACCACTGAGAAGGGATTGATGGGTCCCTCCATGGCCCATAGGAATGGTGAGTAGTTCCAGTTCTTCCAGCCACAACAGGGGCCCAAATATCTTGGTGAGGTGCTGATGGCCTTGAGACCCAGGTACATCATTCTACTCTGGGGTCCTACCACCTCTCTGATGACTCCTCTGGGAAGCCTGACCACTGCTCTCTGTACTGTGCCCCCAGCCTCAGAGATTCTCTCTTTAATCTCACCCTCCTGCTCTTGGCCAGCACATTTGCCAGTCTCCCAAATCCTTTCTTCTCTAATGACCCACATTTTTGGTGCACAAAAGCCAGAAGTGTTCCTACATCATTTTTCTTTCTCACCTGGCATTGCCTCCTCCAAGGAAATTAAAATACCCAGACAGATAACTGGCAGAGTTGAAAGCAAGAGGAAAACACAGGCCAGAAACCTACATAAGTTAATAGGCCAAGGATGTTACACTTTCATACACAGTTCTAAAGGAAGGAAGCTGCAGTGAGCCATGAATCTATCATGACCATACCAGAAGCCCTGACTTCCAAACTCTGAGAATATTCTATTAGAGAGGCTTGACTGAGTGGCCAGACCATATGGGATGGATACGCTACTGCTCCTTTCCTAAACCATATACCAACCCAGCAGAATGGTGAAAACTTAGAGTAAAGTTTTAGAGGAATTTGGAACATCTGGTAAAATTCAATATCATGAAAGGAAGACAAGCCAGAATGAACTGGGCCTGAGAAAATCTGTTGACTAAAGAAATCACATGCTTGGGAGAGGTAAGAATGTGCTAACCAAGGTGAGGCTCATTTCAGAAGTGACAAGTGTGCTGAGGGACTATCAAGAGAAGGATAGGGGGAGAGGGATGGGAAATAGAATGGAAGAGGAGAGGAACAAAGAAGAGAAGAGAGAGGAGAAGAAAGAAGAAGAGAAGGAAGAAGAAAAGGGCAGCAAGGTAGCCATATTCTATGGGTAGCAGTTAGAGTAATTCTGGACAATATTTTGACATGAGAATAGACAGATTATTCTACCATAGTTGTATTATTAACATAGCCTTTTCCCTGGAGAAAACAAAAATAAACTTTAATTAATGACCCCAACCCAAATTGAAAATTTGGTGATCTCATGCTTTTCTTTCTCTTTTGTAGTATTTCTATTAGAAATGTATGCCCCAATGACCTATATCACGCACCAATAATCACAAATGTCACTAAGATATACTATATGCTATATGAGGAGATGAGAGAATTGATGCCAAATGATATTTGCAACTAGCTAGTAAGGATTTTGTCTCTAGAGCACAGTAACTCCAGTTCTGAAAATAATTTCCGAGGAAGGTTTGAGGCCTAGTATGACAGGAGAGGGTTGGGTTAGCCTGTCCCCTCAGTAATCTAATCTCCAAAAAAATTGTCACAGTTATCACCTATGCTGGTCATTTTGGCCTAGGTTCAGACTGACCAGGAACACAGAAAGAATCCCTTCTCTCATTCTTGTTCTTGGAAGCATGGTTATTGCAGCTCCAGGGCTCTCCATTGTTAGTGAAGTGTGAAAGGCATCCTACTCATATGCATGGAGTGAGCACATAACTTGAAGACCCAAAAGCCAGAAGATGTGGTACATATATACAACAGAATATTACTCAGCCCTAGGAAGAGATGAATACTGCCATTTGTGACAATGAATGGATCTTAAGATAAGCATGCTAAGCAAAATAAGCCAGACAGTAAAGGTTGAAAACCACATGATGTCACTTATATGTGAGCTATAAATCTAAAAAAAGAAATACGCATGACAAGCAAAGACTCATGGACATAGGCAGTAGACTAGTGGTTACCAGAGGGTAGGAGGGGAGGATGGAGTAGGTGGAGTAAAAGGTGTCAAACGTGGGGACAGAAAGAACTCTAACTATGGGCGGCAAACACAAAGAACAATATATATATGATTTACAATAGAATTGTATTGGTTTTTTTTTTAAGTTTAAAAAATATTTTATTTGTTTGTTTGTTTGTTTGTTTTTATTCGTGTTATGGTGACATTGATTGATGAAATCCAGTAAGATTCAGATGTACAAATTAACAGTAAGGCAAATGTATATTGCATTGTGTGTTCACCTCCCATAGTTAGATTTCTTTCTGTCACCACATATTGACCCCATTACCCCATCTACCTCCCCCCTCCCCCTTCCCTTCTTCCCTTCTAGCAACTACTAGTCTATTGTACATGTTCATGAGTCTCTGTTTGTTTGTCTAGTTTGTTTGTTGCTTTTAGGTTTATATCTGACATATAAGTGATATCATGTGATTTTCAACTTTTTCTCTCTGGCTTATTTCGCTTACTATGATTATCTCAAGGTCCATCCATGTTGTTGCAAATGTCAATATTTCATCTCTTCTCATGGCTGAGAAATATCCCATTGTATATACATACCACAGCTTCGTTAGCCAATCATCTATTGTAGGACACTTCAGTTGCTTCCATGTCCTGGCCACTGTGAATAATGCTGCTATAAACATCAGTGTGCAAATATCTTTTCGGACATGGATTTTCAAGCCTTTGGGGTAAATACCCAGTAGAGAGATTGTTGGATCATATGGTAGATCAATTTTTAGTTTTTTAAAGAACCTCCCCACTGTGTTCCATAGTGGCTGTACCAATTTGCAGTCCCACCAGCAGTATATGAGGGTTCCTTTTCTCCACAAACTCTCCAACACTTATTATTACTTGTCCTGTTGATAACAGTTATTCTAACAGGTGTGAGATGGTATTCATTGTGGTTTTAATTTGCATTTCACTAATACACAGTGATGTAGAGCATCTTTTTATATGTTTATTGGCCATTTGTAAGTCTTCTTGGGAGAAGTATCTGTTCAGGTCCTCTGCCCATTTTTTGTTTGGATCGTTTATTTTTCTGTTGTTACTGAGTCATATGAGTTCTTTGTATATTCTGGATATTAGGCCCTTGTCGGAGGTGTTGCTTGCAGATATATTTTCCCATTCATATGGTTGCCTCTTTACCTTGTTAATGGTTCCAGAAACTTTACTGTATTTGCTTATTGTTTCTAGTAGTGTTCTTGTGGAGTCTTTAGGGTTTTCTATATAGAGAATTATGTCATCCGCGAATAGAGACAGTTTGACTTCTTCATTTCCTTTATGAATGACTATTATAATTTCCATTGCCTTATTGTACTTACTATTCATTGTTACATTGAATGACAGTGGCGAGAGTGGACAGCCTTGTCTTGTTTTTGATCTTAGAGGAAAGATTTTTAGTTTTTCATCATTCAGTGTAATGTTGGCTGAGGATTTGTTATACATGACCTTTATTATGTTAAGGTCTTTTCCTTCTATATCAATTTTCTCAAATGTTTTGGTCATAAATGGATACTGTATCTTATCAAAGGTTTTTTCTGCATCTATTGATATGATCATATGATTCTTATTCTTTATTTTGCTATGTGCTGTATCATATTAATTGATTTGCATATTTTGAACCATCCCTGTGCCCGTGGAATGAAGCTCAATTGATCATGATGTATAATATTTTTAATATGTTCCTGTATTCACTTCACTGGTATCTTATTTAGGATTTTTGCATCTATGTTCATGAGAGATATTAGTCTGTAGTGTTATCTTTACCAGGTTTTGGTATCAGGGTAATATTGGTCTCATAAAATAAGTTAGAAAAAAATGCCTCCTCTTTGATTTTTTGGAAGAGTTTAAGGAAAATAGGTATTAAGTCTTCTTTAAATGTTCAGTAGAATTCATTCAGTAGAATTCACTGGTGAAGTCATCTGGTCCTGGATTTCTACTTTTTGGTAGGTTTTTTATGGTTGTTTCAATTTCCATACTGCTGATTGGTCTATTTAGATTTTTCAGTTCTTCTTGATTCAGTTTAGGAAAGTTGTATATTTCTAAATACTTGTCCATTTCTTCTAGGTTATTAAATTTGGTGTTATATACTTTTTTATAGTATTCTTGTATGATCTTTTGTATTTTTGCGGTATCTGTTGTAATTTCTCCTCTTTCATTCCTGATTTTTCTTATTTGTGTCATTTCTCTTTTTTCTTTAGTGAGTGTAGCCAGGGCTTTGTCAATTTTATTAAACTTCTCAGTAAATCAACTCTTTGTCGCATTTATTTTTTCTATTTTTTTTGTTTTTAATTTCATTTATTTCTGCTCTAATTTTGATTATTTCTTTCCTTCTGCTGATTTTAGGCTTCATTTGTTCTTCCTTTTCTACTTTTTTAAGATGAAGCGTTAGGCTGTTTATTTGAGCTCAGTCTTGTAATGATATAAACTTTCCTCTTATTATCACTTTTGCTGTGTCCTCAAAGTTTTGATATGTTGTCCTGTCATTATCATTCGTTTCTATGTATCTCTTGATTTCTCTTCTTATTTATTCTCTGACCCAGTCATTCTTCGGTAGCATGTTGTTTAATCTCTATATATTTGTGGTTCTTCCCACTCTCTTTTTACAGTTGATCTCCTTCTTCAAGGCATTATGATCAGAGAATATGGTTGGTATGATTTCAATCCTCTTGTATTTGTTAAGGCTATCTTTGTGTACTAGTATGTAGTCAATCCTTGAGAATATTACATGTGCACTAGAGTAGTATGTATAAACCGTAGTTTTGGGATAAAAGGTTCTGTAAATGTCAATTATGTTCAGTTGGTCTAATGTGTCATTTAAGGATGTTATTTCTTTATTGATTTTCTGTTTCAATGATCTGCCTATATTCGATAGTGAGGTATTTTGGTCCCCTACTATGATAGTGTTTTGGTCTCTTTTACCCTTTAGTTCCATTAGTAATTGCTTTATATATTTCGGGGCTCCCTGATTGGGAGCATAGATATTAATAAGTGTTGTGTCTTCTTGGTGCATAATGATGTGCTCCTCAGTATCTTTCTTTACCTTTTTTATTTTGAAGTCTATTTAGTCCGATATTAATACCACTACTCCTGCTTTTCTCTGCCATTTGCTTGAAATATCTTTTTCCACCCTTTCACTTTGAGTCTATGTTTGTCTTTGGAACTGAGATGTGTCTTCTGGAGGCAGCATATGGTTGGGTTTTGTTTTTGATCCAATCTGCAACTCTGTGCCTTTTAATTGGTGAGTTCAGTCCATTTACATTTAGGTTAATTATTGAAATATGTGGTTTTCCTATAGCCAGTTTATCTTTTGCTTTCTGGTTGCTTGGTGTTTTCATTGCTTCCTTGTCCTTGTGTTTCTGTGTACATGTTTGTGTGTGTGTATGTGTTTTCTGTGGATTTTCCCTCTGGTCCTTCTTGTTTTATGTTATATACTTCAGTTTTGAATCTTTTGCATGTGGTTAACATTACAAATTCCCCTTTGCAAATTTAGATCTTTGAATCCTCCTTTTTTCTGTCATTGTTGTCTCAATTCGTCCCCATGTATGCTGAGCATTCATTACCTTCTTGCTATAGCAAATCTCTTCTTATTGTTTAAGCTTATAATGCCCTGTTTTTAGTAAGGGTTGAACTCCTCTGCTTCTATCTGCCTGCTAGTTGCCTTACTCATAGTTATATATACATATATTTTTGTCATTTTGTTTTAGGTGATCTGACCCTTTCTGTATTTCCTGTAATACAGGCCTCATAGTAGAGAATTCTCTCAATTTTTCTATGTCTAGAAAGGCCTTCATTTCTCCTTCATATCTTTGTTGGATACATTATTCTTGGCTGGTAGTTACATTCATTTAATAGTTTGACTATTTGATGCCACTCCTTTTTGGCTTGTAACGTTAGTGCTGAGAAGTCTGACGATAATTTAATGGATTTTCCTTTATAGATTACCATCTTCTCTTCCCTAGCTACCCTGAGAATTCTGTCTTTGTCATTGATTTTTGATAACTTTAATACAATGTGTCTTGGTGAAGGCCTTTATGGGTTGAGATAATTGAGTGTTCTGTTGACTTCTTGAATTTCAGGCTCCAGCTCATTCCTTAGATTTGGAAAATTTTCACCAACTATTTGTCTGAAAATGCTTTGTAATCCCTGTTCCTTTTCCTCCCCTTCGAGAATGCCCATTATTCTTATGTTTCCTCTCCTGATGGTATCAGCTAGTTCTTGTATTTCTCTTTCATTATTTTTCATCTTTGGTTTCTCTCTTTTCCTTCTGATTTATTTCTAGATTTCTGTTGATATTACTGATTCTTTTCTTTATTTGGTCAACTATATTTCCCAAGCTTGCTATTTCATTTTTCGTCTCTTTTAGTCTGTTCTTCATCTCCAGAAGTTCTATTTGGTTCTTATAAAGGGTTTCAATCTCATTGCTAAAAAAATCATTCTGCTGATCTAGTTGTTTTTCAATTCCTGGAACAGTTGATATAAATTATTTTGGATCTCATTGATTTTTTTCATCCTTAATTCTTTGTCACTTAAGTTACATATTTCTGTCTTTAAGTTTATTTTCTGGAGATTTTTTTTTTCTTTCTGAGCTGCCTTGTCACTTTGGTTGTTCATGGTGTTTAATGGACTATTTATCCACCTGGGCATTAATGGAAGTGTATTCTGCCATTTTTCCAGAAAGACGATTTATTATATAAAGGTCTCTCTTTAGCCTGTTGCAAAGTAGGCGTTTTTCTTTTGGTTTCCAGTAGGTGGCGTCTAAGACTCTTGGATCCCTGCTTTATATAAAGTCTTAATAATGCCTTTTTTCTTATAAGTAAATATTCAATCTCATTCGCTATCCTCAGTCTCAGTCCCTGTCACTGTTAGCGACAGTTTCAATAGCATTTGCTCAGATTCTCCTGGAGTTCCACAGTGTTCAGTCTTGGAGGATAGTGGAGAGGAGCTCTCTGTATTGGGGGATGGGGACTGCGACTTAGCCTCACATTTTGTAACTGCAGGCTGGTAATTATCAGCTGTTGCTTCTCTGCCTTCCCCACTTCTCTGCTTTCTGCCTTGATCCCTGGGCACTGCCATTGTATGGAGCAATCACCTCTTTCAGGCAGGACTGTTCAGGGAACCCGCTATGCCTTCTCCCCTCCCGCTCTTCTTGCAGAGAGCTCCAGCCAGCAGAGACAGCATCTTTGTTTCTCCCAGTCTACTGTCCGACTCTGGCGATTCTGACTTGTGGCAGCTCTTATTTGCAGATCCTTCACTGAGACATGCTTGTGTGCAGATTGGGTGTTTTTTGCTGAGTTTTAGATGTTTGGCTTATTGTTTCAAGTGGAGAGATTGGGGACATCTCTCACTCTTCCATGTTTCTGACATCATTCTTGAAACTTATTGGATTTGGTTAACCAATGTCACCATAATAATAATAATAATAAAGTGTGTAGTAGGCAAATTTCTAAGATGGCTTAAGATGTCCATCGCTTGGTGTAGAGATACTTTCTCCCAGTCAGACTATTGAAGACTAATTGAGCTATTGCTGAGAAGGGGATTTATAGATGTAATTAAGTTCCCAAATCAGTGACTTTAAAATAGTGAGATGCAGTAGACTTGAGTTAATAACATGAATTCTTTAATCTACATGCTCTTCTTTCTCTTTGTAGTATTTCTATTAGAAAGTTATGCCCCTATGATCTGTATCACACACCAAAAATCACAAATGTCACTAAGATATGCTGTATGCTTTGAGATGAGGAAATTGATGGCAAATGGTATTTGCAACTAGCTAGTAAGAATGTTGCCTCTATAGAAGGATTCGATGTACTATTGCTGACTTGAAGATAACAGGACACATAACAAAGAACACAGATGACCTCTAAGAGCTGAGAGCAGCCTCCAGCTGACAACTAGCAGAGAACCAGAGGCCTCAGTCCTACAACCACATAAAAAAAAAAAAATTAAATTCTGCCAACCGTGAGCATGAGCTTGGAAACAGATTTTTTTCTTTATGGAACTTCCAGACTAGAACACAGATGGGCCTAAGCCTTTACCTAAGCAGAGAATGTATCTAGGTCATGCTAGAATTCTGGTTTAAGGAAACTGAAGATAAAAAATGTATGTCACTTTAAACCATTCAACTTTTGTTAATTAGTTATTCTGTAATAGAAAAAAACATAAAAGCCCTTTTATATCTTTCTATATTTATCTTTTTCTTTCTATTTCACCTACTCTCATTCTCTCTCTCTCTGATGCACAGAGTTAAAAGGTAAACCAGGTAAGTGAGAATAGTTTTATCTGTCTAGGTCTACAAAAAGAGGACCCTTTATATGTTTAAAAACGGAAATAATATTTCTACAACAGGAATTTGGCAGTCAAGGGTTTGTATCTAAAGAAAGACAAAACAAGACAGCTTGTCTATTGCATAAAATGTAGCTAGGTCTTTCAGATGGTCAGCTCGCCACCATGACACCTGGCAGCCCTCAGGTTCTCAGAGCCAAGACAAGGGCAAGATGAGCAAGGCACTCACCTCAGGTGCAAAATTTAAGAGGTACCAAAAAACTCAATTATTAAAATAAATGACATTTTTATTTGTGATGAAACACACAGCATAAAATTTACCATACAACCATCACCACCATCCATCTCCAGAACATTTTCCATCTTGCAATAAACAATAACTTATTGCATATGTAACATTTTGTCAAAATATTTTCATTAGATTTTATTTAATAAAAATACTTTATTATATTTACTAGACTCTAAAAAGATCAATTTTAAGTTCACAGGAAAATTGAGAGGTGGGTACAGAGATTTCTCATATGCCCCATGCCCCCATACATGCACAGCCTCCACCATTATTAACACCCCACCAGTGGTACAGTTAGTATACTTGATGAACCTGTATTGACACATCCTCACCCAGAGTCTACTCTTGGTGTTGTACATTCTATGGGTCTGGACAAATGTATAATGGCATGTATCTGTCATTATAGTATCATACGGAGTATTTTCGCTGTCCTAAAAATCCTCTGTGCTCCACCTATTCATCTCTTCCTCCCCTCCAATCTCTGGCAACCCACTCATCTTCTTACTGTCTCCACTGTTTTGCTTTTTTTAGGGTGCTGGAATCATACAGTATATATTCTTTACAGACTGGCTTTTTTCACTTAGTAATATGCATTAAGTTTCCTAATGCAATGTTTTTGGAAAATCAAAATTAATGCAAACAAACAAACAAACAAAAAAACCAAAAAACCCAAATAAACAAAACATCAGAATTTAAAGACCAGATCAGTGTTAGTGGCCATACCATCTATCTTCACACTTTAACTCACCCTGCAATCTGATCACATAACAGATTTTGTCCTCTCATAAAACTGAAACATTTTCCTTTGACCATTTGCTGCCAGAATTTTTGCTTATGTCGAGGAGATCATCTAAGCGAATTAGTAAGTCAGCCATGGGCGACTGGAAATAGAGTTTGGCGGCTGCGCAGGCCCTGCCCATGTCTGGGCTTTCCTGTTTGTCCTTCCTCCTCCCCTGCAGGACATTTCTGGGAAGTTCATAGGTGGTAGGTGGTGTCGATTACAGCTGAGAAATTAGTTCAGATCATGCAAATAAGTAAGAGGAATGAAGAATCAGCATGGAGCATATGTCCTTGGCTTCCAACACAAGCTCCCATCACTGTTTCCAGGGCTTTTACTGGCATGACTTCAAAATAACTTCTTTCTGAATTTCAGAAAAAAAAGTGCTTTCAGCAATGAGAGAATTACTCTATGATTGGGGAGAGGCAAAATCTTGTCCTTTCAGAAGCTTGTTCTTCTTGCCAACCCTCTCCGTACCCAGAGGGCGCTGTGAGATTGAGATGGAGTGGCTGCAGGGAGGCAAGATGCTCACCACTCTGTCCTTTAAAAAGGGGTTCT
The DNA here is from genome assembly GCF_902729225.1 of Pteropus medius. NCBI lineage: Eukaryota > Metazoa > Chordata > Mammalia > Chiroptera > Pteropodidae > Pteropus > Pteropus medius. Next base: position 7,094,602 of record NW_024344241.1, on the reverse strand, counting down.
GGAATGAACCTCTCCTCCCCTACCTGAAGAGGCAGCCATGAGCCTGGCAGCGCTGAGCAGTGTGTGATTTACTGGGACAATGCATCTTAAGGAATCAGAGAGCTCATCGCAGTGAATGGAAAGAAAAGATGAAATTCCTTCTGAGCCTGGTCCAGGCAGGATATCAGAATGTGCCATTTCTAATATTCCTCTGATGAAAGATGGTTTCTAAGTTTCTCAGATGCCAAGGAGCGACTTGGCCACTGTTGATTTCTGAGAGTGTGGGATCTGTGGGTGAAGGAGAAAATGCTCCAGGTCTGATAGCAATTGTTGTAGAGATGGAGGAGAAACTTAGGGGTTGGAGATGGGTAGGACCAGGGAAGGGATACCAGCCTTAAAGTTAGCTGAAGTCTCTTCTGGATATAATTTCCTTCCCAGGGCTGCCTGGCTACTTGCAAAGCAGTTAGATGCCATCAAATGCTCTTTCCTCCTCAAGAAATAGAAAAGGACCCCATTCTGCTCCTAGGAGAGAAGGTAGTGTTCTGGGATAGATCAAAGAAAACCCATGAGCTCACAGGAAAGAAGCACTTGCTACTTTCTTATGTTTATTCTCCTTTGTCTATTATGAATATGCCAGTTTTAAAAGGAATATAGAGACTTTTCATAGTTAATCTGGAAATTGCTCTCAGCTTCTAGAGCAGAGGCTACTTTAATTTTCAAGGATCTTTAAAAGTAATGGCTAAAAACCTTGCTTCTCTTCACAACTTTTATGAACTTTGACACTGAGAGAACAAAATCCATGTCCTCCTCTAGGGCTGTAAGCTACTTTAGGCCATTCCTCAGAGGTAACTTCTCTGTAGCAAAGGAAGAAAGACTGCCAAATCCCTGTGCTTGGGCATTTCCGCTTGGGCCCTTTACACTGACCATCACACCTGCCATGAGAGGATTCATCTTAGGATTTCACTGATGAAAAAATAAGCTCTCAGAGAATGTTAGGCACTTTCAAAGTCTAAGAGCCCCTGCCCTCCTCACTCTGCCCCACTGCCCCTGGAGAGCTAGATTTCAAAGTATTGGGGGTAGTGTGTGGAGTGGAGGGGTTGAAGGGACAAGAGTGCTTTGTGAATGAAATCAGGGCAGACTGTGCATTTGTCTCCAATTGTCTAAGACTTCCTTTTAAGAAATGGAATATTTTGCTACGCATTTACTAGCCTGTGCGAGATGCAGTTAAAAGTGAATGCTGGGACATTTATTGTTATTTTCTCAATTATGGTCATTTGGAGATTCTCAGGACAAATCCACTTGTCTCTTCCTTGGAAGAGAGCGAAGGCCTCGGGTACCTATGATGGCCAATACAGCAACCTCACTCCCTCATGAAACACCAAGTGACTCCATGTGACCCAGTCTCACAGGCGTAGGAGGCATCCCGCTCCATTCACCATGCTTCCTCTCCTCTGCGCTCTCAGCCAGGAGTGGCAAGAGAGGGGACACTGTATCCCCTTTGATGCACATGGAAAATGAGATTCAGAGAGGTTAGGAGATGTCCTTCAGTAGTCGGACTGCAGCCCACATTCCCTGATGGCAGGTTTCCATATCAGGGAATGGTACAGTGAGAATGGGCCACATGTCACCTTGTGGGACCATGAGGGAGTTTATTGAATGAAGGGCCTGGGATCCTCTGGTCTCTGTCTAATGCCTGGCAGAGGCAGAGTCTTCTTTCCTGTTCTCCTGATCTTGCCAAATGACTTAGGGCTAGGGTGGAGGTCCAAAGGGGCTATAAAGTTAGACCTCTCTGACAAGATAAATATGATGTATTCACATTTTTTCAGGGTGAAAACTCACTCTGGAGCTGTCCAGAAGGCAGCTGTGGTGGTCTTTCCTCCTAGAAATCTTACCCATGATGAAGTATGTCATGCACTGAATATGGCACCGTGCTGCCTTTTTGTTTAAAACAAAAAGAGCAAAAACAAATTTCCGTTGTAAACTGTCTATTTCATTCACATCTAGCTTCTCTGAAAAAGTCTCCATAACAGCATACTCCTCACCATCTAAATTATTTCTGTTCCTGATAGTGAATTGCAAAGAAAAAAAGCAAATAAGAGAAGGAAAGAGGAAACATTTCAGACTGTACAGGTGTGTTTTTAGTTCATCCTTTCTAACAGGGAAATTCCTACAAAAACAAACAAAACAAAGTGCAAGTAAAAATGCAGCCTCAACTGTTGTATATTTATTCTACATTTGTCACAATTTGTGTTACTGTTTGATATGTCTTTGCTACATCCTGGGCCTTAATTGTGATTTTCTTTTGTCTGTTAGATTTTCTATTCTTTTGAAGTTAAGAAATAACAGTGGTTTCTTTCAAGCTTCTTTGGGCGAGACTTTTTTTTTTATAAGAGTCAGAGCAGGAAGAGGCCATTCAGCTTATCTTGCTCACTTCCTAAAATCCAAACAAGCTCTCAGAAGACCACATCACACCCTATTGATTCAGCAAGTGTCTATGCATTTGGACAGGAGATTTTAGAGCTATTTCAACTTTATAAAAACCGTTAAAACTGGTTAGAAAAGATTCTAAAGATTTTAAGAAATAATTTAGAAAGTTTTAGACTAAAATCGGTGTGGTTATTTTCTTGATTTTTCAGAAAAATCCTTTCTTTCCTCAGAGAAGTTCATCCCAGTTGGCCACCCAAAGCCCCTAAGTAGACCGATGGTTCATGGTTTCAAACTCTTGTCCTGATTCTGTTTACCCATTGCATGGAGGAGGTCTACCTAGTCTTATAGCTTCCTAGTCCCAAGTGAGAAACTAACTCAGATTTGCATGTGATGGAAATGAGTTTTGAATGAATATACTTGCCTCCATCAAATAATATCTATTTAAGACTCACTAACAGAACATTAGTGTTCTCACTATGCAGAAAAAAAAACAAAACAAAAAACAAGAATTCCAATGCAAGCTTCCCACTCATTTTCCCCAAAAAAAGGTTTGGAGCGCTCTGCTTTAAAAAACCAGTTACAGGGCTGACCAGAGGTCAGTACAAATCAACTAAGTTTCCAAACACAGCACTATCTCTTGGTCAATAATCTATTCCCCTCTTTTCCGTATTCTTTCCATTTTACTGTGGAAAAATGAAAATGTCAAGCAAAATATATTGCTAAGGACTAGGCAGCAGGAAACAGGTGATGTCCAATCTTCTCTCTTGACATGCAGGAGCTCCTTAGAGTGTACCTGGTGTGGTCTTGGGAACGTGATAGCGTGGGTTCGTGTGAGTGAGCTCTTAATGCCACTGCCATTAAGGCTACAATTCCCTCTAAATGATCCTGTCTCTGAATAAAAGCAGTTACTCCCAGGGGCCTGCGAGGGTTGTTCATGTTCAGGGCTTGCCACCAGGAATCTGTTCGTTGTTATCAATGCAGACAGTAAATGTACTCATCCATCATCTCTGGCTGCTCATGTGGAACCCCTAAGCCAACACTCATCAGAGGAGACAGGCTGGGCTCAGGCCAGAGAATGAACCCAGCCTTAAAATGTGGGCTCTTTTTTTTTTAAGTTTCATTATCACACCACAAGATTTGTACTCATATTTCATTGTCAGAGTTAAGAATAAAAACCAGTCCCTGAAAGTCACGACATTTGATTCTTTCTATTAGAACATGGTGCTTGCTATTTTTTGAACTAATTCTGGTGACATCAAATATATCAAACTTCCTTGATAAAGGAGAGACTTTCACGAGTGAATCATCAAGGTCGCTTTTGCTTATTCTTTTAAGCAGCACATTTTTATTTTTAATCTTAATCATTTTGGTTACGATTTATTTCCAGAAATATATTACAAACTTCCCAGTTCTCTTAATAACCACTTTTTGTGTGTAGTAAAATATACATAACATAAAATTTACCATTCTTATCATTATTAAGTTTACAGTTCATCTTAAAATGTACAGTATTTAAATGGCATTAGATACCTTCATATTGTTGTGCAACCATCACCATAACCCATAAAATCAATTGGTTTTAATGTAAATGAACCTGGCTTTAATGGCTCAGTGTTGTCATTGTAAACATCCAGCAACATGTTGAGTTCCTGGGACAAATGAAGTGTTTGTGGCTGTTTATCCCATATATTAGATGGCCTCAGGTTACTAAGGTTTTGAAGTCTTGAGATAGAGGTTTTTTGTTTGGTTGGTTGGTTGGTTGGTTTTATTGCTCTTGTTTTTGTTGTTGTTCTTTGTCTTCTCTCATCAGGGTGACAGCAGTTGTTTTTCTCTGCCTTCAGTATATTTGCCTATGACATCCACTCTTTCCTAATCTGCTGTGGGGAAAGCCAACAATTGAACTTGTAAAAATGTGCTAAATTACAAGTCCAGGCACTGAAGATTTCCCATGAGTAACAGTTAAAAAATATCTTCTGAATGGACCTAATGACATACATATTTTCTGTGCTTTGTAAGACATTTTTGCTTCTTTTTGGTCCTTGACTTTTTCTTGGATCAGAGTGGTTGGCATATATCTGACCTGTAAATAAGGGAAGACTCTTATTCTTGTGAATATTGATTGCCTGAAGCTCTCCTTAACATCAAAAGGCAAAATGCAATAATAACATCTGGTAGCCTAGTCCCCACTGTGAAAGTAAAAGAAAAAATTCAATTAAAGAGACAGAAAAATTTAAGCCAAACTCCCTTTTTAGGTTAGTATCATTTCCTGCCATAGAAATAAAAGACAGATTCTTTCTATATTTGCTCTCAATTTGTCTTGAGTGAAATTATTCCTCCTAAACACAGCAGGCAGAGAAATAAACCTTGGCAAAACCTAAAACTGTAGAGCAACCAGAAAGAAGGCAATGAATAGGTAAATCAGGTAGGGAGGTGGTGTTTTCAAATACCTTTCTCTTTTCTGCTTCAGTACTTGCTGGGCAGATGAATGAGTATTTTCTCTTGAGAGTATCTGCAACCAGTACTTTATTTTGGTGTTTTAAGTCAGTGGTTCTCAACTGGGGATGCTTTTACCCCCATGGGACACTAGGCAAGATGTAGAGGCAATTTTTATTTTCACAACTGCGGAGGGGATGTTCGTGGATGTTCGTGGCATCTAGTGGGTAGAAGACAGGGAGAGTGCTAAATACCTTCCAATGCACAGGCCAGCTTCCCTGCATCTAATTATTCAGCTTCAATGTCAATAGTGTTGAGGTTGAGAAAGCGTGAAGTAAGCAGTCCAGAGGATAATGGAAGGAAGATAAGGATGCCAAAGAGAGGACAGAGAAGAAAGTAGTGACCATAAGTAGATCACATAAATGCTACATGTTTTATGAAATGTTTGTGGGTGGAAAGATTTCCTAAAAATGAATTTTTGAAGCTAAAGGATTATTGCTTATTTGAGTTTGATCCTACAAAATATGGATGATCCTGTTAAGAAGTTGAGGCTGCAAGGATGAGCTGACCTGAGCACTCAGAGAATTGTTGTAATTGTATCTGTTTTTAAGAAGAGGGGTTAGAAGTTCCCTCAGGTCTGGAAAAAGGAGCAGATTCAACTTAATCAATGTGATTTTTAGAAGAAACCCAATTAGTCGATAATAATTAAAGAAATACTCAAGCTCCACATAATCAAAGAAATGCAAGTTAAGAAATCGGAGTGCCCCTTTTTACCCTTCGAATAGCCACATTTTAAAAGTATGACAATATCAACTTTTGCTCTTTGTACTTCTATATTGTTTTAAATATTTCACAAAAAGTAAAAATATTTTTTTCTGTACCAAAACAATCATAATTTTTTATTTAAAGAATCAAATTCATTTCACAAATATAAAATGTCAGGCATGACCCACTACATTTATTTTGTGGTCCATTAATATTCATAAAGCTTAGTCTGAAAAACACTCCCTAGAGGAAGTTACACAAGGAAACTTGTGTAAGAACGTGATTTTAAAAGCTGTTTTGTGTGATGGTTAATATTATATGTCAACTTGGCTAGGCCACAGTAACCAGATATTTGGTCAAACACTATACTAGATGTTCTATGAAGGTATCTTGTGGATGGGATTAGCATATAATCAGTAGACTTTGAATAAAACAGACTACTCTCCATAACGTGGGTGGGCCTCATCTAATCAGTTGAAGGCTTTAAGAAAAAGACTGACCTCCTCCGAGGAACAGGAAATCCTGCCAGCCTTTGAACTTGAACTGCAATTCTTCTCTGGGTCTCCAGCCTACTGGCCTACACTTCATATTTTGGACTTGCCAGCCTCTATAATTATGTGAATCAATTCCTTATAATTCTAGATAGGCGATAGATAGATGATGATGATAGATAGATAGATAGATAGATAGATAGATAGATAGATAGATAGATAGACAGAATTACTCTATATATCTATCTATATCTACATATAGATATAGGTAGATATAGAATTACTTTACACACACACACACATACACATATACACACACAAACACAACCTATTGGTTCTGTTTCTCTGGAGAACCCTGACTAACACTAACAAGTTTGTAAGAAAAAAATTAAAGACAGTTTTAATTACCAACATTACTGGAGCCAATAAATAAAATTACATATTCATATAATGAAATACAAAATATATAATTAAGTTTATATCTTTCCACTTGAATAACTCTTGAAAACAAAATGTTGAATATACAAAATAGTCCTAAACAATGTATCAGCAGATGCCACTTACATAAATTTAAAAATTATAACAGTATACTATGCTTTTATTATGAAAATATAAGTGTAGTAAAAATACAAAAACATGGACTGAAGGATACATATCAAATTAATCAGAGTTGTGGTCTCCGAGGAAGGGGTGAAGGAATGCAGGGAATGTGAAGAAGAAATGAGACCAAGAAGGGACACAAAGAAGACTTTCATTTTATCAGTAATATTTGTTATCAGAGGCATATATGACAAGATGTTAACATTTGTTCCTTCTAGATGGTGGTTGCAGTGGGTTGAATTGTGTCCCCTCCCCCAACTATATCCACAAGGAACCCAAGAATGTGACATTATTTGGAAAGAGAGTCTTTGCAGGTATAATTGAGCTAAGGATCTCAAGATCCTGCATTGGAGTAGGCCCTAAAGTCAATGACAAGTTTTTACCATCATAGACTATAATTCTACTTCCAAAATTCTGAAGCTATTATCCAAAAAATATCTTGATCTATTTGAGAGAGAATGAAGACATGCAAAAGTGTGAAGATAACCTCTGGTTTGCACAGTGGCACCCAACTCGTTCTTTTCCTTCTTGGGGTGGTATAAGACCTCTAATTTTGCAATTAGAATATGGTCTTAAAAACTTCCCACCTGCCCTCTGGAACCTCTCTTCCTCACCTTGACAGTCCTGGAAGCCATGTGCTCCAGACGGCAGAGCTACAGGATGGAAGTGGCCTGGATCCCTGTTCACCTTTGGGAAAAGAGCTTCCTTGACAGCTGGCTAACCTGGACTTTGATAAGCAAGAACTTTTATTGAGCTAATGAGACATTGAGGTTTCTTTGTTTCTTTGTGTTAGTCAGGAAATCTGACTAACACAAGCCCCAGAAGTAGCTGTCTCATTATTTAATCATTTGACCTCATTGAACATCAGCATTTACAGAGCATGCCATCAAAATTCTTCATTAATTATTATGGGTCAGTCAGTTTTCCTTAGGATTATTAAACCAATAGTAAACATGCATTAAAATCAATTTACAGTCTCTTCCATTGGGATTTCACAAATACCATTTCATAGCCAATAGTTTACCTCTCTCATCTGACTCAGAAAAATACATTGAAATTAGAACACTTTTTGCACGATAATAAAAACAAAGCAGCTTTCACAGATTGTGCTATGTGCCAAATATGGTTAAGCCACTCGACTTTGAGTTCTGACCAATACAGGTTTATTTGTACACACTTCAGAAAGAAGGGGATAGGTTATGTGCTGATACAAGATGTGCCTGTGTACGTGTGTTTGTTTATTATGAATTAAGCCTCACTCAGTCTTAAGTCTTCCTGGACAAAAATGGGCATTTTTCTATAGATTTCTCTCACACAAAACATCTCACATGTGATGGAGATCTGACTTAAGGATTCAGCGCAGTGTTGTGATGCAGAAGACATCACAGGTTTGAGAGACCTAGGTTCAAATCCTCACACTTACCAGCTGTGTATGCTTGAGCAACTTAATGAACTTCTCAATTTTCTCGTAGAGAAGGCCAATAGGCTTGCCTTGTGGTATTTTCATCATTATTGAAAGTCCTTAACAGAGAGCCTGGTTAGTCTTGAGTCCAGGTTGAGTGGTAGCTCTTACTGTATTTGACATACCATAGGGAAATTCCCAAAGGTCTATTGCCCCACAGAATCGAGGAAGAATGAAAATGGATGTGGGTGCCATCTTCACGACCACATCCTTGGAATCCTGCCCCCTAGCGGCAGAAAGTGCAATAATCCCCAGCTTGGCCGCTGATCAAGTAGACATCCTGAGAATTCAGAGACCACGTTGGGAAGACTTAGTGAGGCCCTTTCTGAAGGCAAAGAAATTAGAACCACGCCTTAACTGAGGTGGAGAAGCAAACACCAGGGGACAGGCTGAGGAAACTGCAGCCAGGAAGACACTTTCCTTCACAGAGACCAGACACCCGCCCAGTTAAGCAAATCTGAAGATCAAAATACCAGCTGCTTTGGCTCAATTAAATGTGTTGTGACCACTCTTCAAGTAGAAAACACTTGGGTATTGAGAAGCTTGTCTTGAAATTAATGCAGAAGAGAGATGTCTTAAAGGCTATTTGTTAAAGTGTTCTTGATTATCCCTGCATGGTGGTTTTTGAGGTAATTTTTCAAAATTATGTATTTTACATTTATTTTACAAAGCAGTAAAGCCATTTTCGATAAGAAAAATAAGGGGGAAAATGATGAGAAGAATGAAATTGACTGGGTTCTGAGTCAGAGCTCTGACTTCAAATCTCAACTTCACCACCAACAGCTGTGACCTTAAGTAAGCCACATTATTACTGAGAGCCTGTTTCTATATCATGGAATAGGAATAAGAATATTTACCTCCTAGGATTATCTGAGGCTTAAACTGAATAACTTATGATATGCAAAACATCTAGAATAGGCTTGGGAATAAGTAATAATTTTGAAAAAACAAAATTTAACACTCTAAAACAAATTGTTGGGGAAAGCCATTTTACAAGGAAGGTGTTGACTTTATTGGAGACTGACCATCTCCTTGATCACAGTTTACCCGCAGGAAAACCAGAGATGGGGAATGTTCTACTTCACCTCTGATGCCTCCAAGATACTGGCAGGGGGAGGAATGGGGTGTGGGAAGAGGACTGTGAAAGACACAGCTGTGGAAACCAGAAGATGATGTCTGTATCTGCCCTTTCAGATTTTCGCTCTCACAGGCAAACTGAGATGCGGCCCCCAGAGAAGGTATTTGAAGCCCCAACAACTCTGCAGACCCTGTCCATGAGACCCCACCCCTGCCCATCTCACCCAGCAAGGCTCCTAGCCAGAAGTGGCAGTAACTCAAACCCATCTCTATTTTAACTTGGCACCCAGAGCTTTTGGCTGGATTACACAAATGGGTGACAAAAATCAGCAATAGTGGCCTTCTCTGCTAAGGTTCATTGTTGAGTACTGAGACTAGCAAAAGCCAAGGGCAGGGATGTGGGCTCTACCTCTAGAGTGGGCATCTTCTCATTGTCCTTTATTTCCTACTCTTGTCTCCCTCCACTTTCAATTTGTTGCCAACCATCTTTTTCCAATGGTTGGCAGGTTAGCTACAGGCAAATCCCCTCAGCCAGCTTTTCTGTCTTTTCCATCTTTAATTTAGATTTCTTGTGAGGGCTGGTGATCCACTCTTAGCTCATCAATAACTTCATCATCAAATCCTTCCAGATCTTCCTCCCATCCTTCCTCTGCTAGCAAAGAATCTGACCTGACTGCCTTGGGGATGAGGGGGGTTCTGGCCCTTCATCTTCCCATCTCCCTCCTCCAGGGGCCACAATCTTTCTCTCCCTGTTTTAATCCTATTGTTGGTGTAAGAAATGTCCAAAACTGTAGATAATTTTTATGAGTTTATTTGAACCAAACTGACAACATATGCCAGAGAGCAAGATCTCAAATACCCTGCAGAATAACAGTTTTGCAGTTTCTCTTACACATTTGAAATCAAGGAGAGAACATAAGGAAGATTACATGAAGGTAAGAGAAAGCAAGGCAGAGTTTGGATTATAGGGTAGTTAAGATTATTTGGTTTCTTGGTCTTAGAAAGAGAAATCTGAAAAGAGGCATTTCAAAGATGTGTTAACCTAGATGCACAGAAACAATAGACAGAGCTTGCTTAAGGCGAAAATAAGGCTTTTACTAAAGAAAGTATATTCTGCATGACTACCCACTATGACCTACCCAGTTGGGAATTTATGATCCGATCACCCTGTGACGTTACTCTCCACAGAACTTCTTTTTTGTCCACACTATGCTCACTGTTTTACCACTACATGAACATGCTATTGTTCTATCATGACATCAACCATTCTTGGGGACTTTTCCTAGGGCTTGAAATTTTGTAGCAGATAGGGATTTTCTATCTAAAGCAGAATGACTGTTTTGTTTTTAAAAATAACAATAAACTAAAAAGGAAGGTATTCTAAAGATATTTAGCCTATGGCAATCATGTTGAGAAACAATTTTTCTTATTCATAATTTGCCCCCTTTCCTTAACCAAATGTGTGTGCCATCATGGTTTCAGTGACAATCGTTCGTGGCCTTCTTCCAAGGCTTGTTCCAACAGGCTCCTGAATGTGTGCTCCAACAAGGTCTCCTCCCTATCCCTTTGGATGTGACTCCTCAAACCTCCCTCTACTCCAGCAGACAGAAACAATCTCAAGGCTTTTAAAGATAAACCAGAGGAGACCCTTTTGACCCAGTTTCTTTACAGCAGGCCTGGGCCACTGCCCACTGCACTCTGCAACAGCCAGAAGTACATACAGGCCACCAAGCTTTGGATTCTTCTTCTCCTCTCAGTTCAAGCCCGCAAGAACACTTGTGGGAGAAAGGCAAATGTCCTTTTGAGGCTCTGTGTGGACATGCAGGCTCACATCTCTGGGTGCATAGTCATCCCATTTTTCTTCAGAGGCCAGTAAAGTACAGCAAGGGGACCTGGTGTCTTAGAGCCTTGGAACTTCATTCCAGCTCTTGTATTCATTTCATGCACCATGTAACCTTACACATCTGACCTTCAGTTTCTTCATCTGTAAAATGTTGAAGACAATGCCTACTTTGCTAGGTTGTTGGGAGAATTGCTTAAACTAAAATAAAATAGATGCTGCGGCAGCATGTTTGATGAACCAGGAGACTTAGAATAAACTTAGCATGTGCACAGGCTGTGCTGGAGATGGGCGTACGCTCCAGTTTGTGCCTCGGAACTTGCCAATTCTCATAGTTTCCCTTGGACTCCAAAAGCTGTCATTTTTATCAAGCTTCTTTATTTTTATTATTATACCATCAGCATACTCTCCTCAGAATTGCCCCCATTGATGACTTAACCCCCTTTCAATGTCCCAGTACATCGTATTTATAATTTCTTTCAGCGGTCATTAAAAAGGCTCCATCTGTAACAGCTGCCCTGTTCCGGAGTGCTGTCTCAGGACTCAGTGGCTCCCAGCCTCCCCAGGCCCTGCTTAGGGCTTCAACTTGCATCAGTTCCCCAAACAATGAGGAGTACATCCTACTCCCTGCCAACTGAGCTGAGCCTTTCCTGAGCCAGTCACAGTGCTGGACTGAGAACAAGGACTGATTTGGGCCCAGAAGGTCTTAGCTGGGAATGTTTAGCTTGCTAACGTCCAAAGTTGGCCTTCCCTCTGTCTTTTACGGGAATAAATTCATGCCTGCGCCCCACTGGATAGAGTTATTTTCCCTGCTTGCTACAGACACGTGTAGTCCTGCTGCTGACCCCTCCCCACCCTGGTGCGTGCCTTCCCCACCAGGGCCCTTCTGTCAGCAGATTTCTTTCCAGATGTCCACCTGCACCCTTCCATCAGACCACCTTACTGATTTGCAGGATTTGCTCTCCTTGCACGTTAATGCGTCTGCAAGCTTCCTCTGAAACAGCTGGGGGTAGGGAATCTATGGAGAAATGGCGCTTTATAAATCAAAAAATAATAATGGAGTGTACTCTAAGCACTGGAAGGTGGAAATGGTTTGTCATCCCCACAGGGCGCTGGAGCAGCAGGACGCTGTTAGTGAATGACAATACTGCCATCTGGTGGCCAACCTCGGCTAGAACCTAGATAATGCTGGCATTCTGGAGCAGGCAGCTTTGGGTTTCCATGCAACGCAGACAAGTTTTCCCAATCCCATAGAAACCATAATCAAGCAATGGAAAGAATTCCCCAGGAAGCATTAAGTTCGCGAAGAAGCATAGTAGAAAAATCCCATATTTTAGCGTTCGAATTTTTTGTTGTTGTTGTTCCCAGTGAGCCGAATTTCTGATTAGTGCAGAGCTCACCAAAGAAGCCCAGACTTTTTAGGACATTTTATAACGTTGCTTTTTATAAATAGAATATTTAAGCCATTGTTATCTTTGTTACTGAGGGTTACTGTTGACCAAAAATGTTTGTGAAATTCTCTAAAAGGAATGAACATTTTGCTTCTTTTGCATTAAGTAAAAATGCCAGTTTCTATGATTAATTATTCGGACTGTGAACTTTATATATAAATTCAGAATTTAAATTCTCTGTAAACCAGAAACCTGGCTTCTGCACTCATCCACAAACCCCATGAGAACAAAGTGCTTAAAGCTGAAAATATAATCCAAGCTTGCTGATGTCTGTTTTTAACAGGGCATTTCATTAAAGTTTCAACCCCTTGTTGTAAACTCCAGTCTAGACTAAGGAAAAAGTTGTAGCATACTTGGAAATTGGGGTGGAGTGTTGTAGTCCAAGAAGGCATATTCCTTTTGGTATTTTCCACTCCCTGGCTGTGTAATCTCTTTATTTATTCTTAACTGGAAGAATCTTAGTGTTCCACATTCTACCCCATTATTGTGTGGGAAGATTAATAAGATGGATTTTTATAAAGCACTTTGAGCTTCTTTCAAAGGAACAGCTATATGAAAGGTATCTTTAGTAAAGTAGAAAAATAAGCATATTTTTACATATGATATTCCAAAGCAGGAAGTGCTCTGAACACTATGGATCAAATATACTCCGAATTATATTGATCCAAGCTTCAAGGAAACATAAAAGTGACTTTGCTTAAGTGCCTGATGAATATAAATAGTGGCCTGAAGAGAGTGATGTTTCTAATGGAGTTAAAAGTATCACAGTTAGAAAAAGTACAATTGACCCTTGAACAACATGAGTTTGAACTGAGTGGGTTCACTTATATGTGGATTCTTTTCAATTAATATTGTAAATGTATCTTCTCTACCTTATGATTTTAATAACATTTTCCCCTCTAGCTTACTTTATTATAAGAATAGAGTATATAATACGTATAACATATAAAATATGTGTTAATGGACCGTTTATGTTATCAGTAAGGCTTCCAGTCAACAGTAAGCTATTACTAGGTAAGATTTTGGGGAGTCAAAAGTAGTGCACAGATTTTCAACTGATGAAGGGTCAGAACCCCTAACCTCTATATTGTTCAAGGGTCAACAGTAAAACCCAGCTATAAAACCCAGTGCAAAAAAAAAATATTCAAGGGCCCAAAATGTGTTATGCAAACTGGATGTTATTCTCATCTTGGATCCTGAAGAATGTTGATGAGAGGATCCACCATATAAAGAGAAAGACCAGTTGTCAAAATTGGAGGTTGGAGTAACCCCATAAAGTGTATGCACTCAATAACAAAGGTCCCCCAAATGAGGAGGGAAATAATCTCCTCCACATCCAAAGCTCATTTTTCATTGGTTTTAGAGCTACCTTCTTTTTTTTAATTGTGCTAAAATACACACCAACATAAAATTTACCATCTTAACCATTTTTAAGTGTATGGTTCAGTGGTATTAAGTTCGTTCACATTGTTGCGCCATCACCACCATCCATCTTCAGAACTCTCTCACCTTGCAAAACTGAAACTCTATATTTTTAAATACTAACTCCTCATTCTCCCTTCCCCCAGTGCCTAGTAACCACTATTCTTTCTATCTCTATGGTAATTTGATCACTCTTGGTACCTCAGATAAGTGGAGTTTATGGCATTTGTCTTTTTGTGATTAGTTTGTCTCAACGTGAGAATTACGTCCTCAGGATTCATCCATGTGTTAGAATTTTCTTCCTTTTTAAGGCTGAATAATATTCTATTGTATGTATACACCATATTTTGTTTATCCATTTGTGTATTGATGGACATTTGAGTTGCTTCTGCCTCTTGGCGATTGTGAATAATTCTGCTATGAATGTGTGGATGTACGAATATGTCCTTGAATCCTTGCTTTCAATTCTTTGGGGTATATACCTAGAAATTGGAATGCTGGATCATATAGTAATTCCATGTTTAATTTTTTGAGGACCACCATACTATTTTCCATAACCACTGTATCATTTTACATTCCCACCAACAGTGCAGAGTTCCAATTTTTCCACATCCTCGCCAACACTTGTTTTCTATTTCTTAGTTTTTTATAGAAAGGTGATTTTTTTTTCAAAGTATCTCGGAAAAGAAAATAACTTAGTGAATGTAGTAGTCAGGGTCTATTCAGTACAGACTTATGGCGGGGCCCACCTTCTCCAGGGCATCTACATTTCTCCTGCTTACCCTCCTTCCCACTTCCTCAGCCCCTCCACCACCACCTAAAAGTATATTGTGAGTTGGGAACCTTGGATGCCATGTGACCCAGTGTCTGGGTGGCATCTGGAGGGCAGCAGCAGCCAGCCTGGACCTCACAGATACCTTTTATAGCTCCGATACCTTAAACTCATCAGCATCCTGGTCCAGGGTCCAGTGGCTGCCTGGTTAAGTAGGGTTGTGTGAAGATGTACATCCACACAGTGGTTTCCAAGGGAGCCGGGGGAAAGGGAGGGACCCCAAATTATAAGGAAACAAAACCCTGATAGACAAAAATGACCAAGTGGGAAGCTGCTGTGGCCTTGACCAGGTCTGGGAAGAAGTTGGAATGGAAAGTTATCTAAATATAGCCTGTTTATAGCCAATGATCTGACTTTCTCAGGCACTGTTTGTAGAAAAGTTGGTGAGTATAGCACAATTGTTCTACACTGGTCATTTTTTAACTCTGGCTTTTTATTTGCACTTAGAATTCTTTTACTGTAGGTAACAGAGAATTATTACTTCAGATTCTTGCTGTGGTTTGAAGATATGCACAATTTTCTATGAAATTTATCTGCCTGTTTGGTGTTTGCATACTTAAAACAAAATAAAAATAATCTGAAGAGATCACCCTTTTTTTCACGTCTCAACACTCATCTGTCTGAAAAGTATATAACTCTTCAGTTATGCAAAGAGTTTCAAACATAAACCTCAAAGTGCAGTAAATGGGAATACTGGGAGGCCGAGGATCCCGTAGTCATGGGAACTGTCTTCTTAGGAACAGCGTGGAATTCCAGCTGTGGTTAGAGCTTCCTATCTGAAAACCAGAAGAGCCGGCTAAGGAAAAAAACAAATGAATGAAAGAAAAAACACCTGAGTAATAAACTGAGTAATGTTACTCAGGGAAAA
>NW_024344241.1:7010321-7078677 GCF_902729225.1 Pteropus medius | reverse complement strand
GTTTCCATCTTTCTCATAAATAGAGTCATTTCCTCAGATTCTATGATCCTGCAATTTCTGTTTTTATTCCCATTGCTTCTCCCACTGAGTGGTCCTCAGCTTTGCTATATATGAGAATCACCTGGGGAGATTTCTGAGAACACAATGCCCAGGCTGCTCCCCAGACGATCAAGTCAGAGTTGCTTGGGGTGGACCCCGGGAGCAGATATGAAAGCTCCAGGACTAATCTGATGATGCGGGAGGAAACCACTGCAATAAGACATTCGTAAGAAATAATGTATCGAAGATTCTTTGATTCAGTGCAATGAGCAGTTGACATCTGAGAGGGCTGAGGTATTTTTGGCAGTTTGAAAGTAAAGCAAAGCACAAATACATAAACAAAGAAGTAAAACCAGAACTGAGCAGTCTTGTGAACCCCCTTTTTACCCGAATAGTTTCCTCCTCGTCCTCATTAAACATGTTCTCAACGTACAAATTTAATTAATTTACCCCAGGGAGTAAATGACCACAGAGAACCAAAGCGATGCTTTTCCTTGGAGTACTTGAACTTGACCCCTCCTCCCTATGACCCTCAACACATACATGCACACACATCCACATGTACACACCCACATGCACACACAGCACACATGCATACACAGTTGCATACACACACCCTAATCATTATGAATCTCCATCTCTCTTAAGTTTTAGATTAGTTATTTTTACCTTTTAAAAGCCTTTTTCACTTTGCCTAAGTATAGTTATTTTCCAAGGCCCAACTCCTACAGTTTTAAAATTAAGTCCATGACTTCTTTGAATTTTAGAGAATGTCATTTTTTTAAAATATGGAGAAATAGACAAGGCCATAGAAATACCAAACATGGGAGGTAATAGAATCAAGCAAGCTAAAAAATCTGGAACCATAGCTCTAACGCTTCTAATCATCTTTTTTTAGATGATTTAGACATTATCCTACCTCTGGCTTCTGACTGTGTATCCCACTGGCTGGCCCAGGAAGTCGCTGCTTCAATTCTTCCAACTCCATCCTCCCCAAGTTCTGCGGGGCTCATTAGGCTCCCTTTTTTGATTTCAAAGACTGACTCTACCAGGGCAGAAAGCATTTTGACCACCAATGAATAGGGAAGGGAGAATTGAGTGACATGGGGTCTTTCAACCTGCTCCCCAAGATGTGAGAGATAAATGGAAGGTTTCCTTCTTGCAAACCCCAAATGAGCCAAATTGATGGAAGGGAATAATTCACAGAAAAATAACTTTCAGCACTTGCTAATTAAGCATGTCACAATGCCATTTATTAAATCTGGTAGAAATGGTTAGAGGTTCAACAGCTTAAAAGAACAAAATATTTGGCAGTGTTAAATAGCTGGCTAGTTTTGACATTAATGTCAAAATATGACAAAATATTAATGCCAAAATATGCTACTAGCCTGTCACACTAATATATCTGCAAGCCCTTAAAGAACAATTTTTCCAACCACTTGGGAGCATGTGGCCTAGTGGAGAATACACTGATGTAGAAAGCCTCGACCTCGATTGTGCCAGAAGTAACTTAGGTCAGTCATTTAGCCGCTATTGTCCTCAGATCTTCATCTGCAAATTAGTGGTAATGATATCCACTTTAGGGTTGAGGAATCCCCCAAGAATATTTTAGCATCTTGCTTAAGAGCAACCATATCTGGACAATAAGCACACAAAAATTATTATTCAACATAGAAATGCAAATGTAAATCACACTGAGATAGCACTTTGCTTCCACTAGAACTGGAAAGTAAGCAAGGTTGATTGCACCACATGTTAGTGAGACTGTGTGCAGCTGGAACTCTTATAAATTACTGGTTGTAAAACAAAATGGTAGAACCATGTGGCAGTATGGTGCACATGTACTTACACATGGCCTGGCGATCCCACACCTAGGTATTTACCCAAGATAAATAAACTATACATCCACAGAAAGATTCAAATGCCAATATTCATAGCAGCATAATTCAGATAACAAGAACTAGAACAACTCAAATGCCCTTCGGATGCTAAGGAAATAAACAAATCTGGAATATCCATAGGATGAAAACCACTGAGTAATAGAACGGAACAAATTTGCAACACAAACAGTAACATGGATGGAGTTCATAAATGACATACTGTTTTATTCTATTTATACAAATCTCCAGAAAAGGCAAAACTATAGTGACATAAAGGTAATCAATGGTTGCCAAGGATTGGGGATCAAGAGGAGGAATCAACTGTAGAAGGACACAAGGATGTTTTTAGGATGATGCCAATGTCCCAAGTCTTGATTTTGGTGATGGCTGCTGTGTAAAATCACCAAAGTTCATCACACTGTGCTCTACAGTGTGTATAAAGTATACAGTGTGTGCACTTAAAATGCCTGAATTTCATTATATGTAAATAATGCTTAAATAAAGCTAGAAAAAAATTAAAGCTCCCATATACCTGTGTTTTAACACTGTCATTACGGCCTTATCCTTGAGACAGACAGTATTTGCTAAGTCCCACTCATGATCAGCATTGCCCATTTATGAGGCACTTGACTAAGTTCAAGGATTAACCTCAGCTCAGCTCCATCACTTCCATACTTTCTAAAAGGGTTGGCTGTTTCTTTCACTGGCCAGAGGAGCATCAGCAATGTGAAAATCTTTTGTGCTCAGGAGGAGAATAAAACAGCTGCAGGAGCGAAGTCTCCTGCCTTTTGGGACAGAAGTTGGAAAACAGAGACTGGTGGCAGAGAGGCTTTCTGGTATCTCTCACTGTTCTCAGGAAACCCTGCCCACTACTTAGGTGGTGGAGCCTTTCAGAGAGACATGGTGCAGGCTGAGCAAAAGGAGCAGGTCTTGAGTAAGAAAGAGCCCTGGATGAGATCTTAAATCTAATGCAGGAACATGCAGCAGAGAAAACCATTCATAGGAAGCAGCATTCATGCTCCCATTGTGTTAAAAATAAATATAAGGCCATTCATACTTATAGCCAGGTGAGGTGTTTATTCAAATAAATTGACCTTCCTTTCCCCTTTGTCAAATGGTGGAGAATTAGCTGAAGTAACCTAGCCAGCTGGTCATTTTGTTTGCTCCTGGACCTAACCTAAAGAATGTTGAGATGTTGTCTGTTTTTGTGTGAGCTATTCTGAAAGCAGAGCCTGAGACACAAATTTGGTTGCAGGTAGTTTATGGAAAGTAACCCCAGGAAGCAGAGTAAGGGATGAAGAGAGGAAGAGCAAAAGGGAAGAAAAGTTTAGCTAGACTGTTATTGGGCTGGTTCTTGCCATGGGAAACTGGGCTCAGCTCCACCGAGATCTCCAGAGGAACTGGGAAAGATGCACCTTGCCATCCTCAATCCAGCGGACAGGAAGCTGACATTTCTCATTGACTCTCAACTCCAATGGGTTGAGGGTCCCCAAGAGCGTTTGCTCCAGAGCTGTGCATACCCAGGCAAAGTTGCTTTCTGTGGCTTAGAAAGAAGTCCTGCAGATGGAAAGCAGGGAGCAGCTGAGGCACACATTTGCATGGGCTTGGAACTGCCCACTGCAGCTGCACTGAACTCAAGTGGATTGAGGGGTGTAGTGCTGGTCGTAGGTCCACATCCAAAGGAGGGCAGCTGGAAGTGACAATCCTCTGACCAATGAGAAAGCAAACCCATTACTCCTTGAGAGGCTAAAGGGGCAGGGCAGATATTTCACTCTGTGAGATACTAGTGGTGCCCCCTCAGTGCCGCTCAGAGGCAGGAAGGTATATTGAAGAGCTTCCCAAGTTGTCATTGGCCTTCTGATCCTGTGACCTTGTAATGCTGTGGGTCTCCCTGACTCTGGAAGAACTGGAGGTGCGAGATTGTTACCACGTGTGGCTTATCCTAAGAATGAGACTAAGCCATTGCACAAGCAAACATGTGGAGAAGGTTTAATGGTTTCACTTTAATGGTATTCCCATTCCTCCAAGGCAAGCAGGGGCACACTTCCTGCCCTGTGTGTTGCACCTGCAACCAAGGCCACAGATCTAAATGGAAGACAAGATGCTTTAGGGATAATGTGATACCCTAGCTTTATTCCTAGGGTAGGTGGACAGATTATGCATGTGTGTAATAAGAGCTCCAGGGGCGACCAGACACTTGCCAAATGGCCTGGGGAATTATTTGTGCTTTTTGAAGTTTTCCTTGGAGACAGGGGATGATCAGTAGGCTTCTGCCATTTTTGAAATATCAGCTGAATATGCCTGGCCCTTTCTATGGAGGTCACTCCAACATGGAGCTTTGAGGAAATGGCTCTAATTCTCCAAGAAGCTCACATCCTGGAACAAAACTCTTGTCCTCCCAAAGGAGAAGAACCAAACCCTTAAGCAGCTCATAGAGGGGAAATAAGAAGGCAAGAAGAGGGATTTCAGATAAGTTCTTAATAATGAAAATATTTTATTAACAATGGTGTTTCCTTGTATCACAAATTTCTAGGACCTGGCTAAATTCTTTGGGTAACTGTGAGGCCAGACTATCCCCAGAGTGTATTTGACACTCAATAAAAAATAAAATAAATAAATAAATAAAAAATAAAAAAGACTGCACTAATTCAAACAGTACTAGAATAGTTGAGAAATATGAGCAAACTTTAGACTAGAAGTGAAAGTAAAAAGTAATGGAGTGCTTTCATTTTTAATGAACAGATCGATTTTAAAACAGAGATGATCGATAACAGCATCTAATCAGTTATGCTCACAGACATGTTTACAATGAATAATTATCTGGTAAATAGGCTTTGATCTAGCCTAAGACAAAGACTGAGATATTGGATTATTTTAAATATGCTTCTTTGTCTTTCACTTAGGTTTGTGGTCTTTCGAGGCAGGCGCTACAAGGCAGTGTGCAGGAAACCTTGTGTGTGTGTGTGTGTGTGTGTATCTTTAAGCAATTTTTTAGCCTTAAGCCAACTTTACTATATTCTGATGTATTACATATGAATTTGTGATTATTTATCTAATTTTTATTTAAGGTTTCCTTGGAGGTAATAATGTGTGTGTGTGTGTGTGTGTGTGTGAGAGAGAGAGAGAGAGAAGAGAGAGATCGTAGAGAAGAGAAAATAATACCAGTGAACATAGGCATAATGAAAATTTCTTTATAATGACACAAGTACCGCCTAGATGTTGGCTACCTGTATGATCACAGCAACTATTGCTACAATCATATGTGTCAAAGGAGCATCTCCTCAGTAACCCATAAGTCAAAGATGCATTTTTCACAATGGAAAGAATTTCAAAGTTTCTCAAATGGGCTCTTTCACATTGTTGCTCCCCTTCCCATTGATTTGGTTCCATCTTCACCAGGTCAACGCCCATATAGTCAAGATATGTCTGTGAACAGACATTGGAGGCAGTGTAGTAGAGTGTTTCATCGTGGCTTTTAGGTTAGAAAGACCTGAGGGTAAACCCCAACTTGGCCACATTTTAACTGAATGACCTTCAACACATTATCTAGCTGTAGAAGACTCAGTTTCTTAATATGGAAAACTGATATTATAGCAGGACACACCACTTCAAATAGATTACTGTGGAGATTAAATTAGGTAATAAGGGTAAATCTCTAAGAGTACTATCAGGTACAAAATATCTGCTCAATTAATGGTGATAGCTATCGACATTGTATGCCAGATGACTTTTCATGCACATAAGCACCAATGCTTAAATACCTCCTTGATTTGTTTCTGCCTTAGAGTCAGTCTGCTTCTTTGGGTAGAACACTGGAACATCATTTTAATATGGTACATGAGAGCATAAAACTCAGTAACACTAACTTTCCTTGCATTGTATCCAAGGAAGTATAGCCAAGAAGGAGCTGATGCAGTTTTGCCTGCAAGAATATCCAAAGGAGTTGATGTCATAGGCAGCACTATAGGGAGACTGCTGGGCATTTCATTTTATGATGCAAGCTGGGTAGCTTCCCACTTGTATCATAAACTTCCTTGAAGTTATAGTTAAAGCAGTACTTTGGGAAATTATTAGTACTAAATGCCTAGATTAGAAAAGAAGAAATATTTCAAACCAATGAACTAAGTAAGTTCCCTTCTTAAGAAATTTTTTTAAAAAAAAGAGCAAACTAAAACCAAAGGGAAAAAAGGAAATAATAAGGATAAGAACAGAAATCAATAACATAGAAGACAGAAAATTAATAGGAAAAAAAAACAATGAAGCAAAAGCTAAATTTTTGAGAAGATTAATAAAGTCAATAATCTTCAAGTTAGATTGATGAGGGAAAAGGGGACAAGATACAAATCAGGAATGAGAGAGGTGGCATCATCACAGATTCTACAAATAGTTAAAGGATCATAGAGAGTATTATCAATAACTTTATGCCAATAAACTTAGATGAAATAGACAAATGCTGTGAAAGACATTAACTACCAACATTATCTCAAAAAGAAATACATACTCTGAATAGTCCTATATCTATTATAAAATTTGAATTTTTAGTTAAAAATCTTTTCACAAAGAAAACTGCAGGCAAGATAGCTTGCCTGGTAAATTCCACCATATGTTTAAAGAAGTAATATCAATTCTACACAAACTGTCGCACATAATTGAAAGGAGGAAATACTAGCCAGTTCATTCTATAAAGCCAGCATTGCCCTGAAGCCAAAAAACGTAACACTACAGAATAATATCTCAAAACATAGATGTAAAAATTTTAAATAAAGTTTTACCAAATTGATTCTAAGAATATACAAAAAGATAATAAATCACAACCAAGTTGGATTTAGCCAGTAATGTATGGTTGGTTTAATATGTGAAAATCAATTAATATAATTTACATATTTGTAATTTTAAAAATTGAAAGCCATATTATCATGTAAATGCATGAAAAAAGTATTTAATGAAATCTAATTATCATTCCTGATGAAAACTCTCAGAAAACTCAGAATAGAAGAAAACTTTCTTAACTTTATAAAGGGCATCTATGAAGAACCTTCAGCTAACATTACATTTAATGTTGAAACATTGATTGCTAAGATCAGGAACAAGATTAAGTTTTCTGTTCTCACCACTTTTAGTCAATATTATACTAGAGGTTTTGGCTGGTACAATAAGATAAGAAGAGAAATAAAAGGCATCTAGATGGACAAGAAGAATTAAGTTGTCTTTATTTGTAGATGACATAATTATCTATGCAGAAATTCAGTGAGATACATAAAAATCTATGAGAATTATTGATATCAGTAAATTTGTATGATATGAGATGAATATGCAAAATCAATTTTATAATAGCAATAAACAATCAAAATTAAAATTGTTTTAATATTATGATAGCATAAAAATATGAAATACCTAGTGATGAAATCTGACAGAAAGAGTGGAAGGCTTGAATACAGAAAACTACAAAACACTGATAAGAGAAATTTAAAAAGATCTAATTAAATACATAAATATACTATGTTCATATGTAAGAAGACTCAGTCTTTTGGAGAGGTTAAATCTCTCCAAATTAAATACAGGTTCAAAGCAATTTTAATAAAACTCCAAGCAACTTTCTCTGCAGAAACTGACAAACTTACTCAAAAATTTGTATGGAAATGTCAAGAATACAAAATAGCCGAAACAATTTGAATAAGAAAGAAAAGACATATAATATCTAATTTTATGACACTATAAAACTTCAGTAATCAAAACGATGTTGTCTTAGCACCAATATAGACAAATAGATCAATGAAAGAGAATAGAGAGTCCAGACTACATATACACGTTCAACTGGATTTAGACAAGGGCATAAAGTCAGTGTAATGCAGAAAGGTGATTTTTTTTTTTCAACAAATAGTGTTGAAGCAATTGAATAGCCATAGACCAACAAGTCTTTGATCCAGACCTTGTACCATATGCAAAAATTAACCAA
Organism: Pteropus medius; assembly: GCF_902729225.1. Classification (NCBI taxonomy): domain Eukaryota; kingdom Metazoa; phylum Chordata; class Mammalia; order Chiroptera; family Pteropodidae; genus Pteropus; species Pteropus medius. The sequence goes on along the minus strand of NW_024344241.1, from coordinate 7,070,802 downwards.
AATATTAAGAATCTAAATGTAAATAATAAGACTTCTGGAAAAAAACATAGGATAAAATCTTTGTGACTTTGGGTGGAACAAAAATATCTTAGAAATGGCAATAAAAGCATGATCCATTAAAAAACAAGTTGAATTGAACTTCAAAAGATTAAAAAATATAAACACACAAAAAGATATTCAAATTAAATAGTTATTAGAAAATTTGAGTTAAAATGATGAGATACCACTACACATCTATTAGAATGGTTAAATTAAAGGGACTAACCTTACCAAGTGTTGAGATGTAGAGGAACTGGTGAAAATGCCAAATGTCACAACTAATGTGAAAAACGGTTTGGCAATTTCTTAAGAAGTTAAGTATTTATTCACCATATGATCCAGCCATTCCACTCCTAGGTATTTAAAAAAGCAAAAAATGAAAACATATTTTCATACAAAGATTTGTAGATGAATGTTAATAGAGCTTTATTTGTTATAGCCAAAATTTAAACACAATGTAAATGACCAAAAACAGATCAATGCATAAAAAAGGTGGTGTCCCCAAAAATGGATTAGTGCTCAGTAATATAAATAAATGAACTAATGATATAACATGGATGAATCTATTGATCTAACATGAATGAATTTAAAAATAATTGTTGCATAAAAAAAGCTAGACAAAAAATGAGTACATACTGTTTAATTCTGTTTATATGAAATTTTGGAAAATGAAAATAAATCAGTGTTAGATCTGTTAGAAAACAAATCAGTATCTATAATAGAATGTGGGAGTGATCTAGAAGGGCAGAAAAGAAGACTTACAAAGGCATGGGGAAATTTTGGAGAGTGATGTCTAAGTTCATTATCTTGATTGTAGTGATGATTTTCACGGATATATACATATGTTAAAACTTATCAAATCATACACTTTAAATCCGTGCCATTTATTTTATGTCAATTATATCTCAATAAAGTTGTTAAAATTATGAGTATATGAGCTATTTTCTGTATGAATTGCCTTTACACACCTTTTCAATGAAGGGTGTATATATATATATATATATTTATAACTCCTTTTCATTTTCTATTTTATCTTGTTTATATTTATTAAAGTATAATTTTATATCTATTGAGTCTAATAATGAAAAATTAGGGCTTATATTTTGAATGTTCTCTTTTTCTATTCCATTTTATTAGTAATTAATTTTTCATTGTAATTCACAAAAGTATCAATTTGAAGTGGATTGAAAATTAAAACCAAAAAACTCCAAAATCTGGATTTTCTTGATCTATAGATTGAGAAAAACTACTCTAGTCTCATTCCTATTATTCAGAATTGGGTCACATGGTCATGCTCTAGCTAAAACAGAATCTGGGATGGAAAGAGAAGCAACTTACTCCCATCACATCTGAGGTCACAACGTCAAAATGATTGTGAGCCAGAGTGGTGGAGTAAGGATCTCTGAACATACACTGGCAGCGGGGTGGGGAACAACACTGGCAAAAATTGTAAAAATCAACCTTTTCAGAGCTCTAGAAATTAATCAAAGACTTGCAACAATCCAAGAAATAGTTCTTCAAAAATTGTTAAATATTATAAATACAGTCAGGTTTGCAGTATTTTAACTTGCCCTATTTCCATTTCCTTCTCTCCAGCTCTGTGGTAGTTTTGAAAACCATGAGCTTAGCAGTCAGGAGATGGGGCATACTATTGAACTTCCACAAAAAGTTTTATTCTGAGAGCATTGTCACTATTAGATCTATCTGTCAGCTTCCTGGGACATCCCCATTTTTAGGGCTTGTTGTTTGACCTGACTCAGAACTCATTCAGTTGAGAAAGCCCTATCCCCAGGGCATTTGTCAAAAACAACCAACAGCAATTATTTAACATCTCAGCTGCCTGAAGCAATGTTACCAGTTAGGGCAAACAGGAGGCTGGCCAAAAACTTGAAAGAAAGATCTAGAGAATGAGATGTTCATAGGGTTTTGAAAACCACTGACATATTGCAGAGGATCTAGAAAGCCATGCATGTGTGCAGGACTATGACATAAGAAATTAGTAATCGACAGAAATTGGTCACAAAAAAGCCAAATTTGGGGACTTATTAGAAAGACTTTTAAATAGCTATTGTAAATTTATTCAAAGAATTAAAGGAAACTATGTGGAAACTATGTCCAAAGTATTAAAGGAACGTATAAAAATAATGTCTCATTAAATAAAGAATATCAATGAAAAGATAAATGTTTTTTTAAAAATTAATAATTCTGAAGTTGAAAAGTAATTATAACTGAAGCAAAAATTTCACTAGAAGAGCTCAACAGCAGATTTCAATTTGTAAAAGAAAGAATTAGCAAACTTCATAATAGATTAATTGAGATTATATTGTCTGAGGAACAAAAGGAAAACAATGAAGAAAAACAAACAGCCTCAGATACCTATGGGATACCATCAAGCATCTCATCATATGCTCAAGGAGAGCCCTGGAGGGGGATGAGAGACAGAGAGAGACAAGAGAAGTGTATGTGTGGGGAATATTTGAAGAAATAATGGCTAAAATCTTCCCAAATTTGATAGAAAACATCAAGATGCTCAACAGACTTCAAATAGAATAAACTAAAAGAGGTCTATACCTAGAAATATCATAGTCAAACTACCAAAAGACAAAGACAAAGAATCTTAACAGCAGCAAAAGAAAATGACTCAACGTGTACAAGTGACCTTCAATAAGGTCGACTATTTACTTCTTGTCAGGATTGGGTCATGTGGGAGCAGTGGAATGACATATTCAAAGTGCTGAAGGAAAGACTGTAAGCCAAGAATTCTGTATCCGAACTATACTTCAAAAATAATGGGAAAGTAATAAAATAAAATAATTTAAAGACAAGTAAGCATTTTAAGATAAACAAAAATTGAAATAATAAAGATAATCCATTTGTATGGCAATCATATCTCAGTAAAGTGGTTTTAATAATAATAACAATAACAGCAGCAGCAACAACAACAATCCTGCAAGGTGAAATAAAAGGGCACCAGACAGTAATTCAAGTCCATATGAAGAAATAAAGAGCACTAGTACAGGTACATAGGTAAATATAATGTTTTCTATCTGATTTAAAGAACAAATGCATGAAGGAATAATTATAAAACTATGTTGATGGGCTGATAATATATAAAGATACTATTTTATGATAACAAAAGCAAAAAGGAGGAGTAGAAATAGAGTTATTTTGTAGCAAAGTTTTCTATGTTATTGAAATTATTTGGTATTAATACAAAGTAAATTGTTTTGATTTAAGATGTTAATTGTAATTTCCAGGAACACCTCTAAGAAAATAACTTAAAAATACAGTAAAAGAAACAACAAGAGAATTAAAAAGGTACACTGGTAAACATCATTTAATACAAAATGAAATAATAATAAAGGAATAGAATATCAAAAAATATGACATACCAAACACAGCCAAGTGACAAATGTAAATTTTACTTTACCAATAATTACATTAACTACAACTGGATTCACTACTCCAATTAAAAGGCAAATATTAGCAGAATTAATTTAATAAATTATCTAACTGTATGCTATCTACATGTAACTAACTTTGGAAAAAGGTATACCACACAAACAGTAACCAAAAGAGAGCTGGAGTAGCTAGCTGTGCTAATATCAGATAATATAAACTTTAAGAAAATAATTGTTACTAGCGACAAAGACATTTTTAAATGATAAAAGAATTAATTCATCAAGAAGACAAAAATGTGCCTAGTAACAGAGCTCCCAAATACAGGAAACAAAAACTTACAGAATTGAAGGGAGAAACAGACATTCACAATAATAGTTTGAGAGCATAATACCCCACTTTTTATAATGAATAGAATAGAAAGCAGAAGATCAATATGGACACAGAAGAACTGAGGAACACTATGAAGCAACTACAACTAACAAACATCTATAGAGCACTCAGCCCAACAATAGCAGAATATAAATTCTTCTTAAATGCACCTGAAACATTCTCCAGGATAGACCATATGTTAGGCCATAAAATAAACCTCAATAAATTTATAAGGAGTAAAATTATAGAAAGTATGTTCTCCGATTGTAACAGTATCACATTGGACATCAATAACAGAAAGAAACTTGGGAAACTCACAAATACATAAAAATTAAGCAACACACTCCTAAATAACCAATGAGTCAAAGAAGAAATTGCAAGGGAAATTAGAAAATACTTTGAGTTAATTTAAAGTGAAAACGCAACACATTCGCCATCATGGAAGTAATCTGAGTTACATCTATTCAATTGGACTATCATATCTCAAAACCACTTCAGAACTTTTCAAGAAAAACTTTTAAGTTATCCATTGTAGTTTTAAAAACATCTTTAATGACAATAGTTCTTTAAATTTAAAGGTTTTATGTAAATTTTGAAAACAGAAGTCATTTGGAGCCACATTAGTGAATAAGGTGAGTGGTGAGGCTAACTGATACCATTGTTGGCTTAAAGACTAGTTGGTAGTTAGAGAAATGATACTGATTTGCAAAACAGAACAGTGGGCACTTCCTGAAGAATTTCAAACATGCATGAAGTAAAGAAAATGTGATTGGAATAAATTCATAGCTGTAGAGAATGACTGTTTTGAGTATAACAGTCACTCGAATGTATAGATTTTAGGCATATTTCTAAAGTATCCTCAATATTTCACTAATTACTTTATATAATTCTCATTGTTTCCAGGTGGTTTATCTGCCTCTGTTAAAATAAGAGACATTGGGAATGGTGAGTAGGCAAGAGCTGGCCTAGGGGCTTGGTTCTTTAGGTCAAGTTTATGTTAACTAAATGAGTTTCTATTTGATCTTAATTCAATTTTTTTCATCGTTTTGACAACAAACCATCTGTTCATAAGTCTAGGGATGTATGTGTATGTGCATACATAAGAGAGCGCAACCTAAAGCAAAAGGACTGCTGAGTGAGACAGGAGGAAAATGAAAACTATTGCTGTGATAGTGACCAAAACTGTGGAATCTAACCTAAGGGTAGTTAGCAAAAGACAGGCTTGGCAGAGTAGCAAAATTCATGTTTTACCTTGGAAAGCTGTGAACTACAGCACATGAGAAAAGCTGCTAAGTTAATTACAGAATGATAAGATTTAAGACAAATAGATTTTCAATAAAAGAATTTTTAAAACTATTTTTAAAGCATTTATATAAATAGGTCATACATTTTCTTTTGAAACCTTAGGAAAACATGATTTTTTGAAATTTAAAGTTCAATTTTATTAAACATATGGTTAGGTTTACAATTATTCAGAATATTAAAATTAATTTGAAAATAATTAAAATTCAGAAAAACCTCATGTGTGAGTCCAAGTTCTGGGTAATGTTAATACGGTATAAAATTGCTAAGGAAATTTACAGTGAACAGGTGTGTGAAGTAATTGAGAAGAAAAAAGTTTCAGACATTAATTAGCAAGAATTATGAATATCCTTGTTGGATTGTTTTCTCTCAAGTTGACATATTTTAAGCATATGTATAGGGGAAATATTTTTTAATTATAGACACACATGGAAAATAAAATTTTATGTATAATATTCTATACTTTTGCCATTAATTGCTTGATGAGACATGAAAGAAAAACCAAAAAAAGGGGGTCTAAACCAAAAGAAAAATATGATTCTAAATATTTTTAGAAGTTTATTCAATAAATTTTGTTAATAGAATTGAAATGTTCTCATTCCAAATCCAGTGAAATAAGGATTCTTGCATTCAAAGAGTATCTCTGTTGAAACTTGGAGAGAAAAAATAATAATTATGCCAAAAATAAGACCACAAGACTTGTACTCAAGGAGCTTACAGAAGGGGGGAAGCAAGACCAAAAAAAAAAAACCCATAAGTTTAGAAAATAATGTGACAAATATTATGAGAAATATATAGAGGATGTCACAAGGACATAAAGACTTTGCCTTCTATTGAGAAGGATAGTGGTATTTGAGTATTCATTAGGTAAACAAGATTAGCAGAAAACATTTCAGACAGAGATAAGAAGATGTCTAAAGCTTCAGAATTATAAACAAGACTTTCTTACAGTGCTGTCAGAAGTTGTAGAACACTGTCATAATGAAAACTTAAAGGGAGGGAGAAGCTTTGGAAACAGCCGTAGAGAGGAGCTGGGGAACATGTTAATGAGAGCCTGAAAAGCCTCGAAGAGTGTTTCATAAAATCCTAATGACCTTTGAGGAGGATGTAAGAGCTTGAAGGAAAGTGAAGAAAATGTTATTTGACACTGGAGAAAAATGATCTTTGTCATACAGAGTTAGAGAGTTTAGCAACACTATCACCTGCGATATTGGGGAAAACAAAAAACTGACATGACAAACTTGTGGTCTAGCTAAGGAGATTTCCACAGACTTGAAAGTGCTTCCTAGAGAGGGCCTAGAAGGCCAAATAGCTGGAACTTCACTGGGCTCACACAACAGTTTGTATAACTGTGGTTGTACCTGAACCTGACTGAATTTCATCATACAAAATATCACCAAATATTCAGGTTATGGGGAAGGAATCTATTGCTTCACTTACTTCTACCTATTGGAAAATGGTAATAACTCAGGAGAAGATCTTGATAGTTGTGATGACCCAGTTTTCTTAGGTCTGTCTGAGCATGAAGAATGAGGCCGACAGGGCAGTGAGGGTTCTCTGTACTTCCACATAACTGCGTGACTGTGCACATAGCATTACAGCGATGAGGATTCCAGGAAATGCTACATCGCTGGCCTCTTGAGGGAAGACAGGAGGCAGCATCCTTGGCTTGGCAAGCTGTTATTGGGGTAGACTGGAGCAGCAGCAGTTGGTGTCCTGCCAGAAGAGGTCACTCTTTCTGCCACACTGGTCCCTCAACTTGTGCTAGAATATTTTGGAAGTTCCTAGAAATAGTTGGATGAGCTTTGAGGGGGCTCAGAGGCCCTAAGCTCTGCAGTTTAGGCCACGAGCTAGGTAAATACAGATTAGTACTTTCTATGAGACCCTATTTGTACCCAAAGTGGTATCTGAGGAACCTAGATTACAAGCTCTTGGGGGATCCCTATCTGAGTTGTAGTAGAAATAAATTACTGAGGAGAAGCATCAAGAACCACTTATCTTCCTAATGGGTATGGATCCTGGGGTGGGTGGTGTCCCCTTTCAGAGCAAGGAGTGTTCAGGGAAAGCAAATGAAGTAGGTTTCAGTCCTCTCCCTTTGTGGGGGTGGTGAGGGAGACTGCCCCAATGCACTCTCCCCCAGGAGAGGGTAAGGAGAAGGCTCAGGAAAGAAGAGGACTGATTCTTATCTCTGAGTTCCAGACTAACATCAAGAATCTGGGAAGGGAAGAGCTACCCATTGGGACCTACTTTGTGCCAACATTGGAAGATAAAGGAAATCTGTTTCTCTGTTCTTAACATTTCTGACACCAAATTTGTGGGGTTTTATTCCTTGTATTAAACAATTTTGACACTAAGTACTTAAAGTTAGCAGAGACTCTGGAAGTGAAAGTCTCAGTCTCTCAAGACTGTCCTCACTTTGGACATCAATCACAAGTGGTGGGTTCCCAGGTAATCCACACTTCTGTCTGACTTGACTATGGCCCCCTTCTAAGGCTCGATAGTTTGCTGTAATGGCTCACAGAACCCAGGGAAAAACTTTACTTACTATTACCAGTTTATTATAAAGGGTATAATAAAAGATACAAATGAGCAGTCAGATTAAAAGGTACGTAGGGAGAGGTCCTGGAAGGGGCCTAAGCATAGGAACTTCCTGTAACTATTGAATTGGGGTAAGCCACCCTCCCAGCACAAGGATGTGTTCTTGTTTACCAACCCTCTAACCACATGGTTGGTTCTTCAGGCAACCGGCCCTCTTCCTCCAAGAGTCACTTCAGTGGCATAAACTCAGGTATGGTTGAAAGTGGCTGATTATGAATAATAACAGATGTTCCTCTCACCCCTCTCACTTAGGAAATTTCAAGCGTTTCAGGAGCTTTGTGCCAGAAACCAGGGACAAAGACCAATATATAGTTCTCACTATATCACAGTCTCAGAAAGGATTGCCTAGACGTTTAAGTGGGAAAAGGCTTGAGTTTGAAAGAGGGACTGGATGGCTTTGCATGAGGACAAAAAGGCTCCACTTCTGCCTGCAATTGAGATAACAGAAAATTCAATGAGATGTCCTAAGCCAGGTTAGGGTGCGGGATTTTTTTGATGCTGAGAGAGTCAGTCACTGCTGAGCTAAAATGTGAGTATTAACATGGACCCAGATGTCATCCTCAAATATGTGGCAAGCCTTGAAGCTGAACAGACACAAGTGTTTCCAGCCAAGATGCTGGCCCAAAAAAGCAATGTGGCAGTCGGTGACTGGACAACCACTTTATCCTGAAGTTTTTTAGTGGTAGATTTTCTGAAGCAAACACTTTAGAGTCTGAGGAATATTCACTAAGGTACATTGAAGGGACTGAACTGATGTTAATGGCCTTAATAATTTATCAAACACTGTTCTGGCACTATATACTTTTCATATATCTCAGTAAATATTTTTATATTAATAGAAAAAAAATGTGTTGATACATTATAACTTCCATGTGTTCATTTGAAGGGATTTTTTCCCCCCATGGGACTAGCCAATATTCTGTGGATGGTTTTGTAGCTCATATAAGTGAAATGTCACTCTTTTAAGGTATCTTGGGTTCTTAGTGTCACAGTATTTATCATGTCAGAATTTGTCATAAAGGAGTTTCTACTGCATTTTCCAAGTTCACTTCTTTGAATAATTTAGCCCATTAACCAATGGATAAATAAAGTCCATGTTTATTCTTCAATATAAGTCATATATACGACTGTTAAATATCTTTATAGGGCAAAGAAATACAGCTGAATAAAATGATGTTCAGACATATATATATATACATGCAGTCACTACATTGTGAATCCATTTTTATTTATTATCTATACAGATACACCTCATCAAAAGGACTCACTGACAACTATCAGTTGAGATGACTACAAAATACATATAAGTCCACATATGAGCACTCAGGTATCAGATGTTTCTGCTCTTTTGAATAAGTAGTAGTTGAGTTATAAGCCTTCATGGAAGGCGAGACTGTTCATATAAAGACCACTTATAGAAAACACACCCAACTAAAATTAAGCTAGGAAAAATATATAGAACTTCCAGTATGAGAAACTGTATACTCATGCTATGCAATCTTAATCTAGAAATTGAACATCTAATAAGTCCAGCATCAAGTTTCCTCTAGGACAGAAAACAATTTGCCTTTCGAAAATATACTTTCCATCCCAAGAAAGCTTTTAGAGTAGCATCATGGTACATGAGAAGATGGGCTTTGACTCTAACTTAAGAAAAATAAAAAGAAATAAAGATAATATTAAAAAGAGTAAAAGCAAAGTCAGGAGCATCATGGCTAGGAAGAACTGAGACACAGTGGTGATGCTCCCTCTACTCATGATGGAATTGCCAAGGAACAGAGAGCTGAATTGAGTCTGCCACCCACATACAGGGAGGTGCCCTGTGTCTCTGTCTCATTACGGTTTCACAAAAGAATATTCTAAATAAAGTTCTCTCAACAGACCTATAGTCCAAACTGAGCAAGAACACATGTACGCATTCTGGCTCCCCTTGCCTAATGCTGTGGTAGGGTAGTGGGGCGGAAGGGCCAGAAAAGGAATGAAGAGCAAGGCCCTCATTTCCACTATATCAAATCTATATTTTGATTCTAAAACAAGAAAAAATGTTTGCTATATTAATTTCCATAAAAATGGTGAAAATATAAGTATTCACACATCTTTCAAAGCACTTTCGCATCAAAGTATGTCACAACAATGACAGCATGCCTATTTACATTTTCGAGGGAAGAAAGCAAAATAATATTGTCAAACAAACAAACAAAACTATAAACAAACCTATGGTACTCGAAAACATAAAAATTACCCAATTTCAACCTAAAAATCTTTCCCCCAAGTTAGTTCAGGTGAGAATCCATTACAGAGGTTTCTGTGCTATAAATTGAGGCATGAGCCCTTTTCTCCATGATTTTTAAATAGCAGTGGATTCTGGGTAAGTATTGGTAAGTGTGGCATGTTCTTTCCTTAATACTTTGTGAGGTTTATTTCTCTCCAGACAGTGGGAAGTGCCACATCAGTGTTTAATTTTCTCCATTTACTAAAGAAATGGCAACTGCCTAATGCAAGTAAGCGAAGCCATATAATGTCTGTGAAGAGGGTGGAGGAGAAATAGAGACCCTCAAATCCTAACGACTTCTTGGAAAAATCGATTGCAATAGCCCCAGTCTAGTCAGACTCGGCTTCTCTGGGTCCATGCTGGTTGACTCCTCTGCTGTGCAAATCCCCCTTTCCCATCAGACCAGCAAGCTAACAAGTTAAGCTCTTGCTAGAACAGCCACACGTGGGCATGGAGGGAGGTGACAGGATAAGCAAGAGACTGAAATTCTCCCTTCTCACATAACTCCAGACTGTAATAATCAACTTTGCGATGTAAACTATTCTCAGCTCTCATATAAAAGTCACCCCACTGGTATGGGGCTGCCTCCCATCCAAATGTGGAAATTTAACTACAAATTCAAAGGAGATCCAGTTTCAAAGTAGAGTCTCCTTTTTAAATCTCTTGAAAAAATATCATACCCATTAACTGCGAGGTCATCAGTAGATCAATTTGTCAAAGAAATAATTTATCTGGCCTAAACTGTCTCTTCCATGTGTGGTGGGACCTGGGGAATGTTTATCTGCAAACGTGAGTCAGAATAGGTGCTGGATGCAAACCACACATCATGCAAAATACCTAAGCTCTATTTGGTAGAAAACACACACCACAGGACAGAAAAGTCTCTCATGAGGGCTTTCAAATCAGACCCTTGCGTCTTATTTAGCATTTGAGTGAATGCCAGCTCTCTGTGATCTGAGTATTAATGCATGCAGTGCCTTGTATTTTTCCAGACTCAATGAATACCATCAGCTAAAGATAGCATGGTAATATAACACTTCAGTCACAGGACTTCTTTTTTTTTTTAAGGAAACTAAATTAAACATTTTAAGCATAGTCACATAACAGGAACAAGAGAAACCAACCTTGGATAAATGCATAGACCAAAGGAAAAAAGAAATGCATCAAAATATAAAGCAAAGCCTAGAAAAAAGTCAGTTTTATAGCTAGCATGACCACTAAATTGGCATATGGCCTTAACTAAATTAAACATTTCTCCTCTCTCTACTTCTTCTTTACCTTATACATGAGAATAAGGACATTGCACAGATAGTTATTCATGGACAGGCTCTAAGGATTTACTCGGTGGATATGAGAAATAATGGAGAAAAGCCATTGCAAGTTAAAACTGCCCTCATTAATACAGCCACCAAGTTATTCTTATTTCATTTCATTACTTTTGTAACAACAAAAGCCTAGAACAACTTACAGCTCAAAATAAAGACATTATTTTAGCTGATTTCTACAGAGCAGTTATTTGGAAATGACAAATGTGAGGAAAGCTTAAAAAGCTAAATAGTGAGCTTGATGTTGGATGTGTAATACAAGTTAAGTGTGGCTTTGCATTGTCTCTTCTTCATAAAGAAACCACACACACACTTCATTCTTTAGAGGCCTTGTGCCTTTCTGTGTCATGTACAACAGGGCTCATTTCCCTTATTAAATATATGTAATGAAATGGTACAGGAGTTCAGGAATAAGGGAAGTTTCCAACTGGAAATCATGTCTAAAAAGTGAGCAGAAGTATTCCCCTCACCTTTGATTTCTGAATGCTCTTTCTTCACTACCACTGAGCTACATGAGACTCTGCATAGGTAAGATCATGGGTCTTCAGAAATGTTTGAGTTTACTTGAGTACCATTTCCCAAGTCACTTCAACATTGGAGGCTCAGCACTGTCCTTCCATAGGATGCATAAGACCCATTTCTTCTCGTTGGCAAGTACAGCATAAGAACAGCTCTCGTGACTGTTAACATTATTCCAAAGTTTTTAATTTTAAAGACTAACCATAAACAGAAACTTCTTGCACCATCTCTCAAAACCAGCATGTTTCACAAAGATTAATGTTCAATCAGAAGAGAGTGGGGAGTGCATTGTGAAAATGTGTGTCATTCATTTGAAAGCAGAATCAGTTACTTGGGATATGCTTGGAGGAAAGTGGAGAATAAGTGGTAGAGAGACAACTGTCTCAGAATTTAGAGAAAGGCTTATGTTCCAGAAAGTAAATTATTTATCAGTTGGATTCACATGATTTCAGACCAAATCAAAATAATAAAATCTGAGAAACTAAGTGTTCAAGGGTGCACCAGACTTAGAATTTTTCTAGCAACATAATCACCCCTTTAAAAGGCAGTTTTCTCCCTCTACATTCATCCTCCAGGTTTTAAAATAAGTCTCCAGTATGATGATGCTAGTAAACAATTTCAGAAATAATGCACTCCTTGCCCCAGTGACTAAAGTCAAAAACTAAAAAACTCAAGATGGCAAGGAAACATCCCCCCAAGTGTATACTACCATGGGTGTGGGGAAGTGAAGGAAGGGATACAGGGCTTGCCTGTCCCCCCAGGACCAAAACACTAGGAGTTCCCCTGGGACTGGGTTTTCTGAGTTCAAGTGTGGTGGCCCCCACTTCCCCAAGACATCATAGGGGTCAAGGCATCAGAACTGCTGATTTTTCCAAAACTCTTCTCAAAGCAGCAGCAACCCCAGCAGTTTTCCTGCAAAGCAAACAAAATATGACTCTTGTTAATTCAATAGGGCTTTTAAAATTGTAATTAGTTGGTTGTGCCCCTTAGAAAAACCACACATGATTTTTTTTATAATGTATGTGTGTATGTGAGAGGAAAAAAAGAAACCCCTTGAAGGATTCCAAATGCTTCCCAGAGTGGGGTTAGGTTTTTTTTTTTTTTTTTTCAGTTTATGCAAGATATTTTAGTACTATTTGCAATATCGAAGGACAAGGCTTCTTTGTTTCTTCTGAAACACAGCCAGATCCCGAAGCTGCTGCCACCCCACCATTCTGTCAGCTTGATCCCAGCATCAAAGTGAAACTGCAGGTCTCGCATGGAAATACTTGCATTTGCTTTTAGACCTCATCTGACCTGGGCCCGCACACCGTTTACTGCCCTACATTATTCCCATGTATCAGAGGAGGTATCCTAAATTTATATCTCACAGGCTGGTGAAAGATGCAATGGAAACACGAAACAAAATGCTACCATTTTTAGAGTAATTTTTAGACGGTTTCCTCAACACATCAAAAACCTCTAACAAATTGCAGGAGATTTATATGCCGCAATTTACATTGTGGATTATGCCTTATTCATAGGGCCTGGAAGTCATATTTTTTCCATAGAAATAATATTCAACCACCAGATTTCTAAAATCAATATTATCTCAAAGTTGGTTTTACTCATAATATATCTTGCCTAAAACCCCATCTCACTGTGGCAGGAAATATTGTGAAGAATGATTTTTTAAAAACATTCTTCTCAAATGAGGCTGCTCCCAGAGTTAATATCTTAAGCTTACATTTTAATTTTTTTAAAAAAGTAAGAAAATAAACTAGAAAACATCCACATTGTGTGTATCTACAACAATTCTCCCCAGCCTGTGGTGAGACCAAGGTGAATTTCTGTGGCCAGGTAGAGCTGAGGGACCCAAGAAGGGAAGGCAGGCAGCCCAAGTGACCGTCAGGAGGCAGATCTGACCAAGTTCAGAGAGAAGTTTCATCAAGCTATTTCAACAAAGATGGTACCTAACTGCACCAGTATGACAAGCTCAAATGCTTTCGTTTTTGTCCTCTGTATAAATGTCACTGCTTGGGCTGCCACAACCTTCTATGGCATTGGGTGCAAAGCACCAACTTGCTGTGGAAGAACTCTGTCACCTCCTACCAGCTATTGCTTCCTTATTCTTCTCTGACAGGGTCTGACTTTCAATGCAACCTCCTGCCGCCCAGTGAATTCATTCCCACCATGCCTCAAAAGTGACTCCAGTGTTTATGATGGGAAGGTAGTTTGTGCCAAGCCCTCGGGGTTCATGGTAGCTGGGGACAAAACTACTTCTGGGGAAGGGCTTGGAAAGGAGACAGAAGGAACAACACAGACCGGCTGCCTGTAGACTCTGGCACTCACAACTCACAGAGCGGGTCAGACTTCACCTCAGTGAGCACTCCAACCCAGAACTGGGAGCAGAGAGTCCTTTATTTCTGTACATTGTCATAAGACAAAAAAACTACCCCCTACTTTTCCCAAAACTTTAATGTCCTTGCTATTATTGACAAATAAGAATAGTCTTTGTGAGTAGAAAGCATGAGCCTTCCTGCTGACTTTTCATAGATTTCTAGTAAGTGATAGACTCATAAGTTAGTGACCCTTACACCAGAGGCCAAATGTCTTTCTAACATAGGTTCATGACTTTTATTATGATTTATTGATTTATTTCTACTTGATATCATTCAACAAAAGATTCAAGGCAGCTTACGGGGATATAAATAGTCAAATAGACAAACAAAAACCTCAGGACCAATAAATACAAATCAGAAGTTTGAGACCAGTGGGCAGCAAGAATGCAGGTTTACATAAGTCATAAATCCTATGTAGTTGTTAAAATTGAGCTGCAAAAATGGCCATGGACTTATCACCCAAGATTAGGGAGCTGTCTTGCTGGAGGGTGAATGGCCCCCCAACAAGGATATAAATGTTGGAATTTCTAAAAGTCCTCTAAAATAAGTACATTTTTTTAGGTTTCTCCTTTAGAGCATAAAGTTGGCTAGCTTACTGATATAATAGAAGATATTCTTGTGTAAAACTATCTCTCAAAAATTCCAACAAAATTCTAAGCAGAGTAGAGGCTTTGTATGAAGTGGTAGGTCCTTGGGGTCCAAGAATGGCCAAGAGCAGGAGGTAGCTCAGCGGAGAAAAAAAAGGGGGCTTTGGATTCAGAGATACCTGAGAGAATTACACTCTACCATTGACTAGCAGTAAGACTTTGGGTGAGTTATTTAGTCTCTGAGTCTCTGAGACTTGGTTTCCCTACCTATATAAAAAAAGAAAGAAAGAAAAAGATATTACTTCCTCTAGTCCAACACAATTGTTGTAAGGACTACCAGAGACAGTTTCTGTTCAGTTACTGGTACCTATTGATCACCTACTATGTGCTAGGCCCTGGTCTAAGGGCTTTGCTTGAGTTATCTCATTGGAGCCACTCAAAAGTTTAGGAAGTAAAACTATTCCTCAACCCACAAATCTGGAAACTAAAGTTTCTCTACTAGAAAATAGCATAGTCAGGGTGCAAGTACAGCAGTCTGATTTTGGGGCCCTCCCCCTCAGTCAAAACACTGCCCCGCTTCCCACATAGTCAGTGCAACAAGCATTTAATTTCCTTCTTGATCCTTTATTTTAAGACTTACACAAACACCTCTTTAGGAAAAGACCAGAGACCAACCTTTCAAATGGGCGTCTTCCATAGATTATTTGGTCACAAGGTCCTGACCATCAGAGCAGCAATCCTTCTTCTAGAAAACCAGGAGACATTTTGGGAAGGATTAGAACTTTTTCATCAGTTCCTGACTGATGAAAACACTTGAGTCAATAACTTGCTACTGAGTAGAAAATGTTCTTCAAGAAAAGTTCTTGAAGCCTAATTGCTAATGACAGGAACACTGACCCGCCTTAAGAGTCCACCTTAGACATGCTCCCCACTCTTCTCTAGCACGCCTGTCATTACAACGTTTCCCCTCAGAGTCAAGCACTTAAATATTACACATGTGTGTTTTGTCAAACTTCCTTTGACATAATTCACTTAGATAAAGCACGAGAATCAAGACTGAAATTGGGGCTGCAGTAAGCTACAAAGATGAGCCAGATACAGAAACTGCCTCTTCCAAAGTTTTCAAATCTAGTACACAAGAGTTATTTAAGTGCCACAAGTGAGGCTCAAGAAGACAGAGAAAGTACCTCCAGTTTGGGGACTGAGAAGAGCCATCTTAAAGGAGTTGCATTTAAAATAGCTCTTAGATAATCTTTATGATTTGGGCTGATCTAGAAAGAGTAGCGGAGAACAAGACTAAAAACCAACATCGGGATGTATTGGAGCAGGCCTGGACTGCTGGATGGGTTTGGTGTGGGCAATGGGGGACACTTGAAGACTGTTTGATCAAAGTATTGAAGACTATTTGATCAAGTAATATGATCAGTTATAATTAAAGAAATTACTATTTGGTGAATGTCAGCTTGTAAGTTATTTTATTAGTGCAGTAAATTGAAAGAAGGGCATGAGCTAAGGGAGTAGTGCTGGAAATGAGAAGAAAAGGTAGAAGCTGTGGGAGAAAAGAAACCTCATCATATTTGTTTAGTTTCCCTTCCTTCAGCCTCAAAGCATTTATTAAGTCTGTGGTAGGTGCTTGCAGGGTTCTAATAGATTTGTAGTTTGAGAATACTTTGTTCTACCCCAGTTGAGAGCTGTGTCTAATGAAAGATGGATTGTGTGTGAATGGTTGGGGTCATAGGAAAAGCTGAGAACCACAGCATGTTGCCTTGAGCTTAATAAAGAAGGCAGAGAACTTCAGGACCTTAATTTTTAAGAAAAGAATATTCTTAAATTAAGTGACTAAATAGAAGCATGCTAAGTGGTTAAGAAGCAACAAGTGCTTTTAAGCATGAAGCAATTAAGAGAGATAAATAAAAGTTTATAAATGACAAAAATAGAATTAAGATTTAAATAGTAAATAATTTTGGATAAAAGTTAAATTTTCAACATAAAGTTAAATTATCATTTTATAGAACATATGAAAACCAAGACTTTTCCAAAAATAAATTTTCTGAAAAAATATAGTTTCACTATTTCATTGAAAAATAAAACATATTAAGCTTGAATATTGGCTTTAATACCAAAACTGTATGGTACGTGAATCATTCTGGAAACATCATCAGGTCCCCTTTGACCAGCAGCCCTTTATGCAGCAGGATAGCCGAACGGTGAAGCTCTGACCAAACTCCAGAGCCTGCCTGCCTGGTCTGGGATGCTGGCTCCATCACTTGCTCCTCATGAGATCCTGTACAAGTACTTAACCCTTGTCCTCAGTTTCCTCATCTACATAATGAGGATAATAATGGTGCTTGTTTCTGAGGATTGGTATGAGGATTAAATGAGTTAATATTTGTATAGTAGTTAGAACAGTGCCTAGAACAGTGGCAAATAATTATAACTTTCATGGTAACTAACAAGATGTATACAATAAATTTTTTAAAAATCCTCACCATTCTTGAAACATCTATTTACCTTAGGTGCTGGTAGTTGGATAGAATAACAGAAAGGTAATTTTTGTTGTTGTTATATGGTTGTTAAAATATTTTTAAACATTTTCTAAACTGTATAATGTCATTAATTATCTGCTGTGGTTTCTATATTGTCCTACATGTCAAAGTGTATTTAGACATCAATAAGCTTGGATAAAAATACATTGGTGGAAAACTGACCCAAAATAGGTTGGTAACCCTAATAAGCAGTTTATGTAGTCTGGGTTAGGTACTGACTAGGTAATAAGTCTATTTTTACTTGACATCAGTACTAATTATCAAGGAAAGGTATATTCAGACACAAATAAAACTTAGTACGGATGCCGAATTTAGAAGCAAAGTTAATTTCAATAAAAACTGAATGTGGAAAAAATGAGTACCTGAAAGCATAGTCATTCCAAGGTTTACTGGTCAGTGGAAAAGCTCCATTCCAAAACCCCAGAGAATGGGCAGGATGAGGAGCAGAGATGGAGGAAATAAAAGTGTATCAAACTCACTTTCTACGCCAGCGCTTGACAGAGACCATCTTAACTGATGCTCATGTAAGATCAACCCTCAATAACACCTGAAGGCATAGATTGCTTCTATATATATCTTGCCCAGTTGAACATTCTAAATGTTTAGTAAAGTTGCTTATATGTTGTACATCTACTTCTGTGTCTTTTGTATAATCAACAGTGATTTGGATGGAGATAGTGTAGAGGAGGTTATTGTGGTAATTCAGGTGAATGGGTTCCAAGATAACCATGAGGATGGAGAAGATGGACAGATTCCAGAAGTAATAAGGGAAAATAATGTACAGAACTTGGAAATAAATTAAATGTGAGATGGGGGGGAGAGGCAGGTTGAGGGAGAAAGGAAACAAAGAAGATGTCCTGAGGTCTGGTTTAGCCATCAAGTGGTTTGTTCTGGGAGCATGGTTGAGAATGAGGTGAGGTTGTTGGGGAGATGAGTTTAGTTTAGGACTGAGAAGATCCAAGTGGAAATGTCCAATACACAAGCGGATATATGTACCTGAAGTTTAGGAAAGAAATCTGTGCTGAAGGGACAGATGTGGAAGTCATAATATAAATGATAATTAAGGCAATGAGAGTAGTTAGGGAATTTATTGTAAGAAGTTATTGCAGAGTGTGGGCTCAATTATTCTCAACAAACACTTCATTTAGTCTCTAGAAAGAGTACCCTTCACATATACATATATTAATATCAGGATCGACCTGAGTGTTATGATTTTTGGTGCCCAGAGCAGACTAACCCAGGTAAGCATAGAAGTTAGAATTCTAAGTTCTGTTTTAAGGGGGCATAATGTACATTAGCATACATTCTTCCAAATTTTATATGTTTATATATTTAGGCTATATGCTTAAGTATGTGAACATAGTATAGTTTATAATGGATATAATGATTTAATAATAAATATGATAACATAATTAACATTTATTTTAAAAATACAAACTGCTCAATAAAAGTATTTTAAGCAATTTAACACTAGCACAAGATTTGAAGGTTGCAAGAAAAGGAATAAGAAGGAACCTCACCTAAGGCTAAGACACCTCTAGCATCTGATCATCAAAAGACTGAAGCCAACTAGAAGAGGAAAAACAAAGAGCCTTCATTACCTGTGCATTAAGTCTGGAGTGGAGCTTGTGGTCTGACAACCAAGGGTGTTTGAGAGCTTCACTTGCACTTATTCTCCAACTAAAGGGAAATTCAGAAGGTTATTAGTGGGAACGCACCAAACGAAGCCTGCATCTGCCAGTCAGCCTCAGCTCTGGCCACTGCCTTTGGAAGACCAGATGCCAAATGTCAAATTCACATCAATTCCACCTTCTCTGGAATAGTTATCAGTGTTGTGTGGGTTACTATCTAATCCAATCAGGGTAACAACATGGCTAAGACAAAGAAAGGCAAAAAATTCAAAATTTTTATTAGTAACCGAACATTTACTTTCAAATATACGTAACCATTCATAATGTAAATGTGTAAATTGAATTTCTATCAGTCAATTGAAGAATAAATGTATGTTTATTATTATAAGAACAAAATGCTACATTGATTTCGATGATTGCAAAAGTGATATATGTATTAAAACTGTTGAATAAAATGTATTATTAACTTTTGAATTAAGGTGTTTTGAAGAGTTAGATAGAGAAATACATGGAAAGTTAATATAAGTATCGAGAGAATTTTTATTCTATGATAGTGGTATTTGGCATTGGTCTTAGTTTAATCAAGTATTGACTCAAATACTGAGCCAGTTATCATTTCACCCAAGTGTGTATTTGTTGCTCCTTAGATATTAATGAAACCCTCAAACTGAAGGAGTGGGCAGGACACGGGGGCTGGAGTCCAATGGCCTGGATCTGAATCTGCCCTGAGGAGCTGTGTGACTGCTTCACTGTTCTCAGCCTCAATGTCCTCATCTGTAAAATAGTGGTGATAATATCCACATGCAACAGGATATCCAGACAATTAAATCAGATAACACAAAGTATACAACAGCTCCTTGAATAACGTCATTTTGTTTAACGTCATTTTCTTATAACGCTGATGAGAAAAATATTGATTCCAGCCAGGGCCATTCTCTGTATGGAGTGTGCACTCTTCCCATGTCTCCGTGAGTTTCCTCTGGGGACTCCAGTTTCCTCTCACATCCCAGAAATGTACACCTGAGGTAAACTGGTATGTCTAAATTGTTCCAGTCTGTGTGAGTGTGGCTGTATGTGAGTGACCCTGAGATGGAAGGGCGGGTCCCACCTGTGCCCTGAGCTGCTGGGATGGGCTGCGGCCACCCTCAACCTTGGACTGGAATAAGTGGGATGGAAAATCATTCATTACTCTGTCTGTTTTTATTAGTCTTTGTTAATGTATGTATAGCTCACCTTTATTTTTGGTACTTTGGGTCATTATCTAGAAGTTTGGTGATGTTTTCGTGACCAGAAAAATGCCATTTTATTTATATCAATTAGTCTGTAGTAAAACTGGTTTCATTATATGTCCTTTTGTTTAAAGTTGCAGTTTCCAAGAACTTATCAATAATATTAAGTGAGGACCTAATGTTTCTGTAAAATAGATTCTCAATAAATGTTTATTCTCATCCACTGAAGATTTGATAGAGTTGACATTTTTCATTTGTTCACTGCCTGGCATTCAGTATTGTATAAATAAAAATAATAGTAACATCAGTTGTGTGCCTTTCCATTAAAGATAAAACCAATGTCTGTTTATTGCCCTTTCTCTCTTCTGGCCTTTGTCAACATACTCTATTTTTTGCATTAACCACATTATATTATATCTTTTTAAAAATACTTATCTTTTTTATTAGATCATGAGTTACCTAAAGAGCCTCCTGTGTGTCAGGCACTGCACCAGACCCATTATCCTTGTTGTTTCTTTACCACCCCATTCCACTGCACCCCACTGAATATTGGTTCATAGTCATATTTATTAATAACTTAAAAGCCACAAAGATAACAAAACAATAAAGCAAGTATTGTTGGCCTGAGAATCTTAAATACCATCTACTATAATATGTTTTAGATGTAACATCATCTGAAACCGTGTGTTTGACAGATTAATGGCAATGTATTTCCCCTATATTTCAACATCAATCTTCTTTATCCACCAAATTTTGAATTATGTGGTTTTAGCATGATAGAAATTAGAAGGCCACGTAATGTATAACAGTTAAGTACATGGCCTTGGGGAAGGTCAGCTTGCATGTGAATATAAATTCTACCATTTACTAGCTGTATGATCTTGGGCAAACTGCTTAAAGTCTCATCTATAAAATAGTAATGATAATTTCCACCTTATGAAATTGGGTGAGGGTTGAAAGAGGAAATGTCTATAAAGCACTTAGCATAGTCTGGCCCATTGTAAGTTCTCAAATAAAATGATAGTTAAATGTTCAGTTACATAGAGCTATATATGTACTTTGTAGATGTGAAAGGCATCATGGAAATAACTCATCTCAAACCCTTCAGAGGGTGAGTCCACTGAGACCCGGCAAGAGTCTTTAATTGCGAGAGCCTTATTGCAAAAGGCAGACAGTGGAAAGTTTTTGCAGCCCCATTCAAGGCTTATGACAAAAGGAGTCCCAGACATCAGTAAACTGGGTCAAGAGCATCAGATTCATCCTATTTACAACTTTGCACAGGCATCAGAGATTTCACTAAAGGAATTCAGTTGTTATCTGACATGAGTTCTGATAACCCTGGTGGTATAC
Organism: Pteropus medius; assembly: GCF_902729225.1. Taxonomy (NCBI): domain Eukaryota; kingdom Metazoa; phylum Chordata; class Mammalia; order Chiroptera; family Pteropodidae; genus Pteropus; species Pteropus medius. The sequence continues at coordinate 7,049,252 of NW_024344241.1, read as the reverse complement.
TACTGCTTCACTATTATCCCTACTTTTTCTAGAGCCCACAAAGAACTTGGGTTACCTCTTCTCCTTAATCAGAAGTTTGGAGATGAACTCCTTGGCCTCCTCTGAGATGTCCTTCAATTCTTCCTCCTCTAAGTCCCACCTGCAGGCCAGGATGTTGTTCAGGGTCTCAGCATCGTTATCGCCCAGGAAAGGGGACAAACCACTAAGTCTATAAGACACATGGTCCAGAGTGAGTATTTTTTAAAGAGCTTCAAACCCTTTACAGACAGGTTTCTTTTTCAGTTCTGTCATTTAAAACTGAAAGAAAGCAAATAAACTAATAATTAAACATAATTTTATAAAAATTTTTACAATGAAAGAGATGCTTACCTCCCCCACCCCAACTCCTAATTAAACAACTGCAACAATGAAGGCAGCATCTACACTTGAATATGAACCTCAAAGACCAGTACAACTTCCTTTTAATGCATTTACAGCTAATAAAGTCTGTCATACACTCAGATGGCAAACATAAGGAGTGTTGCCTCTAGGGAATAAGACTAACATTAGTCATTTAGAAGATCAAGACACAAGGGTTTGTTTGTTTGTTTGTTTGTTTTACTTTTAAGGCATTGGGTGGTGTCCTAGGAGTTAAAGTGATTAGTGAAGAAGGCATACATTTACTTTTTCAGATGATGTGCAGGGAAAGAATCTATTCCTTTCACCTATAGGATTCACCAAAGCCTATAGGTATGATGTTATTCTTGAAAGATCTAAATCAGGGCTTTTATTCAAAATAACAAAATTTCTTAGAATATGCATGACAATTGAGAATAAGTGTCAGAGAGACTGGAGATCTGCTTACAGCATATAGGTAATTACCCCTACACTCCACATGTCAGTGGGAAAGGAAACAAAATCATAGTTCACAACTTCAGGGGCAAGAAATTCTGGGGTTCCAAAGTTCACCTTCAGCTTCTCTCTGGGTTTGTATCTGAAATTTAGGAGACAAGTGAAGGGATAGAGAATGTCAATCAAAAATCATGGAAATTGGAAAAATGCAGTCTACAAGACAAAATAACTTCAGCCATGCGGCAAATTTAAAATAAATAGACTTTAAAGGAAATTACATATTTAAGACAAAGCGTCAAACACTTGTGAAGAAGTTCTAGGAGTTTTAAGTCATAATTCATACAGTAAAACCTTAATAATCTAAAACAGTTGTGAGGAAAGATGCTCAGGATAATTAGAACACCTAAATTACAGTATATGACAAAAGAAAAACTGACACGATCCTTGACATGTAGTGGAATAAGCCCATGCTAATAACTAAATAAAATGCAATGATTGACAACATCTATTTTATATTCATCATTAATGTGCTCTTTGTTTTTTTAAGAACCTTATATGTGCCAGAACCCTTTGTAACCTTGTTTACACTATTAATTTTTTTAAAATAAATCTCTTTACAGGTGGAACAAATGTAAAAGACTAAGACAAACTCTTACAAATTTTAATTTATGTTTTCAAATTTAATAACTTCACTGGATTAGGTTTTAATGTTTCATAATTTTTCTTGCATGCACTATAGAAACTTCTAAATATTCAAATCAGCAATGTAAAGTTGAAACATAGTTTTTGTTAAGTCAAATTTAAATGAGGGTATGAAACCAAGGGGTATATCAGATTTATCTTTGAAAAGAAACAACACCCATTATGCTCCCTAACTCCATTCATACACCTATGTCTAAATAGGCATACCTTCTGGCCAATCCAAAATCAATAATTTTTATTTGCTTAGAATCCCGACTCACACACAGGATATTCTCAGGCTGCCAGGAGAAAGAGACACATTAGCAATGAAAACAACCATCATTCACTCAAATTGTCCTTGAACCACAACTAAAAATACAATGATGCTCAAGGAAAACATATCAGGCCTTTCACTTTGGGGCTGGTTTGTCTGTGTGGGTATTTTCTTCTTTAATTATGTGGTAGATGAGGTTGTGGGTACCATGCCAACCTTGCATTATCCTTCCTGTTCCTCTCCCTGGTTCTGCAGTTTACCATGATGTGTGAATTCAGGCAGAGGCCTCCTTGAGGGAAGAAAAGGAGGCTGCTTCAGTACTTTCTAAATGCACTGATGGAAGCTGTCTCAAACTTGACCTCTGCCTTCCTCAAAAAAATTATTAAGTATGAATTTCTCTTTCTTGGAGGAATATTTTCCCCAAGGATTTATGAGTTTGAAGAGAAATGGCCTGATTCATTTAAACAGCCACACTGACTACGCTATATTATGTGAACACTACTGACCTCCAGATTTTCCTTTGTGCTTAGTCTACGGGAAAGTCATATGTCAAAGAGAGGCTTTCTCTGCTGTTCATTCTTTATTCTCTGCAATTCCAAAGTTTTACTGAGTGTGGTCTCAATGACTAAACCCTGGACTATGTGTTTCCTTGGAGTTTGACGCCGGTAAGACCTTGCCCTGCCAATGTGACAGTTTTGTGGTGAAGAGGGGAAAATGTAGATAATAGCACTGCAACTCAGTGTTTATAAAATGTCTTACAAGTGTACTTACATCTGTTAGGACAGAAAAACTAAGGTCAGAGAAACATAAGAGATTTGAATTAAAGTTAAGGTCATTCTTAAAAGAGAAAATTTTCAACAAATTGTCTGAAATTCTCAAGCTCTAATCCGGACTCTTCCCTGAGAACTGGGGAGCATACACTGAGTTGTCAAATCTCCAGGATCCCACATCTCATTCCTTTAGGTGGGATCCTGGCTGTCCGCCGCGAACCGCCCGCCCCCCGCCCCAAACACACACAACACACATACCTGTCTGGGTAGAGAGAAGGTTCAAATGAGATCAGAAACTCAGAAACACTTTATAAAATGGCATAGTATCTCTTTATCAATATTCAATAGAGTCCATTTGGTTGGGCATAATATCTGGCAGTTCTTTTCTAAAATATCTTTAAAACAAATATCTATGAGTAAAAACTATTTATAGAGAAGTGGGTGCTATATAAGAAAATTTGGTTTCATGCTTAAATAACTGATCAATCATGTATAAAGCTGTTCAGTTGTCAAAGAATACTATTCATAAAAAATTTGCAGAATGTAAAGAAGCAGCTTTGAGGACACTTCAAAAAGTTATTTTTTTCTATTATGAAATTAAAGCATATTTATTGAATAAGATTTGTAAAACAGAAAAATATAGAAGAGGCAATTTTTAAGTCACCTATAATCTCCTCTACATAGTGACAAGCACTCTTAATATTTTTGGTCTTTTTCCTTCCAAGGATCTTTCTAAAAAAGATGACTGGTCCTTAACAACCCATCCAGCTGTCGCCTTTATTATTATCTTTATATACAAGCCATAACTAAAATTACCCTTAGGAGTCCTCAATAAACATTATGAAGCCACATATGGAATTGTCTGACTTATGATAAGTCAGGTCCTAGTTGCCAATCGAATTTCTTTAGGAATATCTGTAGAACATCTACACTCAATGAAATGCTCAATGAAAATATGCATTATCAAATTCAGTTCATAGCCAAGAGCTTTGTTAATGACTTCTAACCTCTGACTTTGCCATTTTATATGCTACTTCCTCCTACCCTGTGAATGCAAGAGGCAATGCACATAAATCAAGACAGTGAAGGAAGCCAAGTTATAAGAAAAGAGGCCCATGGAAAACTATTTAAAGAAGTTACATTTATTTAGCTCTACAATGCCTGCTGACTTGCAATAGTTGGTATGTTATATAGAATATTTTATCTCACTGCCATGCTGTGCAAACAAGGAAATGAGAAAATGATTGAGCCACACAAGAAGATGCATTTCATGATTTTTAGCCCCAATATTAGAATTGGTCAAAGTTGGGTTTTTCATTGGTTGTAACAAGGCACAGTACAATCCTAGGGGCTTCATAATGGGAGAGAGATCAAAGTCATAGATAAGAGAAGAAAAGAAGGCATCTTGGCTCCCTGCTGCTCACAAAAGCTTTCCACCATTTCCAGCGTGGTGTCTAGCCCCACTCCTACCACTCTTTTCTGCTCCTTAGCATTTTAGCGCTACTCTGCTGGCTGCTCTGTCTTTCATTCTGCCATAGGTTTCTCCTCAGTGCTCTAGCATGCCTACAGAAAAACAAATCCCTAAAGTCCAGAGCTTCCTAAAAGAATGTCAAAAGAATGCTGGAGACTCTTGGAAAGCTGGAAAGTTTGTCTACTATTTTGGGTATTTTGAGTTAGCTAAAATTTTCCCTCCTACTCTTATCCTAATAATGACAGAGACACAACAAAAATATCATGGTGGTGGTGATGGTGATTTAAATTCTAAACTTTTAGGGAAACCGTCTCCCACATGGATTCCTTTCACACAGGCAAGTTACAAGAATCTAAATAGTAGTCCTTAAAGAAGGAGATGTGCAAATATTAGGAGATGACAGAAGTTGGGAATGGGGAATGTGGTTAAGAATCTAGATTTTTATTAATTCCTGAATATGTACCTAGTGACAGTATCAATTTCCTGAGGTGGTGTACAGTATCTGACAGGGTCATCCAATCCCCATAAGGAAAGAAGGTTGGGATATAAAGCATGCTCTACCTTCAGGTCTAAATGAAGAATATACATCTGATGCATGTGTCGTATTCCCTCACATATCTGCTTGATAAACAGGATAGTATCAAACTCAGTGAGATTGTAGTTGTCATCAATGATCCTGTCAAACAGCTCACCGCCATCCACACTGCAGAGGGAAGAAGAAAGAAGTCTTTAGTCATGATTCCTGAATGAACATGTTTTTCTTGCAGCAGCTTGGTGTTTAAGCTCCTCTAACTCTTCCAACAGAAGTGTGCACACAGTTCTAACTCTATCTTTGCTATCTCAGTTAGATGACTTTTAGGTTGAAGGCCCTTGTTTTAGCTACCATCAATTTCACAAATGGAAAGCCTCAAACTCCCTTTCATTCAGCGGTTACAGCTCTGGAGAGAGAACACATCTGCCATTTTCTAACATGTATGAAAGATAAAGAGGACTCCAAGAAAGCGGGGAGGGGAATTCCGAACACCAAGTGAGCGTTAGACAGTCTCTTTAGATTAACTTTAGTGACAAAGTGTTTCTATGTGGCTGATGCTAGATATTTAGTGTTTGAAATTTCTTATTGAAAAATGATAAACGAAACCCAAAGTAAGGAAAAAATGAACTGAATCCCAATACTACTCACTTACTAACTAACCACATTAAATTTTTACAAAGGTGATTTTAAATGGAAGTTTCTTATGTCTAATTATTGAGTTCAACATGACCTTTGTATTAGTGATTAGCTTGAAAGTGAAATGTAGTTCAAAAACCACTTTTCTCCAGGTTAACCAGAATAATATTTAAACTGGATTTTTGACAGTATAGTTTAAATGTAAAGCTAGATCTAGGTTGTCATTCTACTTCTTATTAATAAAATCATATGTAGAGATGTCTATTTCTAAGTAATTTCCTTTCTGAAACTGATAAGATTGTCTCATACATGCAAGTCAGAATCAGTGGTACACCAAGTGTGGACCTAGCAACTACTGAGACAGAGCAAAGCTGCACTCCATGGTCATGGATGGTGCAGGACTCTCTGAATGTGTGTGCACAGCTTTGCCGGGGAGCAGAAGAGGAGGCAGGAGGGAACACATACTACTCCATAACCAGGATAATGTCATTCTTAGACTCAAAAGCATCGTAGAGCTGAATGAGGTTCACGTGATCCAGCTGGTTCATGACGGTGATCTCGTTCTTCACCTCATCCTAAGAAGAAGGTAAGATGCTTAATGAAGTGAAGACAACGGCAGGAGGAGATCCACATTGCAACGCCACAGCCTTTACCTTATCCTTTGTTCCTCTGGTTTTAATGATCTTGGCTGCCAGCTTCAGACCTGTTGCTTTTTCTTCACACTTGTGAACCTGGCCAAAGCGCCCCCTAGCAAAGAAGAGGACGAGGTGCAGCATGAGCGTCTGTCCCCACCAGGACCTGGCTTCAGCCCCTGCCAAATGGATGGGGAAGTTGCCCGGAGGCATTTCTCTTTTTGAGTTTGAATGCACAAACCTATTAGTGCATCTACTATAGCTAATAAACTTCTACAACAGTGGCAAGGTGTGGTCTGTGGGTCACTGGCATCAGAATCACCTGAAGGGTTATAAGCAATACATGTTTCCTGGCTTTACTCCAGCTCTACTGAAACAGGAATCTAGGGTGAGGCCCCAGAACTGGCATGTTACAACATTCCTTGTATAATTCATATGAGCTTTAAAATCTGAGAACCTCTGTTATAGAAAAAATAGAAGCATTGTGAATACATATGAATGTAATAAGTGAGGCTTTGCAAGCATGTGAACAATATAGGTTGTGAATCAGGCACATGAAATTATTTTTGGAAATTGCATATAAATAAATAAAAAGTAATGACAATATTGCATATAGACACATATAATCGAAAACATATTACATAATCATCTATGAGCTTTCTGACACTTTAACTTGGACATAAATTTATGTATACTTTGTAAGACAGCTTCTGACAAATGAAATCACACACAGAACTGCAGCCTCATGAACAATTTTTAAATTTGACTTGCTTGCCTTGATTCCTGATTTAGTAAAATAGAACACAGGTGCCTGTCTGTGCAATGATGGCTATCATGGCAAGAGAGACAGGGAAGCTTCCCTAAAAACACTGTGCACCTAAGGCCACCACATTGCTACAGGACTGCAGAGGGGAGGGTCTTGGCAACAGCTAACAGAGACAGGTAGTGCCTTTCACCACATCCCATTCAACACAGCTGCGCATCCTGGGCAGAAGCAGATGGGTCCCATAAACATAGCTAAATGATGACTTTAATTCAAACCACTATTCCAGGTGTAATCTCTTTACTGGAGCACATGAACATCTCATATGTGGCTGCTAATTAAGAAAATGTTTTTTTCTCTTAATTAGCAAAGGCCCCCAGAACTGCCTGGGCCCGGCAGAAGTGCCACATCACTGTTTAACTTCAATACAACCTCAACTGACTTATTTTGTAAGTGCCTTGAATAATTAGGCTACCTCTCACTGTTTCTACTGGTCCACCATACTGATAACCTCATGCTAATTGAATATGTTGAGTAAGGGTGATAAATAGCCTAGAGGCCATAGACTGGGAGATGAATCCCAGGTAAATTTAGGGGCCTGCCACTGCGGGCAAGTTTTTCGAGATCGCCACTGTGGGCAAGTTTTTCGAGATCCAGTGATCCTGGACATGTTGCAGTATCTCTGCCAAAAGTGAAAAATAATTTGCTGCATCTGGAATCTCTTAGTACTAAAAAGTAGGTATACCAGTTGATGATCTCTTTGAATTTTGGAGCAAAAACACACATTTGATTATGCTTCTCTAACTTATTTACTGAGTGAGTTATGGCTGCCAATTTTGAATGGAGCCCAGACAGGGGATGACTAGCAGCTGGTCCAGACTGCAGTATGACCAAAAAGATCCAATGCTGCCCAAAGGGTTAGAAAGGAAGTTTTTAAGGCATCATTGACAGACCTTCACCTGAAACACAGCACAAACCCTGGGGATTGTTTCAAAGCTGCTTCTGCCTATAACTCCTTTACTTTCGAGAAAGTTGCTGCCTTGTCACTGAATCCCTAAAATCCTAAATAAGCTGCTGCAGGCAGTAATACTTCAGGCTCCCATGGTACCTATTCATGTTTCAGAATTCCCATTTCTCTCTCAGCCCATCCTCATAGTCTCAAGGGGAATTCTCCATGATCAGCCAGCTGAGAAGAAAAAAGTTCAGGTGGTTCTGTGTGGCAGAGGGCAAAAGATATATGGAAAGGGGAGAGGAAGAAGGGACTTTACAAATATCAACCACACCCCTAATTGCCTATTCCAGAACCATGCATTACAGTAGCTATGGGTGTTTTTCAATGTATTATTAAGTAAATTTTGTATATATTTGGATAAATTTTATGCTTTCCTCTTCCTATTTTATGTAGGTATGTGTGTTGATGGTAGTAAACTTTATAATTTAGGCTTTAAATTTAATTTAATTTAAATTAAATTAAATAGATATCATAGGGGGAATGTGACTAATGTAGAAGAGGAAGGACTATCCCCAGTAATGATTTCCTGATGGACTTTACTCTTCTTTCTTCAGGGAGAGATTGTGCATTTCGATGTCCTTCAAATATGTTTTTCAGTGAAGAAAATAATTGATTGAAATGGATAATAATAATCCATACAATGACAACATAAATGGAAAACCAAACATGCAGCAAGAAATACACAATGTTAACTCATTTCTATATTTTGTTTCTCACTTTTCAAGTTTTGGACAGCTTCTAAACCTTCTGAGTTTAGACACACACTGGATTTCTCTCACTTTCAGACATTACAAATGAGAAATAAAACATAAATGCAAAGTTTAGTCGCTGTCACCACTTCAATCTTTCTGGCATCAATGATTTTCAGAAATCTTTAAAATCTCTTAAAATGTTTGTAATGTTTCTGATTTTCAGGCCCAGAGTGGCAAATATTTATGAAATCTTCAGGATCCGTCTCTTTGCAAGGTCTCTTCTTTTGTTGAAAGTGTGTTAAAATCGAGCATTACTTACCCTCCTAAAATTTCTGTTCTGCTCACTGTATAAAAACTGTTGACTGCTGTTTGTTTGGCTATCACAATTCGGTGATTAAATGGGGCAGGAGGAGCCAGGACTTCATCTAGAAGGTGAGAGAGAAAGAAGGGCCATCTGTTAAGCAGACAAAACTCTTTATGGCACCAGGCATTTTGTCTCACAGTGAAAATTTGTTCATTTAATAATAAAATACAAGTTATCTATTTTATTCCTAATGTTCCATGTAATATAAATTTCCATTTCATATTATGACCTGTGATTTATGGAGGTGACACTTGACATGTTTGAGAAAAAAATGTTAGGACCACTGAACTATGGTTCATATGATCTTCAGGACAACTTTTGACAAATGTCAAAAATAGTTGAAAATTTCCAACCTCAATACAATCCAAATAGGTTATACTTTTAAGCCTGAGTCCATTTAAATTCAAACATGAGAAATTTTGTTCTATTTTTTCAAAAGCACCACTGATATATAGTCCATTATTTTAATAAAGCAGAGAAAAAAAATGAAAAGTTTCTTCATGTTATTGAAATGTTTGATATTATTATATATTACTTTCCAAAATATTTTAGCCTTCACTTCAGACATATTTAAGAACCCAGATAAATTTTTCCTGGCTAGAAATAAAATGCCCAGTAAAACTGGCTAAGTATATATTCCACAGCTCTCAGATTTCTTCCATTTTATACCTTCTATCCTAAATGTTTAAATTCTAGTCCAGCTCAGGATCAGTTCTAAAATACATAATTACTCAAGAATATACTTCCAGTGTTCTTTTTATTTTTCTATGATTACTGCTGTTAAAATCTGCTTTCCATGAACCTATTTATTTCCCCATTTATTCATTATTTAAGCACCTACTACATGCACCTTCTTACATGTATACAAAAGATACAAAGGCAAGTGAGTAAATAATAACTTACATTTACTCAAAAAACAATAACAGTTTTTTAAGACTCATGCTAGGCACTCTGACAACTATTAATATTTTTTCTTAATTCAGATGATATAAATCTTTGGGAATTTGATTTGATATGGACATTCACTTTGCATGCCATAAATATACAGAAAAATAAAGAAGTCATGAAAGAATTTTCTTGGTGCCTATCATCTTTTCAGATCCCTCCCCCCACCAAAAAAAGTGATTGAGTTACCTATTCAAATGGCATCAATGCAGCATTATGTATCCTTCAGGCTATTAAGCTAAGTGAAATTTAGTTGGAAATGCTTGTTGAAAGGCTGAAACGAAAGCCTTTTTCTACCCAATGGAGTCACCAGATCTTGCTGTTTGGAGGTTTTAATTCTAGTAGACTCTAGGGGTTGGCCTTATAAGCTCCCCTAGACTTGTCTGGTTTCTTCTGTCCTTCTCAGTGTGTCTTTCTAGTGCTTCGCCTGTATCCACTATATCTATTCTGCTGTTTTTGTTGTCTTCTGTGATGAAGTAGTTCTCTGCCACTTTCTGCTTACTACTGTCAGCATGCTTTATTTGTTCAGCATTCTGGAAAATATGTCCTATTGCTGCTGAGTTTCCGAGGACTCTTGATGTGGAAATGGTTTTTACACTGCTCATATACCTGGAAAATAAAATTCAGCTGTATCTCTCAAAGTTTCAGGGAGAAAATTTTCAGGTGGTCAAATTTCTTAGCACTAAAGCTTCCTGAAATGGTGTTTTTGGTGAAGGGACCTAAGCTTTGTGACAGAGAGTTGGCAATGTCAGTGTTTGGGGATAAAATGGTGCAGAATGCTTCCCCATCAGATCTAAGCAGCAAGTTGACAGCTATAGATAACTAGGATACCCGAGAATATCCCCAATGACCTCACCGCAACCCCAATTATTCCACTGACCCTTTACAAAAACAGTCATTTCATGGATACCTAATTTGATCTTCATTTTTGCAATTCTTTTCCTTATAAAAGAGAAAAATGACTAAATTAAAGCATAATAAAAGAAGCAGTAATCTCTCCAAATATTAATAGCAGTGAGAGTAAACCTTTATTGGTGAAAGGATTGACCTAATTTCAGTTTTTCAGCAGCTCCAGACCTTACTAAGCACATGTTCGCAGTGATGGACTTTCTTAGTAAACATTGACATTTATGCTTAATTCTTGGAAAATTAGACTTCTTGATTAGGTTTCAAATAATTAAAAAATGAAATCAGAATTATATCTTAAATCCCTAAAATAAGACCACAGATGTTTGGATACTTTCTATTCCAAATAGATTCTGTAGCTCATCATAACATAGAGTAATTAATTTTAATTGGCTGCATCATTAACTGAATTTATAAGTGAAACTTTGCAGTTGAGGAAGAATCATTCAATAATCTACTTATTACTCAATCCTCACAATATTTGGGGGAAAAATAGGCAATTTATCATGTATAATGGATAGGTAAACTTTTTAAGAATTAGGTTTTTAACTTACAAATCTGATCATTATTTAATTCTTGATCTTAGGAAGGGTGTGCTCTATATTGTTAAAAGTAAGAAATTTTTATTTTATCTTAAAAAATACTGAATGATGTTAGTCTAATAATCATTATTTTTGTCTTTTAGTTAGTAGGTGACTTAGAAAACAATAAAATGCCTGTAAATGTCACAGGCATAAAAAAAAAATGATGGCAAGAAAACATGAGCAAGAAAAATCTACACAAGTGGGAAACTGGTTTCTAAACCCTTGTTTTAAAACTCACTTCAGTTATCCTTTGACAGAGCCTTAAGTTGCAATGGCACATAGACTTACAAAAAAACATCAGTTATAGATGTGTAATGCTTTAACCCCTACCTTTCATAAAACTGATCAGCATTAGTTTTATCAACATTTTGCTTATTATTTGAACACTTGTCCAGCATTGTTTCATTTGCAAATTGATGATCCCCTTTTTTCTCAGATTCTTTTTCACTAGTATCTTCCTTAGAATGAAGCCTGTTTTTCTCTCCTTTGAACACTGGACGTTCATTCTATGCACAGTGGCTTGCTCATCACCTCCAGCACTACTGTTTTCTTGTCTATTCAGTCTCTCAGTGCATGAAATATTTTTTCATCTGCATTTTTTCTTGGCTTTTTGGACTTCTTTAGAGCAAAATCTTCTACCTCATCTTATGGTCTTTCTGTGTGAAATGTGACAAAACTTCTCTGAACAAGAGAAGCATTGATCTTCGCAGCATTTTTCTTGTTGACTTTATTAACCTTTTCTTTCTCAGAGGAAGGCTAGTTCTTTGGAGATCTCTCTAAAAGCCACCATGGGACACAAAATATTATAATGGTGGATATATGTGATCAGTATAATTTTGGCTTCACATAATGGCATCTCGATTCAGGTTTGTCTTTATTAGCAGATATAACCTTTTGAAAAACAAAGTAGAAGTGAACATGACCAATTGACTGACAATTGGATTCCCAAAGATTTTCTAGTTTGTGACTAGAAGGACCCAAAGCCAATCAAACAAAAGTATTCAAACAACACTTCTCCTGATATGGGACTTTATGAATGTATAACTTCCTCTAAGTAAGAACAACAACAGAACTTTTATAGCAGAGCTTTCTTTATTTATAAATATCTAGTCTTCTACAGACGTTACCTGTGAGGGCCGTAGTCCTTTTGCCTTTGACAGGTGCCATTTCCTTCAGGTCGGGGTGTGACCACGTCTTCTCCTTAGCCTGTAGAAACGCAATTGAGTAATTGAGGCTACATAGTATGTCAGGGTTTCTCAACCTCAAGAGTACTGACACTGGGGCTGGATAATTCTTTGTTGTGGGGAATGTCATGAGCATTATAGGATGTTTAGCAGCATCTCTGGCCTCTACCCACCAGATGCCAAGAGTATTCTCCTTCCCAGTTGTAACATTCAATATCTTCAGAAATTGCTAATTATCCCCTCGGGGTGAAATCACTTCAGACTGAGAACCATATATAATATGAATCAAACGCAGAAAAAAAATAGTACTTAGAAGGCGGAGCAGACTGAATTAATGAAACCCTATAGAGACTATAATATTAGAAGACAAATGAACTCACTATATTAAAAGAAATTCTGTAAAACTCTAGTACTGTTTGTAGATCAATCTTCATGAATAGATTAAAGGATTTTGATAATACGTAAGTCACTCTCGACCTCTGTTTATATTGCCTTGATAAGGTTCACATATAAATCAAATAAAAATGAGAGAACATATGTGAATAGGTTTTGTAAACCAGAAAGTAGGAGACTAAAGTAAGCATTTATAAATGGAACTTTTACATTGCTTAGAACAGATGGCCCTTTTCCTAAGCAGATAAACATTCTTCTCCATCTTAGCTTCTCTGAATTAGCTTAGCAAAATCCTTTTAAATACCACATAAAAGGTAAACATTAACCTAATTCCCCCAGATTATCACAAATTCTAAAGTTATGCATTATAAATTAATGAAATTGTATGGATGTCCACAGAATCAGTCTTTTTTCTGTGGAAAGGGAGTAAAATTTGCATTGGTGTGACTTGAAAGCATGAAGTGCCATGGAAGTACAGCTCACAGATGTCAAGACAAATTGCAAATGTACTTTTAAACAATCCAAAGGGCAGTTCCATAGGTTCAGAGCATTTCCATTTTTTGGACAGGGACCTTGAATCACAGAGGCATGTTTAGTAAATACGTTAAAAAACAAAATGAGAGATTACAGCCTCAGGGACTGTAACTTTTTTTTTTCAAGTGAAAGTACAAGGCTGATATATACATACTTTTTCCTCTGCAGGGTAAGCTTCCTTCTGCTTCCTCAGGCAAAGCCAGTTGCTGCCTCATTTATGCTTGTACAACACTTTGCACATACCCCCAAGCCTGCTATCCCTTGCAACATTTTGTTAAACATTTTTTTCCTTTTTACTTCAAATGAGCAAAGAGACTCGTTCGCCTTTGAATTCCTGGTGCTTATGTCAGAGACTAAGACATAATGATAATGATGATGGTGATACTGATGACAATGATGATGTGGTAGCCAACATTTACCAATCACCGACTTTTCTAAGTAAGTTACTTTATTAACTCAGTTGCTCCTCATGACAACCTTTTGGAATGGATACTATTAACTCCATTTTATAATGAAGTTTGGTGATTTCCCAGGGATACATAGTTCAGAAGGAGTAAAACCAAGATTTAAACTCAATTGCCTACTTCAGTCTGTGCTCTTAACTATTACACTGTACTGTCACTCTGAAAAAAAGAAATAGAAGATTACAGCCAAGGTAGATTGTTAATACTTATTAACTATCTACCAGACAGCCAATACTACTGGAGATAAGAAAGAAGATTAAGAGAGAAGGACATAAAATGAACACAAGTTTATAAAGTGCAGAAATAAATATTCATTGATTAAAAATTAGAATTACCATGGAAGGCAGGAGAGAAAGAGAGAGAAAAATGAAGTCTAATTTTGAAAGCATATATCCAAATTAGTCAAATAAGAGAGTTTAACAAGTTGCTTTTAAGATAATTTGTAACTTTGTCTTCCAAAGCTTCTCTTTTGAAATGAAAACTCCTTGTGGATAGCCATTGTGCTTCTACATTTATTCAGGATGGTGCGAACACAATGGTAAAAGCATAGGTAGACTTAATAATAAAAACTGGTTATGTTTCAGTCAATTTCAATCTATCAAAATATATAAAATTGAGAATTTGATTGTAAGACTGTAGAGAGATGATAGATCAGCACTTGCCTCTAAGGTCATCTGGAGTGTTGGTGGCAAATGTCCACAAACTGGGCCAACATTCTTTGGGTACAGCAATCTGATTTGAGCAACAGGAGAAATTATTGATCCTGTGGAGTATAAGAAACCAGCTTCCAAACGAGGCTGTTTTTTTCTTCGCCAATCACATATCACACATATTTTACCATTTAAATAATGCAAGGTCTTTATTCATTGCCATGGGCTATTATATTTTCATTTCCCTATGTAATACTGACATCTAGAGGAACTTTGAACTGAGGAGATTCCAAAAAATGGAAGTTGTATTTCTCCTTTTCTGTTTCTGGACAACTTCAATATGAAGAGTTTTTACTTTGTGTTTCTAAATTATGTGCAGAAGTTGCTGAAACAGGAAGCACAAGTCCCTGAGTACATCTTGTTAGTTTTCAAAAACTGAACTTGTTTTCTACTGATTAAAGAGAACAAGACAGTGCTGTTAAGCATGATGTTCCTAAAAGGATTTCTATCACCCTCTGTTAATTGATAAAAATCATGTCAGACATTGTTTCCTCTGCTAAATTTATACCAATGACTGAGACCAGTGGGAGAGCCTCAGTTCACTAAATTCACTCATTATTTATTTGCTTAGTAAATACTGATATATTTGCATATGGATGGGATTCTTTTTGTAACCTTTTACCCATTCTTTTTATAATAATATATCGGTGAATTTAGAATGACATAGGGAAGAAAAGGAACTTGGCCCAAATGCCCAAGTATTCAAAACATGGTTCTGCTCCCTGCACTCTGTCCTCAGTGGGGCGTATGTACCCAGAGAGTGTCCAAAGTTCTCTTCAGAGAGTGTGAAGGGAATGATAGAATTGTTCTCTACACCTCGGTGCCCCCAGCACCACACAGTAGGTCAGGGTTCTAAAAGTGCTTGATGAACCCATGTGCAATGGAGGGAAGAAGTGCTTTCAAAACTGGTGCTCTCATCGTGGGGCCGTTCTTTCATCAGACTGCATTATGGAAAAGCCAGACTATCCTGCCACCATTGGAAATGCATCCCTGTTACTGACTCTCATATTCTTTGTATCACTTAACTGGTATTAAGTGATATCCACAGCTCTTCATTTGGGAATTGTAGTTGCTACAGAAAATTGTTTTCTTCACATCACAATGGGACATGACTAGAGTAACAACATATCCTGAGTGGAGGGCTTTTCATATTGCTGCTTATGGAGATGTCAAGATGAACACTTCTTGGTAATTTTAACCTAATTCCTAGAAGTATACAAACAAAATTATAACAATTTATAATGACTTTGTTAATTTTTGATTAGGTTTCTCATAGGGGAGAGGAAAATATAGAGCCTAAAAGAATACAAAGAGAGAAATTTTCAGAAAATAAATATTAAAACTACATTTCCTTGCAAAGAAGATAATTTTAGAGATCACTTGCAAAATAAATCTATTTCTTTTCATCCACAGGGCACACTCAAATTCTCTGTGTTAAGTGAAAAAAAAAAAATGAAAAACTCCCTAAAGACTCTAAAAACTGATAAAAGGAAATCTCACAAAGCATAACCTGTTTTGTGGCCTGTGGCGATTGGAATGGAATAGACAGAACAGGATCTGACTGACTGACCAAATCTAGAAAGAGAAAGTGTCAACCTTGACCTCAGACCTTAGTAAGTAGATTCTCCTCATATCGCTGAAAACATCAAGGATAATCAGTCACCCGAGAAAATAACCCCGCCAGGAAAATTAAAGCCTTTTGATGCATCCACTATTACATGGACAGTGCTTCATTCAGAAATCAAGTAAACAGGATTCCTCAAGGATATATATATTAAGAAAGGGCCTGAAATTAAAGGTTCTGGTTCAGGAAAGTCTAATTGGACCAACTGCCAAGTGAAGATACATGGGTAATTTTACTTTTATTCAATTATAATATATAGCAAGCAATACCATAAACAAAACAAACAAACAAAAAAAAGTAAGCGGCAATACGTTTATTAGCTTATAAAATTGTAAGCATGCTAGTAAAAAAAAAAAAAAAAAATCCCTGATTGAACAACACTGGTCAAATGGACTCTATCAGGTTATTCCTAATTGACTACAGACTTTTCTTAATTGAAATACATTTTCAGGTTTTCTTGTCCCAACGACCCCGTTGTGATAACCTGTGTGAGCCATGTATTCTCTCCTGAGCAAGTATGTGAAGACCAAGGGTTAAGGAGTGGTCAACTCCAAATACCTGCCCCGCCACTGTCAGGGTCCAGGCTATGGTCTAAGCGACAAATTATTAAAACTATTTGTTCCATCTGGCCTGCCTTTGTTGATTTTAAAAAGAACAAGTTAAAAATAACTTGGAATAAATTAAGAATATTCACTTAAATATTTAGTCACATTAGTTACGTTGATTATATAGGTTTTATTTTTTTCTTACCTTATGCCTATTGGATGAGCTTACCTAAGACATCTAATGGGTCTATACTTTTTTATTTCCTTCTCACTACCACCTTTCCTGTCCTCCTCAAAGAAAAAATGCTGAGCCCTTTGACTTGTAACTGCTCATTTTTCCCACTCAAACTGCCAATGTGACTTTGCTCTGCCTGCAGGCCTGTGTGCCATGCCCCACCTTCCTGGTCCAGACTCTCCTTTACGCTAGAGAAGGGGTTCTCAACCACCTGGGGAGGAGTTGAGAACTACTGATATGTAGATCCTGCCCCTAAAAAGGTTGTGGGGCTGGGCACTGGTATACCACCCTCCCAAAACACACATACCCCAGCGACTCTCATGTACTGCAAGTTATGGAAGCCACTGCTTGCCATTATTATTTTTTTTTTCCAGTCCTTACCACCCAGGCTGCTCTGTTCTGATCTCAGTCCCTGTTTCCTCACCCTTATCAGCAATGGTCTTTGGTCCTCTCCCAGAAGGATTATCCAGCACATCACTGCCTCTTCCTTACTCACTACAGAGGGACACATGTGGAATGAGTCAAAGATACACTGCCCTAAGACCACATATCTCCCCTCTAAAAGTGATCTTGGGCATCCAGGGAGGGCAAGCCCATAAAAAAGCCAATGTTCCCAACTGGACCACCAGTCCTTAGCCTAAAATCCTCAGTGTTGCTTCTTGGTCAAATTTTAGTAATAGAAAGTGATTTAATTTCTCCACCACCATGGAGGTGAGAAGAAGAGGGGATGATTCAGGCCAAGTTCATAGAACTATTTCCAGCACTGTATGCAAAAGTTTGTCTGAAAACCATGAGTTATGGCATGCTTTTGGCTTCTTGAGATTCTGCCACCAGAGTAACACCTGAAGGACTTCAAAAACTGTGCAGCAAGGTTACTAAGAAAGGGTAATGGGGTATGTGTGCGTGTTAACCAATTTCATGTGCAGGTATAAATAGGATTATAACTCCTAGATGTTCATTTGATTAAAATGAGTCTTACTTAGTAAAATTCCTCTTTTATACTATATAGGACCAAACCTTGGAATGTTTTCACATGAAGTTTACAGTGGTTTTCATCACCTAATAAAACTGATTTCTTCCCGCAGCAGACAGTTCCATAAGCATTCATTTCACATGGTGTTCTCAGTATGCTTTTTAATTTTTATGTTAGGTTCACTTTTATCACTCCATCTTTTGTCTCCTGCTCCAAGTAAGCAGTCAGCTTTCAGTTCAGCCTCTCCCCACAGGCTGGCTCATGGAGGTAACATATGCTGGCAGAGGCTCATGGGAGCTCAATGTTTCCTAAGGTGAAGCGATGTGTGGTCCCGTAGGTTTTAAGACAAGTTCAGAGATATGAACTTAGATTCACTAAGCAAAATATTTAACCTCCAAATGGTTTACCTTTCCACATCTTCCCCTGTACACAAATTCCACAAACAAAATGGCTTTAAAAAGCTATCTCTGAAAAGCTGTGAGAAGCTGCAAAGCTATTAAAAAATCTCTGAATTTGTAATAAAAACTCCGTAGCTATAAAATAATCAGTTATGACTATCCCCAAATATTTAGTTGTCTAGTCCCTTCTACCCAGTAAGTAGGTCCAAGAAAAGCACCCAACAGCATCCCCTGGGGGTTTGTTAGAAACACACTTTCAGCCCCTCCCCACCCCCCTCCTACCTCTAACCAGTCCCCGGGGGTCTCATGCACATTAAAATTTGAGAAGTATTGGCCTAGATAACATACTTAATGACTTGATGTGAAGAGCTATTTCACAAAATATCTGTAACAGCCTAATGTATTTATTTAAATCTTGCTTCCATCCACCAAGAGCTAATGTCTACTTAGGTAACCTCAGAGGAAGGACAGTGGAGGGAGAAGCAAGGAGCCAAGACGATGCTCAGCTAGTCTGGATGTCAGCTGGCCTTGAGAAGAGTAGCCAGAGGAAGTCCAGTACTGTATAGAATATTAGCGAGCTTTGCAAAATGTCCAGAATCTTGACACCCACCCAGTAGTCCTGGCAGGGACTCAGAAGAAAATGCAAGACATGATATCATGTGCCTAGAATTTTCCACTAATCTCTGGGTTTACAGAATGCCTGAATTCAGGTCTCAGAGAAAAGCAACATTAAGATGTAAAGGTTCTGTTATGGACTGAATGTTTGTGGTCCAAAATTGATATATCGAAGCCCTAATTTCCAATATGATGGTATTAGGAGGTGAGGCCTTTGGGAAGTAATTAGGTTTTGATGAAGTCATAATGATGGAGTCCTAGGATGAGATGAGTGTCTTTATAAGAAGAGAAAGAGGGAAAAGGAGGATGGGGTCAGCACATCATGGGGTCCCTCTCCCCCTCCTTTCTTCTCCTTCTCTCTCCTGCCTCCTCTCTCTCTCCAATCTCTCTCTATCAATCCTCTCCTCCTCTCTCTCTCTCTCTTTCAGGGATCACATCAGAACAGAACCATGCTGGTACCCTGATCTTGGACTTACAGCCTTCAGAATTGTGAGAAAAAAATGTTTGTTGTGTAAGCTGCCCAGTCTATGGTATTTTGTTACAGCAGCACAAACTAAGAAAAGTATAATGAAAACTGGGCCAACAGTAAGTTCTAGGGAATTAGAAATATATTCTGATCAACTCCAAAATTCAAAGAACACAGTTAGGATTATAAACTCAAGTGCTATATCTTGATTACTATAAAGGTGACTACCAACTTTAAAAGGAACAAAAGTATTTTGAAACAAAAAAAATCTTATGAAACAAAATTTTGAAGTACACTGATAGCACATGCCCTCTAATACCACCTACTTGTCTGTATTTTTATTCCTAAGATATAATTAAACTCTCAATTAATGGAGAACATAAATACCTTACTAAACTCTGTGTTTTATCTCATTGTCTTTTGTTTTATTGTGTACATACAGGTAAATATTCAGCCGGTACACTGGTACTGTATCAATTATTAAAATAGGAAAATACTTCCATACTTGCTGGTAAATAGCAGATGTCCTAAGATGTCTAGGAGCCCCACATCTAACTCCTGACCAAGCCACCCTGCCTCAGGACCTTCATAAAATCCAGTAACTAGAGGGTCAATATTTAGCATGGCAAGGACCTCAAGAACCCTATTCTAACCTAGTCCAATCTGATAGGCATGTGACCATGGACTCTTAGTTACTAAATGCAGTACCACACCAAGGAACATGAATATACTATGAATGCGCTTGTCCGCAATAGTAGGCTCTTGGTCATGTAATTTTTTATATTTGATTAAAAGCTTCTTATTTTTAGTTATGCTAACCCTGCAAGTTAATTATCAGCAGGAAATTGGAAAGTGTGCCTTGACAAAGAGAGAACAATGGCCAATGAGTGAAAAGGAGGTAGGGCAGTTACTACCAACAACTTTGCCCACCATAGACCTTGGAACAGTGGTCCTGAAGTTTATCCTGCCCCAGAGATTTTTAACCAGTAGGCCCAAGTTAGAGCCCAAGAACATTTTTCACAAGCTCTATAAGTGCTTCTGACATAAGTAGTCCAGAAATCATACTTTGACAAAACGTATGGAATTCCTAATTAAAAACCACACTCAAGGTTTTTCTTTGTAAAGTCTTCCTTGAAACACCCTCCCCTATTCTTATATCAAAAGAGGAGTCAAATTTTCTTCCACCTTTCTTGGCCATGCATTTGTCATGTATTTATCATATTGTGTTGGAATTATTTTTTTTTTGCATGTCTAACCCTTGCTAGACAAACATTAATTGATTGATTGATTGATTGATAAGTGAGGAGAGGCTGATGCCAGATAGTATTTACCAAGCATCTCATCCACCTGTGTAAAATATTTTCTTAAGTGTTGCCATAGTGTGCCCTTTATTATATCCTCCTTAATGATCAGGTTTTGATACCTAGCTCCTGTGGCACCGAGAAGTTCTCACTTCCATGTAATACAATTTGTTGGCCTGTATCCCAGAAAAATCTCATTCTTCTCAGATGTTTAGTAATTCAAATGTTTGTGTCACCATTAAAATCGGAGATTCTTTCCTCAGTATAGGTTATTGAAGTAAATTAGCATTTGACCACCTTCTCAATACATCTTATTATATATAAGATCTATTATTCACATTTCTACATTGATCATAACTTCTTAACGCATTAGCATAGAGTGACACTTAATAAATACTTTTGATGATGGAAAATGAGAAGTTTGAGTTAGGTTTTCTTGCTGTCTCATTTTATTTCATTATGATTATGGAACTTAATTTTGCCAGAAGGCAAGAACGAACAGTAGCTGTTTCCTTTAAAACTGTCTGATTAAACTTTTTTGAACATCATCTACCCCAACTCTAAAATAAATGCTAAATAAATGCTTTTGCATTTTTTTATTAAAGTTCTTTACAATATTTCTAATGGTGATTAAGTAGCTAGTCTAATTATATATCACATTCATTATTCTAATGTTCATGCCAGAGAATCTAGAAGATATATAAGTGTTTTGTATTCCCAGTTACACAATTTACCACAAAAGAACACAATATTCTAAAGGTTCAAATAAGACAAAGAAATAGAAAACTTTCTAAATCATAAAATCCACTGTGAATTTGAAGAGATCTTAAAGAGCATATAACCCAAACAGCTAAACTGGAGATGAGATTCTACCCAATTTTAACTAATTATAGGAGATTTTAATAATGTTTAAAATGTTTCTTCTAAAAAGGATAGCTATCGAAAATACTGGTGATTTTTTATATACCTCATCCTTAAAAGTGTAATAAGATATTGTGGCATATGGTCTCGATTTTTATTTTCTCTCATTAGACATCCACCCACCACAATATATTTTTCAAATATACAAGTAGTTCTCAACATGCCATTTGTTATTATACACCAGTTTTCTATCAAAATGGTAGGCAACTGTAGATTAATTTATGTTAGGTAAGGATATAAACATTGGATTGCTATAATGTGGTGTACATAGTTAGGTCAAGCAATCTTAAAGTGGCTATTTTTGTTTGGAGGAAAAAAATCCTTCTCAAATAAGACATAATAATGAACAGGATTAAGAAAACTTTGTTAGCATCTGCAGTAAGTATCTAAAGTGACTCTTTAGCCTTAGGCTACAGGTGGGGCTGGCATACTTTCCTTGGCTTGTGGAGAGCCCCAGCTGGAATTCTGTGGGAGGGGAGAAAGCAATGCCATACATGTCATGTATTTCCATAGGATGCAAAAAATAATGCAGACTTGCTCTTCTACCTTCCAGGAGATTGTTTGCTAAACTACACCCTGAATAGCAATAAATAAAATGCCTACAATGCGGGTATTCCAAGAACAGAATTAAAGTCTGTTTTCAGTTAAGAACCTCATAAAACTGTGCTCCATCTATGTTTACTACATGCAGCTGCACCTCTCTCAAAGTGCTTAAGGAACTTTTTCTTTTTTGTGAATGCAGACTTACATTCAAAAGCAAACACCTTAAGTAAATATCATGAGCAAAGTTCTTGTATAAAGCAACATAGGCCAATATATGTTTGCTCTTCCTCTGTTAACTGAGAGGTACCACATACTTCATACTCATGTGCTAAGCTATTTCATCGAATTCCAGTAAATAACTCTAAACTGTGAAATGAAAATTGCTAAAGAAAAAAATAGAAGTAACTTTTTCCAACTACTCTGGTCATATCCCATTATTTTCAAATATTAAAATTTAGGCAATAGGCTAAATATACTTGAACTTCACATTTAATGAGATCAGTTCAATTTGGCATTTAATAATCACTGTAAAATGTTCATTTTGATTTAATTTAGTTATAAGCAATATATTTTCAAACTGACCTCATTATTGGTGGAGTACATTTACACAAATATATAACTTACTATAGCAACATCAGTCAAATCTGAACATGAAAAGTTCTTCATGTGCTATTACTTTGCTGTTGTTCATTTTCTATTCACTCCCACAAAATTAATCATATTGGCAACAACTATTCCTATCTAATAGCAAAGCAGTGTTATTTAAAAATAAGTTCAGTTTCCAGGTAAATGTTATAAAAAAAGTGTTAAGTGTATTTTATGAATTCTACTTTTAGAATCACCTCAAAAATTTTCTCTACTAAAAGTTGTTACAGTAAATATCAAAGTCAACTGCAATTTTTCTTTTGAATTTTAATGAAAATTAACCAGATGAGGATTATAACTCCTATGAAATATCCACATTCTATAAAATGGGACTCCAGCTGCAAAAAAAATTCCTCAACTAAAAATTCGAAAATCTGTATTTTTTCAAGTGATTAAATAACAAAGGCTAGTTTATTATATAATATAGAATATATTTTTAATGAAATAGCATACCACTCATACACATTTTATAATCACATTTTTATTAAATATTGCTCCCATCAATACTGATTTAACCAAATTCATGTATGCAGAGTGTATATAATCTTTCCCCAGATGATCTAATATCTTTGTTAAAATTTAAACATATAAATTTTAATAGAATTTATCTCAACCTTATATCAAAACATACTTGCCCTAAACAATGTTTTATTTTAATAATTAACTTATTACAATGTTTCCTCACTAAATTCAAGTTCTAATCAAAAACACCAGCTCAGGGATTAAGAAGTACAAATTGCCAGTTATAAAAATAGTCACAGGATGTAAAGTACAGTATAGGGAATATAGTCAAATAGAGTTATAATAACTATGTATGGTGTCAGATGGGTATATACCTCACTTTGTAAGGTATATAAATGTCTAATCACTATGTTGTACACCTGAAAATAACATAATGTTGTATGTCAACTATAATTGGAAAATAAATAACTTTTTAAAAAAATACTAGCTCCAAAATAGAAGTTGAAAAGTTGACAGTGACTCTGTTAAAATACCTATGCTTAGAAATAATAAAAATGTGCGCTTATGAGTAATATTGTTTGATGAAAACTCCATTTTTTAAAAATTGCCTTTAAGCATTATATTTTGTTACATTCTCCTTCAATAGTTTTGTGAATCATTTTTCAGAGGATACCAAAAGTTGACCTTTACTTATCAAAATTTAACTTCACAAATTTGCAATATAATGTAGCCATCACTGTCATGAATTTTGGCAGTGGAAAAAAAAAAAAAAACATGGCTCACCTTTCCATTTCCTCTGCTAACAAACAGAAAAAATTATCCAGTCTCAAAAATATATATTTACTTTGACTTAAGCCATTAGTCTCATTAGTCTTAGGTGACCCAGAAGTAAACTGACTACTCCTAATAGGCTTAGGGATTCTGTCAGCTCTCAGCTTGCAAGGGTTGTTGTTTTGTTTATACTGAGGACTATATGTTCCAGTCCACCTAATCCTTTGCTTATTACTTTGTACTCCAACTCATAACTAAAATGTCTGGTTTCCTCCCTACATGGTTTCCTCAATATGGAAGTCTTATATTATAGAAAGGCATAGGTTCATCTTCTGCCTTCAACACCTCAGTATATTTTCCTACACTGTCTGGTTTCTTTCTAAATGAGCATCTCTAATATGGCACTTTAAAAAACATCTAAAAACTTTGGCCTCCCTTCATAAGCCAGATACCTATCAGATTTCAGATGGTCCCCATTCTTTTAGAAGATCCTTTGATTTCTTCAGCTTAGATCTTATCCCATTCATTATTTATGCATAATCAGAAACTGATAGTCTGTGACTTTTCTTCCTACTTTAGCCACAATAATACTTTATCAGTCTTCTCTACTACTGGTGAATTCAACATCTATGAATGTTGAGTCAAGATTTATTTCTCTTGGAAAGCTCACCAACACTTTTAACTAAACTGTATACAAATGAATTCAAAATTCTGTCTTTACGCTCATAATCCCAATGATTAGTAGATTTTAAGATTTGGTTATGCTATAATAATTTTGAATTCTACATATCTAAAATAAAGCTCGACATCTCATATTCCACATCGGCTTGCCTTTTCCTTATTCCAATTTCTGTCAACAGTGCTATGACACTTGTGTCTTATTTGTAGATCAGCCAGTGAAGCATGGGGGCCCACTCAAAGCAAGACAGAATCAGACCCGGGTCTTGCACTAGTTCACGAGGAAGCTTACCTATGTTAGGCCATGGCAAGCAACACTGTTTACATAGGTGGATGGCACCAAAAATCCAACAAGTAAGCACAGCTGAACAAATGGAATGCAAAGAAACATTGCTTTGAATTCCAATCAAGAAGACTAAATTTTGACAGGTCTGCCCATGGTTATTAAGGCCCTACATACTGAGCTCAGGTCTGAAGATGCAGCTCCAGTCTCTAGAAGACAGTCTAACAAGTTCTAGGCCTAGACTCGGTTCTCACATGCACAACCAAAGCTTTAAATGAGTCTCAGCAGAGCCTAGTCCTAATTTCTGGGGGCATCCTTGGGATATGGGGACATCCTAGGTGTGGGAACTTGCCTAGGAGACCCATTATGAGAATTCACAGTGCCCATAGGGGTGAGCTATATAGTCATGAACCATGTAGAGGCTAGGATCACCTTAAGCTTTATACAATGGCTTGAGGTACTGAAAGGAGCCCAGTGGCTTTGCAGAGACATTTCATTTCCCCCAAAATTCTAATAGGGAGAAATTTCTTAAATAAAAGGTCCCCTGTTTAAGGAAGTACAAAGAGATCATGGCTGCCTGCACCAACTACTCCACACCGATTACTTCACACCAACCCTGTAGGTCCACAGCTCATTGAGGTTGGTCTGTAGGAAGCTAAAGTGCAAGGTACCTTGGAAAGGAGGTGACACTTATACTTGGACGTCATGGGAACAGGGTTCAAAATCAAAACACACATTATAAGACAGCAACCCTCAACCCTAGCTGCATAACAGAATGACCAGGAGAGCCTTGGAAAAATACTGGTGTCCCATTACAGACTGATTATATACAGATCTCCGGAGTGTGGCTTACACTCTGGTATTTTCTAAAGGCTTAGAGTAGTCAGAATCCGCAAATGAAAACATAGAATACCCAGTCAAATTTAAATTTCAGATAAACAACAAATAATCTTTTAGTAAAAGTATGGCTCATACAATATGAGGAACATACTTACACTAAAAAAAAATCATTTATTGTTTTTCTGAAATTCCATTTTAGCTGGTACCCTATGTATTTTTTTCTGGCAACCTTTGTGACTCTAATGTGTAGTCAAGGGTTGGGAAAAATTGCCCTAGGGTTAGCCCACTGAGGTACTCTCTCTCTAATTTGCTAAGTTTGTCTTAAGTGGAAAGTGAGCTCTGTTGCCCCATCAGGGCTCCTCTTTCAGATATGGTTAACTAGGGTTTAGTTCACCAAACTTTAATAGTGTGTGTTGAAGATGTGAGAGGATTTGACAACAGAGAAAATATTGTCTCTGTCTTCAAGGAACTAATAGTCTGAAGGTGAAATAAAATAAAATCTTCCATACTTAAACATATATTTTATTAAAATGAGAAGTAATTTTTTAAACTATTTACTTAAATAGTAATTGATCATGGTATTACCTGAGACACTATGAAATACAGAGATAGTTTGGAAAGGCAGTGGAGATAGGCAATTAACATGTAACACTATCCACTAATTAAAAACAATGTTTCAGTAACATTGGATATCTTGGTTTAAAAAAATAAGGCAAACTTTAAGATATATAATTTTAAAGTAGGCTCTCAGGATTTCATTCCAAAGAGCAAGATACAAATAATAATTGTTTTTCACAGTAACTAGAGCTCTTCCCCCCAATCACGGGATCCTCAATAAAAGGTGCATCTATAAAAATATAAATAATAAAAATAAAAGTTATACATTATTCAGGTAAGTAAATATCAGAATACATATCAGAGTTATTTGACGTATGTTTTTTCTCATCTTTTGTTTTATTTAAAGCAGACAAGGGAATGCTGTTAACTGGTTTATTTAAAGAAATTATCACTTTGTTCCTGCTAATATTCACTGTAATCTAAAATCCTGAAGCACTGATACCATTGTCCCTGTAACAACAGCCTCATCATGTTATGGGGTTTGCATTCAGCAGAGGCAACCTGAGCCAATGAATGACCTCCATGGAGAGAAGCCATAAATCTCAGCTGGTTCCCTTTTGTCTACTGGTGGTGTTCACCTGCTGTGTTCATGAATACCCATGTGCCCTCTCTGACATTCAGATCTCGAATTAGCAAATTCCAGAAGATAGATTACTTATGCATAGGTTTGCATATTGGCAAATAGTCTGATGAGTTCTGCCCAGACCTGTGTGTCTACTTCAGGCCAGTTAAAATCTTATAGGAAGCCACCAGTTATTCAGAGTATCATCAGTGATATAAAATTTCAATTAATCTCTGACTTGAGCTAAGCAGAGCAACAACAATAAAAACCCAGAAATTCATTAGTCTATGTCATTTGTGTTTTGAGAAGTTGATTTTAATGATCATGAAAGTCACAAGCAGTGGTTTCTAAACTTAAGTGAAATTAACCTAACTAACTCTCTAGGGTTTTTTAGGAGTACTCAGTGGTACCTACTGAGGTTAAGAAGACCCAGCTGAGATGTGCCTGTTTTCACAGAGCTGGACTCCTAGATTGGGCTTTAACACCAAGGCTTTATGGAGAAAGGGCCAGACAAAAACTACTCTCTGCCACCACACAACAGAGCACCTTGCTTCAAGCCATAAAAAGTCCTGAAGAAAGCAGGCTATTCAACTTCATGAAATGTTAACTCCCATAAGGGATCATCTCCATCAAAACCAGTTATTAGTCTATGGTTAGGATGCTGGGTTCTAGTTGCATTTCTGCTAACCAGCTGTGCCCTTGAGTCAGGCATTTCATATCCCAGGAACCATGTTTCCCTCTCAAATGGGCTTACTTTCCACTAGTTCCAAAGATAACTTTGAGCTAAGATACAGTTACAAATGTGGACGTGTTTTGGAAAAAGAAAAGAGATAAAAACACTAACTCAATTTAGTCTTCCTCGAACAAGCATTTTCAAGTGTCTGCACAAATAGTGTCTGCTCTGAATCCTCCTTCTACTGCCAAAAGAGATGGTTCTCTGTGTCTCTGAGTCAAGTCTATCACCACGGCTGAAATAGGAGTGTTCATGAATGACCCTGACACTTGGAAGAGAACTCTCCCTTTTACATAAGAGTTGGCACAACTCTGTCAGTGCCATTATGTTAGAGAGGGTGTGTTCCCCACTCTGAGAGTCAGGACAGGATTTAATTGTCAGGAATTCCCTGGGTAGGTAGGTCACTGAGGATCTGCATGGCCAGGAGATACAGGGTTTCCTAGGCAGCACATTGTAAAGGTTGTATCCCATATTTAGGCCCAAGCATAGGTTGGAAAATGTGCTTTGAGCTACCATTCAGTAAAAATTTTGCTCTTATTATTCCTCTTCAAAACACAAATAAGCCATGGCTACTTCCACCCAAACTCAGAATTAAGAATAATTTTTCTTAAGTGAAAAATAATAAGAGCCAAAACCACAATGAGATATACCTCACACCCATCAGATGGCTATTATTAAAAAAAAAAAAAAAAAAATTGTTAAACTAAAAAAAAAAACCAAGGATTTTGGTGAGGATGTGGAGAAATGGGAAGCCTTGTGAACTTTGTTGGAAATGTAAAATGGTACAGCCACTGTGGAAAACAGTGTGGTGGTTTCTCAAAAAATTAAACATAGAATTGCCATATGATCCAGCAATTCCACTTCTGAGCATATACTCAAAAGAATTAAAAGCAAGAACTCAAAGATATTTTTGTACAGTTGTGTTCATAGTAGCATTATTCACAATAGGCAAAAGGTAGAAGCAACCCAAGTGTCCACTGACAGATGAATTGATAATCTAGTATATACATACAATGGAATATTATTCAGCCTTTAAAAGGAAGGGAATTATGTCACATGCTACAACTTGATGAACCTTGAGGACATTATGCTAAGTGAAAAAAAGCCAGTCACAAAAAGACAAATATTGTATGATTCTACTTATATAAGGTACCTAGAGTAGTCAAATTCATAGAGACAGAAAGTTGAAGAATGATTAACAGGGACTGGGGAAAAGGAGATGAGGAGATAGTGATTAATGGGTACAGAGTTTCAGTATTGCAAGATAAAAAAGTTCTTTTGTGATGGATGGTAGTGATGGTTACACAACAATGTGAATGCCAAAGAACTGTATACTTAAGAATTGTTAAAATGGTAAATTTTATGTTTTGTATTTTTTACCACAATTTTTTAAAATAATAAAAGCTAATTTTTATGTTTTGCTTTTTGGAAACTTTCTAAAAAGAGAGTAGGCTGACCTAGGCAGAGAAAAGTGCATATTAAGGTTTCCCTGCTGCATTAAAGGCCTGAGCACGGATTTTATTTACCAAGGGGAAAAGAAGTACATCTCTAAAGAGAATCTGAATCAAAGCTTTCTTCTGACTTCCAAGAATGAGCTAGTCATGCTTCAAGTGTTTGGTCTGTGGATAAGAATCAAAATCATGAACAAATATGTTCTTCTCAGGTTCATCTTTGCAGAAATTCTTGCTCTTTCCATTTCTGAAAGAAGGACATTTTTGTACCATATGGAAAATGAAGGTGTTTTCCATGCCAGAGAAGGAGATGAAATGTTTGCACAGTAGAAGAACTCAGAACACATGTGAAACTAAAGTCCCTTGGAAAATCCAAAATTTATAGAACCTTTTCTGTGCTAGCCAAGAGTCCACGGTTTGTTATGCACCCCCACCCAGGGTCCCAAGACTGTTGCTGTCATGGATTTTAGAGCCTTTATCTCTACTCAAAGATCTCTGCTCCCCAAGATCTATTAAAAACAAAAACAAAAAACAAAAACTCAGTGAGTACTTTTTTGTAAATGCAGAAGAATAACAGAAACAAAAAGATTCTGAGTGAGCACTGTTGACTAGCACATTGGTTAAGATATATAGTTACCTCTTTCCTTACTTCACTTCCTCTTCCCCAAAGGATTGAGGTTACTACAATGTTGCTAGAACATTTTAACAATTGGACTTGGGACTATGATCAATAAATTTATATGATCAAAAATTTTTATGGACACAAAGTCAATGGAATTTTCAAGATATTATAGTTAATCAAAATACCATGAATCATTCATTTTTTATTTTTTATAAGTTAAAAACAAACCTGTATGTACTAGCAAGTAACAAAGTTCGTTTAAGTGCGATTCTTTTTGGATAAATCCTCTAAAGCGTATGCATATATGCTGGTATATGCATAATAACTTGTAGAAGAATTAACAAAAAAAAATTGACACTGTTTGCTATGGAGAGAGAAACGTGAATTAGGAACATAGAGTAATCTCTCTTCATTTTAGAGTTTTCTGTACAGTTTGAATTTGTTATCCCATGCTAGTATGTGTATATACATGTTCATTCATTCAGGATAAAATGCCAGATACACTCAGAGGAATAAGACAGAGCAAAGCCTGTGACATAAAATTTCTTAAAATCTAAGAAAGGAAGTTTATAAGTACATTATTAAAATAATTTTCTTATATTTACTGTAATTGTTTAAGAACCTGGATTCAAATGCTGACTCGGCCATTTTCTAGTTGTATGATCTTGGGCAAGCTACTTAACCTTTTTGTGCCTTAATTTTCATCTGTAAAATGAGGATAATGATAGTTCCTCCCTTATGGAGTTTTTCTGAACATTAAATAAATGAACATATGTAAAGCACTTAGAACAATGCCTGGCACATAGGAAGCTCTCAATAAATGATCGATGTTATTATAGTAAAGATACAAGAAAAGTATTACACCAGATAGGAAAAAGAGAGATTTCTGGGTACTAGATTATTAAAGCTTTAAGTGGAGATGCTACTTGAGCCAGGCCTTCAAAGATAAATAGGTTTTTGCCAGGTGAATAGAAGAAAAAGGACATTTCAGGAAAAGAGAAAAACATTAGAAAAGGCAAGGAGATATAACTGCCTGGACAACAGCCCAAAACAGGCAATGTGAACTCTCGAACTTTCCTTCCAGGAGCGTCTCAAGAAAATGAAAAAGAAAAAGCAATCTTGTTCATTTTTAAAGTCCAGTACGTAATGTGTGTAAAGTCTGACCCTTCGTATGGCATTTCAGACTCACTTTTTAAATTACTTTTTTATAGTCTTCTTGGTAGAAGTTCACACCTGATCAAACATTTGTAAATGAGCTAGTATTAAAAAAATGAAAATCCTGAAATATAAAGCAGATATACCTACACAGACCTCCAGAGCACAGACATGCAGTATGGAACAGGACTCATATCTCTCACAATCCAATTTACATCTGCTTCTGGGGTCAAGTTATTTACAAAATAATGTTTGATATTGGGAAATGACTTTATGATGCATCACATCAGCATCCACATTTCCCAGGCTGTCCCCAAATTCGAGGTTAGACAGTTACCTTGGTTCTTCAACTTAATGTTTTGTTGGAGAAGCACCTATATGTTTGAGACTCTGCACTAAGAGGCTTTTGAAAACTCATTTCATCCAATTTTCACAAGAAATGTATGGATAGACATTATTTCCTTCTTATAGGGGGAAAACCGAGTTCCTGAGAAGTTAAGCAATTCGCCTAAGTTCTTGACCAATAGTTCAGGATTTGTATCCATGTCTGCTAACTCCACTTTCAGTATTCTTTTCACTGTTACATGCTATCTCCTCTGTGAGAAATGCCTTAAACTCAGCACTCTAGATGTCAGCATCATGGAACCATAGAGTGTTAGAGACATAAGAAACCTGAATATCTAGCCCTGTGGTCTCCAAAGCATACACTGAGAACCCCTCATTGTGCATTATTCCAGATGCACCCTCAGCATTGTCTATAGACTATGTCATAGATTATCATAGTTATAGTAAAAAGAAACAAACCAACAACACTTCTATGAACTGGAAGGCTGAGGCACGATTTCCCCCAGGTTTTATAATAGTCCCCGAGACTGTGAAAAGAGAGCCACTATTTCACAGGTAAAATTGTGAATTTGAAAGCAATTAAATATAGTCATTTTTCACTTAGCTACAGAATTGAATGTGCCAAATAGTTGAGTATAAACTGACTGTGAAAATGCATGGCATTTTATGGGTCTTGAATTTTTTACCTGTGCTTAATGATTTATTAATTATAAACGACATGTTATATTTCACAGTTTGTCTTTCTGTTATTTTCATTAGAGTGAGCCCTCAACAATTCCAAGTTCAAGTAGATGAGAAGTCTGTAAAACAAATTTATGGAATTTATTCAAAAGGAAACACAAATTTTATTCTAGTTCTGTTAATTCAGTAATACAAATTAAGAGCTAATAAAGTGTAGTTCAAGTGCATATCATATAAACAAGCAGCATTTGTAATCCAAAGAACTAGTTTGTCTTTCTACATATAACTTTTAATTATATCGTTAATATTTTCTCTCTTATCCAGAGTACCAATCTACAATCTTGTTTACACTAATTTTTTTAATTGAATCCTCTCCCTGCCAAGTAGAACAAAGGTAAACCTTAACCAAGTCCATTGTCATTAATTATAATTTAGTAAACTAATTACAAATTAGTAAAGTTTGACTACATGAGGTTTTACTATGTAACTGACTAGGATGCCAGTGACTCATATTTAAAGAAAATTTCATTTCTTTTTAAGCTAGTAGCCCCTTTTTGAATAAATAAAATGAAGTCAAAACTATTGCTGTTATCTGTATATAAGTCAATAGGACGCTTGAAGTTCAAAATTCACCTCCTCAAAATATCCTTTCCTGCTTACTCTTACTCCACACTCTACTCTTTCTTTAAATGCCATTAAAATGACAGTAAAGGAACTTTTGAAATGGCCAATACACAACATACACACGGAGTCAAAAAAAAAAAAAAAAGCAAGAGAAGAGACAACAGTAATAGAATTTTGGAAGCTGGAGGCACATGGATAGGTAGTAATCAACTAGATATAACCAAAAAACCTGTATATTAAGACAAGAGAGAATGTTGAGAAATAACTTGAATCATTCCATAAAACCCTCATAACCTCACCTGGAATGCTTCAAAAAGTATTGATCCCTATATCCTATTCCCAGAGATTATGGTTTAATTGGCCTAGTATGTGACCTGGATGTTAACATTTAAAATTTTCTAGGTGGTTCTAATATGCAGGCAGTATTTGGGACCTCAGTCTTAACTGAAAAACAGAAACTAAAACTAATGAAACAAAACAAGTTGGAGAAAACAGAGATTATGCAGACAAAATAAACCTTGTTTAAAAACTCTTGAAAAACTGATCACAAAGAAAAAAGAATTTAAAAAATGAGGATAGCCTAATGCACTTTTGGGACATCAAGCAAACCAACATTCGCATCATTGGAGTACCAGAAAGAGAAGAGAGAGAGAAAGGGATTGAGAAAATATTTGAAGAAATAATGACTGAAAACCTTCTTAACTTGGCAAAGGAAATAGACATACAAGCCCAGGAAGCTCAGAGAGTTCCAAACAAAATGAACTCAAAGAGGTCCACACAAAGTCACAACATAATTAGAATTCCAAAGGTTAAAGACAAAGAGGGAATCTTAAAAGCAGCAAGAGAAAAGCAGTTAGTTACCTACAATGGCACTCCCATAATACTATCAGTTGATTTCTCAACAGAAACTTTTCAGGCCAGAAGGGATTGGCAAGAAACACTCAAAGTAATGAAAAGCAAGCAACTACAATCAAGACTACTTTATCTAGCATGGTTATCATTTAAAATCAAGGGACAGATAAAGAGCTTCCCAGACAAGAAAAAAGCTAAAAAAATTCATCACCACCAAACCAGATTGTAAGAAATTTTAAAAAGACTTCTTGAAGAAGAAGAAAGAGAAGGAAGAAAGAACATAAATATAAATAAGAAAAGGTCAATACCTATGTACCTATCAATAATCACTTTAAATGTAAATGGATTAAATGCCCCAATCAAAAGACATAGGGTAGCTGAGTGGATAAGAAAACAGAACTCATACATATGTTGTCTACAAGAGACCTACTTCAGATAGAAAGACACACACTGACTAAAAGTAAAGGAAAGGAAAAAAAATATTTCATGAGAATAAAAACAAACAAAAAAGCTGGGGTAGCAATACTTATATCAAACAAAATAGTCTTTAAAATAAAAGTTATAATAAGAGACAAAAAAAGATATATCATAATGATGATATTTCATATTTTATAAAAGGATCAATCAAACAGGAAGGTATAACTCTTGTAAATATTTATGCATCCAACATAGGAGCACTTAAATATATAAAGTAAACACTGACAGACATAAAGGGAGAGATTGACAGTAACATGGTCAAAGTAGAGGACTTTAACACCCATTGATATCAAGGGATAGATCTTCCAGACAGAAAATCAGCAAGAAATGGTGGCTTTAAATGATACATTAGACCAGATGGGTTTAAGTGATATTTTTAGAGCATTTCATCCCAAAGCAGCATTCTTTTCAAGAGCACACAAAACATTTTCCAAGATAGACCACATGTTAGACCACAAAACAAATCTCAATAATTCAAAAAATTGAAATCATATCTAGCATCTTCTCCTACCACAATGGTATGAAACTAAAAATTAATTACAAGAAGAAAGCTAAAAAACATATGGAGGCTAAATAACATCTTTCTAAAAAATGAATAGGTTAACAATGAGATCAAGGAAGACATTGAAAGATACATTGAAACAAATAAAAACAAAAACACAACAACCCCAAATCTAAGGGACAGGGCAAAAGCAATCTTAAGAGAGGAATTCGTATCAATATAGAAATACCTGAAGAAATAAGAAAAATCTCAAATAAATAATTTAACTCTACACTTTAAGGAACTAGAAAAAATAAAAACAGTAAAAAAAGCCCAAAGTGAACAGAAGGAAGGAAATAATAAAGATCAAAAAAGAAATAAATAAAATAGAGTCTAAAAAAACAATACAAAAGATCAATGAAACCAAAAGCTGGTTCTTTGAAAGGATAAACAAAATTGATAAACCTTCAACTAGACTCATCAAGAAAAAAAGAGTAGACCCAAATAATAAAATCATAAGTGAAAGAGGAGAAATGACAAATGACTCCACAGAAGTACAAAAGATTATTAGAAAATACTATGAACAATTATATGCTAACAGATTGGACATACACTCTTTCAAGACTAAATCCAGATGAAACAGAAAATCTAAACAGACCAATTACCACCAACAAAATTGACTCAGTAATCAAAAAACTTCTAAAAAACAAAAGTCCTGGACTGGATGGCTTCATAGGTGAATTTTACCAAACATTCAAAGAAGAAATAATACCTATTCTTCTTAAACTATTCCAAAAAAGTCAAGAAGAGGAAAGCCTTCTAAGCTCATTGTATGAGGCCACCATTATCCTGATCCCAAAGCCAGACAAAGACATTATGAAAAAAAAAAAGTTATAGTCTGATATCTCTGATGAACGTAGATTCAAAAATTCTCAACAAAATAATTGCAAACTAAATTCAGCAATACACCATGATCAAGTGGTTATACCTGGGTTTCAAGGTTGGTTCGATATCTGCAAATCAATTAACATGACACACCACATAAACAAAATGAAGGATAATAATCATATGATCATATTAGTAGATTCAGGAAAAGCGTTTGACAAAATCCAGCATTTATTTATTATAAAAACTCTGAGCAAAGTGAGAATAGAGGGAACATACCTCATCATAATAAAGGCCATGTATGACAAACCCACAGCTAACCTCATACTCAATGGGGGAAATGCTAAAAGCATTTTCCTTAAGGCCAGGAACAAGACAGAATGGCCACTTTAACCACTTTTATTCAACATAATATTGGAAGTCCTAGACACAGCAATTAGTCAAGGAGAAGAAATAAACAACATCCAAATTGGAAAAGAAGATGTAAAACTGTCATTATTTGCAGATGACATGATACTACATAGAGAGATTCCTAAAAATTCCACCAAAAAAAATATTAGTAGTGATAAATGAATTCAGTAAAGTAGCAGTATACAAAATTAATATTCAAAAATCAGTTGCATTTTTATATACCAATAACAAACTATCAGAAAGAGAAATTAAGAAAACAATTTTATTCACAATTACATCAAAATATAAAGTACCTGGGGACAAATTTAACCAAGGAAATAAAACACTTGTATTTGGAAAATTATAAGACACTGAAGAAAGAAATTAAAGAAGATACAAACAAGTGGAAGCATATATTGTGCTAAAATCGTTAAAATGTCCATAGTACCCAAAGCAATCTATAGATTTAATGCAATCCCTATCAAAATACCAATGGCATTTTCCACAGAACCAGAACAAACAATCCTAAAACTTATATGGCACCATCAAAGACCCCAAATAGCCACAGCAATCTTGAGAACAAAGAACAAAATTGATATCTAACTATACTACAAGTCTATAGTAATCAAAACAGCACAGTATTGGCATAAGAATAGGCACATAGATTAATTGAACAGAATAGAAAGTCAGAAATAAATCCACACTTATATGGTCAATTAATCTATGAAAAAGGAGGCAAGAATATATGGAGGTAAAGACAGTCTCTTCGATGAATGGTGTTGGGAAAATTGAACAGATACATGCAAAAAAAAAATGAAACTAGATCACCTTCTTACACCATACACAAGAATAAACTCAAATGGATTAAAGACTTAAATGTAAGACTCCAAACCATAAAACTCTTAGAAGAAAATATAGGCA
This sequence comes from Pteropus medius, assembly GCF_902729225.1. Classification (NCBI taxonomy): domain Eukaryota; kingdom Metazoa; phylum Chordata; class Mammalia; order Chiroptera; family Pteropodidae; genus Pteropus; species Pteropus medius. The sequence continues at coordinate 7,012,777 of NW_024344241.1, read as the reverse complement.
GTAAATGCTCTGACATTGCTCTTAGTAATATTTTTTCTGATAAATCTCCTTGGGCAAGGGAAACAAATAAAATAATAAACAAATGGGACTATATCAAACTAGAGTGTTTTAGCACAGTGAAGGAATCTATCAACAAAACGAAAAGACAACATGCTGAATGGGAGAAAATATTAGCCAATGATACATCTGGTAGGGGTTAATATTCAAAACTTATTTAAAAATAACTTATATAACTCAACACCAAAAAAATAAATAAATAATCCAATTAAAAAATGGGTAGAGGACCTGAAAAGACATTTCTCTAAAGAGGACATGCAGATGGCCAATAGACATATGAAATGATGCTTAACGTCACTATCAGACAAATGCAAATTAAAACTACAATGAAATATCACCTCACACTTGTCAGGCTATCATCAGTAAATCAATGAACAAATGCTGGCAAAGATGTGGAGAAAAGGAGATTCTCATGCACTGTGGGTGGGATTGCAAATTGGTGCAGCCACCGTGGAAAACAGCATGAAGTTTCCTCAAAAATTAAAAATAGAACTATCTTATGACCCAGCAATTCCATTTCTTGATATTTACCCAAAGAAATCAAAAACCTTATTCAAAAAGATATATGCACTCCTATGTTCATTGAAGCATTATTTAAAACAGCCAAGATATGGAAGCTACCCAAGCGCCCATCAATATAAATGATTGAATAAAGAAAAGGTGGTACATACATACAATGGAAAAATTACTCAGCCATAAGAAAGAATGAAATCTTACCATTTGAGACAACATGAATGGGCCTAAAGGGTATTATGCTACATGAAATAACTCAAAGAAAAACAAATACCATATGATCTCACTTATATGTGGAATCTAAAGAACAAATAAACAAACAAATAAAACAGAAACAGACTCATAGGTACAGATGGTTGCCAAATGGGAGGGGAGTTGAGGAGCTGGGTAAAAAAGGTGAAAGAATTAAGAAGTACAAATTAATAGTTACAAAATAGTCACGGGGATGTAAAATACAGCATAGGAAATATAGTTAACAATATTGTAATAACTATATATAGTGTCAAGTGGGTACTAAACTAATCAAGGAGATCGCTTCATAAATTATGTAAATATCTAAGTGCTACTCTGTACACCTGAAATTAATATAAAATAGTATTGAATGTCAACTGTAATTAAAAAATTTTAAAAATTAAAAATTAAATTAAAAATAAAAGAATTTCTTACCATTAAAAAAACTCATCAATATCCTCAGAGAATTAAGAAAATGTATTATATCAGTGTACAAGAATAGGATAATAGATTTTATATAAAAGAAACTCTTAGAGAATAAAAAAGAGTTCTTAGAAATTAAGAGTATGATAGTAGGTTTAAAAAAAACCCCAATGATTTAAAGAAAGCTTCCACAATAGAATAAAGCAGTCTCCCTAAAAATAGAGCAACCAGATATAGAAAAGAAAAAGAGAAGCAAAAAGGTAAGAAATTTAGACTAGACTAGGATTTCCAACAAATAATAGGAGTTCCAGAAGAACAAGAGAAAATAAAATTGTTGAAGAAAGTTTCCCAGACTGAAAGATATGAGAGCCCAGCAAATGTCCTGCACAGTGGATGAAATATCTGTACAAGGTATGTTATCGTGAAATTTCAGAGTATTGGGGACAAATAGAGGGTCCCAGAAGTTGCTAGAGGAAAAAAAAAAAAGTATGTCCCATACAAAGGATCAGGATTCTGAATTTATTTGGACTTCTCAATAGCAACATGTAAGCCAGAAGACAATGGCACAATACCTTCCTAATTCTGAAAAGAAATTATTTACAACCTAGAATTATACAGCCAGATAAACTATTATTCAAGAGCATGTGTAAAATAAAGACATTTTCAGACGTGAAAATTCTCAAAAGTGTTCCATTTCTTCATGACTTCTCAGGAAACTGTTGGAAGATGTATTCCATTTAAACAAAGGAGTAAAACAAGAAAGAAAAGCATAGGATATCCAGAGGATACCCAACATAGGATACAGATCTCTCCAGATTGATGGTGGGTAGAAATCCTAGGATATCAGCTATGTTTCAGGTTTAAAGAGCAACCACTGTAGAGAGGAATAAACTTCAGATTGATCAGAAGTCTCAGGGAATATTTTCTCCAAGAAGATAAAGTTGGTAGGATAGCTAATATATCTGAAGATATGTAGAAAAGATTTAGACAATTAGTAGATAGTTGGGTTTTAATTTAAGTATTTTTTTTAAATAAGCAAGTTTTGTTTGTTTGTTTGTTTGTTTAAATCAAGGCAAGCGGTAACTCCAGAGAAAGGAAAGACTGAGTAAGAAATAAAAATTCACAAAAGTGCTCTACATTGGTCTGAGGCACAAACAGAATTTTTGGAAGAACTATAATTGAAACACTGGATTTTTATTTAACCGAAAATTATAATATGACCATTTTAGGAG
>NW_024344241.1:7007795-7010127 GCF_902729225.1 Pteropus medius | reverse complement strand
CTAAAACAAATGAAAACATTTAACTCTGACAAGGAGGAAATGGAGACAAAAGGAGTAGGGACTGCTATTTTTCACCAAAAGCTTTGTAGAACTTTATGACTCTAAATTATGTGACTATATAATGAGTATGACAAATTTTATGAAAAAATATAAAGATTTTTATGTAAAATATTTCATATATTTATGCATAAAATGTTTTAATTGCGAGTTTATTAATTGACCACCCTAATTTTTAGCATGACAATTTGAGACCTTGTTATATCACCTTAATAATTCATTTTTACACTTAATAATTCACATTTTAGTAGTACTCCAGCTTCTCAATTTTCTTTTTTAATTAAAAAATAAAAGCTCTGTGAGCTCTAATAGTTATTAAAATGATTAAGTATTTAAATGATTAAGATTTTAAATGTAACCTTACCCATCCCTGTGGAGCATCAGAAAAAGTTTATTTTAAGCTTAAAGTTGAAATAACTTTGCTCAAGCAATTCAGCATTCAAATATTTGGAAGTACAAAAGATGCGAAAGTCTGTCAAAAAAAACTAGGTGACTGCCCTCATACGGGGCTACCTTGAGGTTCTCTAGCCCTCACTGGCACCCCAGGGTCTGCTTTGCTCTTTCATTTAGAGTCAGTTTTCCATATTTTCTCTTCATTTGTGGCCCAGTCAGAGCACTTCATAAAATTATGGTTTTGGCTTTTACCATCTTCAATAAGAGGTCAGATGGAAGTGGTTGGGCTGTGGGTGACTCTGGCTCTAGGCATCCCTAGCTAGGCAGATGCTCATCATTAGGTTGTTAGCACTCATAAGAGCCTCACTATTTCTGGAATGAGACAACCTGATTGTCTTCTGCACAAAATTATTTTGCTTGTTTCTGAGATTCTTTACACTGGCTCTAAGAATGATCATTTTTTAAATGACCTTGTCCTCCTTCAGTCCCTCTGTAGCTAAGAATGACATTTCTCCTCCTCACTCAGCACCTGTTTGTATGAGCTACACACATAAAGGAGGTGACCAGCAGCTGCTTAGTCATCATCACCAAGACCCATCCATGGCTCCTGATGTCCCTGCTTCTAAGGGTCCGGCAGGGGCTTGCTCTAGATAGGAGTATATGAAGGAAAAACAATGGGGATCCCAGAGGGATCAGATCTGTAGAAGCTATGAAAGGGGTTCTCCGACTTAGATCCAGCTGAAAAGCCAAGCCCTAACTCAAGCAGAAAGACATCCTTTGTCACCCTGTGCTGAGTAATGAAAGTATGAAGGGTCAGTGAGAGCTATAGGAAAAATAGTGGAGAAAAGAATAAGCTTTTTTTTTTTTTGACCAAGTAAAAATCACTCTGTAGAAATTCCTCCTTTAGACCTTTATTGTCAGTTGCTAAATAGGCCAAAACATTTGACCCTACAGCTCATTATTTTACTAGATATCTTGAGGGAATCTGTTCCATCGTGATGGGATCAACAGGTAGAGCACAATCTGGGCTGTCTAACTTTCTAAGCACTGTAGGTAGCACAGCACCATATAAATGAAAATTAATAAATGTTTTCAATGATGATAAAGAACATCTGACAGAGAGAGCCTTATGGAGATTCTCATATTCTATTCACTTGAGAGACATAATTTTCCAAGTTAAAGCTAATAAAGCAAACAACTCAAGCTTACTAAAACTATATATAATTAAGAATATGTTGTGTAGCTAAGTAGAATATTGGACTTAATATGTTTTAAATTAAATCTTGATATGCAGAGCATTTCTAAAAATAACCTCATGTGTCCTAGAAGAATATACATCAGATTTCAACATACATCAGGATTCAATATCTTTTTAAAAATCAAAGAATACTATAGTTTTGAGGGGCATGTGAATGCATCTCATTTAAACTCCTTTTATGATATTTATGACAAATCTTTGTCTGGCTTCGAACTTATGATTACATGAGCCTATTCCAATGTAGAATGAACTCAGTATTTGGAACATCTGTTCTTATTTACCAAGGCTAGTACTTCTAGCTAGTACAATGTAGAATGAACTCAGTATTTGGAACATCTGTTCTTATTTACCAAGGCTAGTACTTCTGGTCTCATCTCTAAGACACTGACTTTGAGGAGTTTACCAAGGAGCAAGGAGTGGTTGATGGCACTGAGCAGTCCCTTCTTTTGGCTGACTTTTCTCATTATCAGTTGCATGCATTACCAAAAGTCTATGGAATTAAAGGACATTAAAAAATTTCTAAAAATGCTAGGAAATAACACTTCCAATGTATTTAGGAAATGTATACTGCTTGTGAAACTCCCCAAAAGATACTGAGACTCTGTAACTGCAGAATTGCAAAAA